>NW_024424453.1:31488664-31526254 GCF_017311325.1 Ursus maritimus
AAAAAAAAAAAAAAAAAAGAATCAAGAAGAAATGTAAGAGGTCAAAAACACTGTTACAAAACGAAAAATGCCTTTAGTGGGCTTTTTAGTAGACTGGACATGGGTAAGGAAAGGATCTCTGAGCTTGAGGATATGTCAATAGAAACTTCAAACACTGAAAAGCAAAGAAAAAGGTCTGAAAAAAATGGAACAGAATATGCAAGAACTGTAGGACAACTACAAAAAGTAAAACATATTTATAGTGGGAATACAAGAAGGGAAAGAGAGAGAGAAAGGAATAGAAGAAATACTTAAAACAATAATGACTGGGATGTCCCCCAAATTAATGTAGACACCAGACCACAGATCCAGGAAGTGCAGAGGATAACAAACAGAATAAATGCCAAAACAAAACAAAACAAACACCACCACCCACAAAAACTATACCCAGGCATATCATACTCCAACTACAGGAAATCAAAGATAAAGTAAAAATCTTGAAAGAATTCAGAAGAAGAAAAAAACACCTTATCTATAAGGAGCAAAGATAAACATTATATCTGACTTCTCCCTGGCAACCAGGCATGCAAGAAGAGAGTGGAGTGGAATAGTCAATGCATTAAGAGAAAAATCCACCAACTTGGAATTCTGTTTCTGGGATATTATCCCTCAAGAGTGAAGGAAAAACACACATTTTCGCAAATGAAAACAGATCGAATTTATCACCAGTAGACCTGTCTTTCAAGAAATGTTAAAAGAAGTTCTTCAGGGAAAAAAAATAATAGCGGTCAGACACATGAATCTACATAAAGATTCGAGTTTTAACGGTACCCAGGATTTATTTTAATCAGGTATAGTAAGACATGCAGACACAAAAATGATTGTCAAGAAGGAAGAAGTGTATATTTTACTCACAGGCCCCTAGAAACAGGAGGCAAAGCACAGGACAAAGGGCCATCTAGGGAAGAATTAAGCCAAGAGGAGCAGGCAGAGAAAGAGAGAGGAACTGTGGGTAGGAGCTTTCATTGTGGTTTTCCTGGGAAGGAATGAGTGAGGCCAAGTCGACAAGCCAGGTGGATTTAGAAGTGGATAGTTTGAAGCATCTCAGTGGGCTCTGGGCTGTCAGCGTGGTCCCTGGTTGTCTAGCACATCCTGGGATGATTAAGAAAAGGGGATAATGCCCCAGAGTTCAAGAGCCCAATAAGAGGAGTCAGGTGTGTGTATGGACCCAGGTTTGGTTGGTTTACGTATCAAAGAAGGGCTTGTGGGAAAATTCTTTCCTGTCTCCAGGAATTAGTCAACCATGGGGTGAGGCAGTCCCTCCCTAGTCAGCAAGACTCCAGATGCCAGAGCCTCAAGAATACAGAAATTAAGAAAAGAAAATGTAGTTAATACAAGAGCATTAGAGTAGGAGTAAATAAAGCTAAATACAAACCTTTATTCTTATTATTCTTAAACAGCCTAAGAAATAATAGTTTGTTCAAAATAATAACAATAATGTACTTGATGACTATAGTTTATATATAAGTGAAATGAATGATAACAATGATACAAGGGACAGGAGGGATGAAGTAGGGATACTTGGTTATTATAAGGTGTTTGCAGTACCCATGGAGAGATACGGTGCTCTGAAAGTGGATTTGGAAGTAACCAAGATATCCTTCGCCAAGTGGAATGGATAAACACACTGTGGGACATCTAGACACTATAATAGTATTCAGAGCTCAGAAGAAATGAACTATCAAGCCATGAAAAGACACAGAGGAAGCTTCGATGCATATTGCCAAGTGAACGAAGCCAATCTGAAAGGCTACATACCCTATGACCCCAACTGTAGAAACATCAGGAAAAGGCAAAACTATGGAGACAGTAAAAAGATCAGCAGTTTCCAGGATGTGGGGAAAGGAAGCATGAATAGGCAGAGCACAGAGGATTTTTAGGGCAGTGAAACTACTCTGTGTGATGCTATAATGGTGGCTACAGGTCATTATAAATAGAGTGAATTGTAATGTAAAATATAGACTCTAGGTGAATAAAATGGTAATAAAACCAGCTTGACCTGCTTTATATTAGCGCAATGAGCTGGACATTCTAAACAATGACATTCAACAAACTATTCCTTCCTAGTTGCACGGACTACTTCTAAGACCCCTCCCCCTTGGTGTACCAATTGATACATATTCCCATTCCCTACAGATAAAACTCACACCAGTTTGCATATTATTCTTCCAGAAGCTTTCCTACGCATAAATGAATCACAATGCACACTAACTAAAAGCAAACTTACATTTAACATTAATATATAGTCAAAACTGGGGCCACATCATAGGATACACCTGAGGGATCCAAAAAATAAATCTGAAATTTTATGCCAAACTTGTAAACTATTATTATTTTCTTAAAACTTTAGAAGCAGAATTATAAGCCATTGGCACTACAGTTCAGAAACAATAGTGTCCCGCACTGTCAGCTGCTGGATTATTCCTGAGGCCACTGTGTTGCAGTCATGCCACAGGAAGCAGATACTCATTTACAGATGACATTCAGGAAAAAAAGCATGTTATGTGGAGACACATTTTTTCCTTAACACTGCTCTTTTCTCCCATTCTTTTTATATTCTTTATGATGTTTGGGGTGAAGATCATGTAAAATAAATATTGACTACTTGGCGATTTTCCCTCTCTTAAAATTTTGAGCTGACATAAAAGGCATTCCCCCTCCCCCCCTTTAACAAACAGTGAAGGAATGTGAAGAATTCAAAAACAGAATTTTTTGTCTTGAAAGATTGATGGTGTAGGTAGAAGTAATAAGTAAGAATAAAATCCAGGTCATAAAGATAATTTGGTTTTATATCGCGGCCGCTAACACACTAAGCCAAGAGTCAGCAAACTTTCCCTGTAAAGAGCCAGGTAGTAAATATTTTGGGCTTTGACTCCAGTACAAATACTCAATTCCGCCCCCGCAAAGACGGCCACAAACAATCCACGTAAACAACTTGAGTGTGGTGGCGAGCTGCATTAGGACTGCTGCGTCCCACGAACTTTGGCCTTATGAGCTTGCCATCAGAATAAAATTAACTAAAAATTACTTTTAATATATAACTTTAGATACTTAAAAAAGTTCTTTTTTTTCTGTCATAGGCACAACTTAACAGACTTTTGTGGGCCCTTATGTGAAGAAAAAATTTAAATATTTTTGACCCTAAAAGTTTAATTTTTTCCTTCTGATTGTTAAAGAAATTAAAGCATTTCACGAGGCCCTAAAAGTGCTGGGGGCCCTAGACACGGTGTCTTCTGTGCCTAGTGGACAAGTTGGCCCTATGTGGCTGTGTTTCAATAAAACTTTATTTGGTGGCAGGTCGCCGACTCTACACTAAACAATTAAACAAGTTTAGTATTATGATATAATCTCTATTATTCTGCCTGGTATGTATATTTATATTTATATTTTAAATATATATATTTTTTAATTTTAAAAACAATCGTTGGTTCAAATATTCCTCCTAAATGCACCTATCTAATTTATATTTTATTAATACTCATATTACCTGTTAATCTATTTCCTTATTTATTTAACTACTGAAAATCCTCAATAATTGTCACAGACCAGTATGGTCATACTGGTTGAAAACAACACCTATTCTGATTGGTCAAGGCCTAGTCATTAAATATTGTTAATATCAGTTTTGTGTTTACCTTATTCTTCCTAATAGTTGCACAGTACTCCAATATACTGATGCAGCCTAATTTATTTAACCCATTCTCTATAGATTGTTTTCAATTTTTTCACAATTCCAAACAGTGTCACAACAAACAGCATTGCACAGTGAAGGAAGTATTTCTATAGGATCACTTATTAGGAGTGTAAATTCTGGGTCAAAGGAAATGCGTATCTAAAATTATAATCAATATTAGACAATTGTAACAAAAAATGTTATGCCAAATCATGTTTTCCCACAGGACCATACGGGAGTCTTTATCTCTCCACATTTTCACCACACGCTTTTTAAGTTTTGGAACCCTGATTAGAGGCAGAAAATTCCATATTACTACATGGCTCTTTGAATTTGCAAGATTGTTAGTGAGACTGGTAGTTATATTTCTCTTATGAACAGTATACTTAAGATCTTTGCCCATTTCCCCTCATGAGTGTTTGTCTTGCAATGATCTGGATATACTCTTAATATTTATGAATATGCACAGTCCTGGATTTTTTTTTTTTTTTTTATCTTTTGTTGCTTTGTAGATGGAATCTTTTCTTTTACTCGCCTCACTAAATTATTTTTTGTACTGGCTACTTTACTGAACCTTCCTGCTAACTCAGATTATAATAGTATGCTCTTATTTTAAATACAAATAATGATACATTGGCCCCTTCTTTTTTAAATGTATATATCTTTTATTATTCTCTTAAACTATTTCATTTACTGGAACTTCAACAACAATGTTAAATGATGGTGTTGTTAATGTTCCTAACTTAATGGTAGTATTTCAAGTTTTTCACCACTAAGTGTGATACGCTGGCAGTTATTTATAATATATATTTCTAATCATAGAAATAAGAAAATAACCCTTTTTTTCTTATTTTGACCTAAAATTTAAGAAGATCAAGAATGGCTGCTAAATTTTACCAAAGACTTTTTCAGCATCTACTACAAATTACCTGTTGAACTTATTAACAAAATATTAGTGAATAATTTATTACAGTTCTTAATATTTAACTATTTTTGCTTTTCTAGAACAAATTCCACTTAGTCATTCAATATTTTCTTTCACGTACTAACAGTTAATTCTGGAATTTTTCATCATTGCTCACAAGTGAAGAATGCGTATATTTCGTCTGTTTGTGGGCTTTGTGTGGTTTTGTATCAGCCATGTTGCCTCATAAAAATGACTAGAAAACTTTTCTTCTTTCTCTTGTTCCTAAATATTTTTTTTTTAAGATTTTATTTATTTATTTGACAGAGAGACAGCCAGCGAGAGAGGGAACACACGCAGGGGGAGTGGGAGAGGGAGAAGCAGGCTCCCCGTGGAGGAGCCTGATGCGGGGCTCAATCCCAGAATGCCGGGATCACGCCCTGAGCCGAAGGCAGACACTTAACGACTGAGCCACCCAGGTGCTCCTTGTTCCTAAATATTTTAAGTGACAGAGGAATTACTTATTCCAAGTTTCTAAAGGATTTACACATGATGCTAGCAGGACCAGAACACCAGCTTTCAGAAGACTCAATTCTTTCCAGTGTTAACAAGCTACTTAGGTTTTCTATTGCTATGTTAGATTTTGTTAATTACCATTCATGCTTCCTTCTACAGTTTTCCACTTCACCTGGTTTCATAGTGTTTACAATAGAACCAGATAAATTATCCTCTCATTTTTCTGTACCCTCTAAGGCTTATGTCTAATATCTCATTCCAATTATTATGCATTTTGTTTTCTTTCTCTTTTTCCGGATTATGATAACTAGTAGATTATTCCTTTTACTGTGGTTTTCTCTCCAAAAGACTTTTTTTGCATTTATTAATCAATTTGGTTGTTTTTTTTTCTGTCTTAATTTTCAATTTTCTGTCTTTACTTAGGCTCATTTTGTGTCTTCTAACTTCTTGAATTCAATGATTAATCCATTTATTTCTATTCTTATTTAGAAATGAAAGCTTTCTGAGGCAATGCATTTTCCTAACTCTACAACATTGGCTTTGATAGGCAAGCATTTTCATCATTATTAGCAGCCAGATATATTCCTCAATTGTGGTTTTAAAGTTTTCTAGTGGGTAGAGCGGCACCTGGGTGACACTGTCGGTTGAGCAGCCGACTCTTGGTTTCAGCTCAGGTTGTGATCTCAGGGTTGTGAGATTGAGCCCTGAGTCAGGCTCCATGCTCAGTGCAGAGTCTGCTTGAGATTTTCTCTCTCTCTCCCTCTGCCCCTCCCACTTGTGCTCTCTCTCTTTCCCCCTCTCTAAAATAAATAAATCTTTAAATTTTTCTAGTGGGTAGAAATTTTAAATTTGTTTTTTTTTAAGTTTTGGTTTTTTAATGACTCTTGCTTTTACTACTTTTGATTTTAATGCATTGCATTCAGAGAACGTGGCCTGTAATGTTTCTCTTTTTTGGAACAGACTGAGGTTTCCCTTGGGACCTGATATAAACTCACTTTTTAAAATACTTAATGGATGCTTAGGAAAAAAATATTTTCTCCTGATGATATAGGATTCATTATTAGTCTATTAGGTCATCCTTACTTATTTTTATCTATCTAATCGCTCAATGACTAACGTAAGTGGATCAATATTTCCCCCACCCTGTATTTTCATTTCTTGCAGTTTGGGCTTTATATATTTCTATACCATGCTAGCTATTTCAGCAGGTTTACAAAAGCTCTATCTTCATTGCAGATCATGTTTGTCATTTACTATTATTATGTGACCTTTCATGATAGTGTGTGTCACCGCTAGATGGTAAACTTCATCAGAGAAAGACATCTGCTTTGGCCACTGATGCATCCCTGGTATTTACTGGTGCCTGGTCAATAGTTAGTACTCAATAAATACTGCCTTAAAAAGAGAAAAAAGGAAGGAAGGGAAGGAGACTTTTAAAAAGCATGCATTATGCCTCATTTGATATATTTTTTATTGATCTCAGCATTATAAAACAGCATAATCCCTGCTTTCTCTTGGATAACATCATTAATGTCAATTATCAAATCTTTTTAATTTTAGATGTTATCTCTGGTAGAGAGCATTTGGCTGGACATAGCTTTCTGATCCAATCTGTGAATCTTTTTCTTTATTGGGGGATTTAAATTCTTTTTATATTATATTATAAAATGTATGTTTGGACTTGTGTCACCTCTATTTTATAAGTTATCCTTTACTTTTCCCTACTCTTTCTTTTAACTTTTTTTGCCTTGTTTGTTTTCTTTTTATTTTTTATTTCCCCTCTATTGATAGAGGAAGAAAATATATCAGATTTTTACTTAGAACAAGCTAAGCAAAATTACTGGTAAGTAAAATGTTTTGACTTATATCTAAATTTATCAAGTTTAGAAATGAAATTTATGACCCTCATCTACAAAAGTTAAGAAAATTAGTCTGTTTACATTACCGGCCTCTTCTTTCATTTTCTTAAAGATTTTATTTATTTATTTACTCATTCATTTACTTATTTATTTATTTAGAGAGCGCATTAGCATGAGGAGGGGCAGAGGGAGAGAGAGAGAGAATCCCAAGCAGATTCCTTGCTGAGCACAGAGACCCACACAGGGTTCTATCTCACGACCCTGAGTTCATGACCCCAGTTAAAATCAAGAGTTGGAGGCTCAACCAACTGAGCCACCTAGGTGCCCCTCTTCTTTCATTTTTTTGTTGAATTTTATAGGAGCAAGAGAAGTCTCTTGATCTGTTATCATGAAATTATCTTTTAAACTCTAAGGTTTTTATACTGTAGCTTTTTATTTTTAAGAACATAATTCTTGCTCTGTGATCACAATACCACACTATCTCAATTTTATTTCTAAGTTTAAATAGATTAATGTGCCCTATAAGTCCATATCCATTCTTTTTTTACATTCAATTAGCCAACTTTATAGTACATCATTAGTTTCAAACGTAGTGCTCAGTTATTCATCAGTTGCATATAACACCCAGTGCTCATCACATCATGTGCCCTCCTTAATGCCCATCACCAAATTACCTCATTCCCCTCACCCACCTCCCCTCCAGCAACCTTCAGTTTGTTTCCTATAGTTAAGAGTCTTTCATGGTTTGTCTCCCTCTCAGATTTCTTCCCATTCAGTTTTCCCTCCCTTCCCCTGTGGTCCTCTGCACTGTTTCTTATATTCCACTTATGAGTGAAATCATATGATAATTGCCTTTCTCTGACTGACTTTCATCAAACAGCATAATGCCCTCCAGTTCCACGCACGTTGATGTAAATGATAAGATTTCATCCTTTCTGATGGCTGAGTAATATTCCATTGTATAGATGTACCACATAATCTTTATCCATGCATCCATCCATGGACACCTCAGCTCTTTCCACAATTTGGCTACTGTGAACATTGCTGCTATGAACACTGGGGTGCGGGTGCCCGTACAGATCACTACATTTGTATCTTTGGGGTAAATACCCAGTAGTGCAATTGCTGGGTCATAGAGTAGCTCTATTTTTAACTTCTTAAGGAACCTCCACACTGTTTTCCAGAGTGGCTGTACTAGCTTGCATTCCCACCAACAGTGTAAGAGGGTTCCCCTTTTTCCACATCCCCACTAACCTGACTTGTTAATTTTAGCCATTCTGACTGGTGTGAGGTGGCATCTCATTGTGGTTTTGATTTGTATTTCCCTGATGCCAGGTGACATGGAGCATTTTCTCATGTGTCTGTTGGCCATTTGGATGTCTTCTTGGGAGAAATGTCTGTTCATGTCTTCTGCCCATTTCTTGGCTGGATTATTTGGTTTTGGGGGATTGAGTTTGATAAGTTCTTTATAGATCTTGGATATCAGCCCTTTATCTAACATATCATTTGCAAATATCTTCTTCCATTCTGTAGGTTGCCTTTTAGTTTTGTTGACTGTTTCCTTTGCTGTGGAAAGCTTTTTATCTTGATGAAGTCCCAATAATCATCTTTGCCCTTGCTTCCCTTGCCTTTGGAGACATGTCTAGCAAGAAATTGTTGCAGCTGAGGTCACAGAGGTTGCTGCCTGTGTTCTCCTCTAGGATTTTGATGGATTCCTGTCTCACATTGAGGTCTTTCATCCATTTTGAGTCTATTTTTGAGTCTGATGTAAGGAAATGGTCCAGTTTCATTCTTCTGCATGTGGCTGTCCAATTTTCCCAACACCATTTGTTCAAAAGAGTGTCTTTTTTCCATTAGATATTCTTTCCCGCTTTGTCGAAGATTAGTTGACCATAGAGTTGAGGGTCCATTTCTGGGTTCTCTATTCTGTTCCATTGTTCTATGTGTCTGTTTTTGTGCCAGTACCATACTTTCTTGATGACTACAGCTTTGTAATAGAGCTTGAAGTCCAGAATTGTGATGCCACCAGCTTTGGCTTTCTTTTTCAACATTCCTCTCGCTATTCGGGGTCTTTTCTGGTTCCATACAAATTTTAGGATTGTTTGTTTCAGCTCTGTGAAATACGTCAATGTATTTTGATAGGAATTGCACTGAATGTATAGATTGCTCTGGGTAGCCTAGACATTTTAACAATATTTGTTCTTCCAATCCATGAGCATGGAACATTTTTCCATTTCTTTGTGTCTTCCTCGATTTCTTTCATAAGTGTTCTGTAGTTTTTAGAGTACAGATCCTTTATCTCTTTGGTTAGGGAATAGACCTTAGGTAAAGTCCATATCCATTCTCGGGTTCTTTATTTTGATTTTTCTTTCTGCCACCTAAAGCACCAGGTCAGCACTGTCCAATAGAAACAGAATGCAAGCCACATATGCTATTTTATTTATTTTAGTAGCCACATTAACAAAGAAATACATGAAATTAATTAAATAATGCATTTTACTTAACCCAATATGTCCAAAATTCTGTAATTTCAGTGTGTAATCAATATAATAATTATTAACACATTTTACATTCTTTAATATTAAATCCTCAAAATCTGGTATATATTTTACTCCTATAGCATAACTCAACTCAGACTACTCACATTTGAGGCACCCAATAGTCACATATGATGACTGGTTAGCAAAGCCATTGATCATGATACACAAAGAAAATGACATTATTCTTTAGGTCCTCAGCCCAAGGTCTTCCACCCCACAGACTAAGGAGATCAATGTCTCAGCAGATCCACAGTTCTCACAACACACACCAGTTACAAAGCTCTGGACTAGAAGATTTTTAGGAAGTGGCTAAGGAAGACAGGGTTTCTCAAGCTTTAATGTGCACAAGAATTACCCGGCATCTAGTTAAAAGGCAGGCTCTGATTCAGTAGCTCTGGAGTGGGGCCTGAGATTCTGCATTTTTAACAAGCTCCTAGAGGATGCAGGTCCTCAGAAAACACCTGAGCAGCAAGGGTTAGGTTGTACGTCCTGACATCTGGCATGACTTGAAGACTATCTTTCTGATACCTTCCCACTTGCCATCTACACCAATCTAAATCAGCTCTGTCGAATGCAAATATAGCACAAGCCATCTACTGGATGCAGCTGTAGAATTCCCTAGTCTCATTCCTGTCATTTTCCCTCTAAGCTCTTATCACTGAGTCATTTTCTTCTGAAATCGATGTTGCTGAAATCATTTATATGGCCAGTTTAATTTATTTTTTTATTTTTCTGCTTGAATATTTTATCCTTTTACCTTAAATAACACCATGCTAATCTTATTTGGGTTGGGGGTTTTTTGTTTTCTTAGAATATGATGAGAATTTTGACCTGCCAATGCAGATGTTCTTTTACTTTGGAAAAGTTTTCATCTAATTCCATATTTTCTCAACTAAAAAATATATATATATTTTACATTTTAATCTTTCTCAAATGAGAAATCTCTCGTGACACATTCATTTAATATGCAGTTTTATTGTTCCTTTTTATTTGCCCCCAAACTATTTTTAAATCAAAGGTACATCTTGACATTAATGATAGTTTGAGATCATAGAAATACGATACGTTTTATATTTATTTTCAGTTCCTTTTATCCTCTCTTTTGTCAGAAAATCCACATAGTCTGATGCTGTTTCTCTCGTTTTCCATCACTATTATTCTAACCATTTTTCTTTGTCCTTGCCCTCTGCAATCTATGAGATTTTTTCCCAAAGTTGTCCTACAAATCAAAACCTAATTTTCCACCAGGTTGACTTTTGCCCTCTAATTTGGGTTTTGGTTTTATGTCCTTTCTGTTCTTTCCTTGGCTTTGTCTTTCATTACCTCTTGCATTTCTCTGAGCCTTTGCTTTAGAAAACCTGTGTTCTCTAATGCCGAGGGGTTTAGAGTAATTTTCTTCTGTTTCCTGAAACAATTCTTGATCTTTGTTTTGCATATAACAAATGCTCCTTTTTTTCTTGGAAGTATTTTTGCATAAAACCCATACTGATGCTTTAGGTTTTCTGTGCATTTCTTTGAATGTGTGTTTGGGCAACTGTGGAAGGTAAAGTTCAGGCAGCAGGGATCTCACAGGAGTTGGTCCTGCACATTGCTCATTCGTAGTTCTCAGCTATTCTGTAGTTCATTGTTACTGAGAATAGACATTTTCCTCTCATTATACTCTTAGCTGCTTGTTATTACTTTATAGAAAAACTATTGGTTTCTTTCCTAAATTTATCTTGTAGTCAACTATTGCAATTAACACAATTGATTTCCAATTTTTCTCATAGCTATAGTCTATGTGAAACAGCAAACACTTACAGCATGCATTTATTTCTTATTATGTACCAGTCATTATTTCTTGTTCTTTATCTTTACAACATCTCTATGAGGTGAGTACTACTGTTACCCCATAAGATAGAAGAAAATAGTGTCTTACCCAAGTTTACACAGCTAGTAAGTGATTAAATGCTGATTTGAACCCAGGTATATGGGCTCTGAGATCATTAAATCATCTTTAATTATTAAATAACAACATTTCATTATTTTATCTCTCTCTTTCCAAGCTTTTTTCTTACCTTATTGCAATGGTAAAAATGAAGCATATAAAGTTATCTTCCTTCTCTCATTTCTTCTACAACCTGACCCCTCCTGATTAAGGAGATCAACTGGGTGCCAGAAAAGCTAAGGTCTACAGTAGCTCTGTGCTGACTTGGTGCATGTGCTCATACGCTAGGGTTTAATAATTCTAAGCTTCGACTTTCCTATCAATGAAGTGATAATAAACATCTACTTGTTGACCTCTCAGGATTACTGTGAGATTTAAACAGAGCCATTTATGTAAACTGCTTCAAGACCTCAATAGAGATACTGCTGTTAGCACAATTTCACACCCAGAGCACTTCTAGTTCAGGGGCCTGTCTGCTTAACTTGAACATCCTCAAGCCATCCAGTTGCCTAGAAACTTGTTATTATCACATTTTCTCTACCACCTTCTATTCTTCAATGCACACACATGTACACACCACCATTCACCACAACCGTTGTCACTTTCCAATCTCCAAAGAACCATTCTTGTCCTGCATTCATTTTTCAGAAACTCCTGGTTGCCTATTCATTACCCAATATTCCCTCTTTATCAATAGAACCCCTACACTGATGGATAGGGCAATGTGCTCAGCTATAAAAACACATTTGCAAACCTCCTTTGTAGCTAATGCTAGCCAGTGAAATATACACTGAAGGTGGATGAGCCAGAAGAAGAGTAGGTCTTTTTGCGTGATGATTATACCCTTACTACTGATAAAGACACAGGCTCAGAGAGGTCGTACAGCTTGCCCCAAAACTTCCAGTCTCTCTGACTGCAAAGATGATGTTCCTTCTGCTGCACTACACTGTCCTTATAAAGTTCTCATCCCACTCTTCTGGTCTCTTCACGTCCTTTATTATCTTCCAACCGTGCTAAGGGAGAAGTCTCAAAGTGTCACTTCGGTCCATCAAAGAAAGTAGAATTTTACAGTGGCTTTTCAGAGACCAAGCCTTGAATTACAGTATGACCCCAAAACATGGCTTGAAGGATTAGAATTCAAGCAGATCAGAAGAATCCAGGGCAGGACCACAGGGCAACTGCCAATGACCCACTGGCTAATCCTTCCTCATAAGGTAGGCATGAATCTCCTTTGTATCCGAGGTCCCAACTTAGCCCAGTGCCCATCACTTCCTCCTCTGTACCTGCTCAGAGAGGACCTAGATCTGAGATCCTAGGAGTTTGACAGAGGCATCCTCAAAGCAAACTCCAATGCCATGAAAAGTACACACCTCAAGTAAATTCCTGTCCCCCACTGTCAGAGACAGGGGGTTCTGGATAAATGTTCCAGGGTTAAAAATTCTTCTCTTTTGGAAGGTGATTTGAACATGAAAGAGGGAAATAACATAAAATATGACAAAAATAAGACCTATGTTGCAAACCTTACATTCTATTATAAAAGAATGCTGAGTATACATGCTCTTTGAATTCTTTTGAGCAAGCTGTGTGTGCAGCTATGATTCAAGATGAGGAATATTTACAGTGGCAAGTTTTATTTTCACAGGCACATGACATTCTTCGCAATAACTTGTAATTTTAACCAACATTTCCAAAGTTGTTATCTAAACAGAAGGGAGCCTTTAAAACCTGTGAGCAAGCCTCTCAGATATTTTAGCTTAAAACATGCGTACATAATTAACAATGATCATTGTATTAAGTATTTTGTCTACCAAACATATTAATAAAGATTCACTACTGTAACCATACAGCAGGGAGGAAACTCTGGGGAGATACTTTGGACTTACACTGGCACGTGCCACATCAAAGCATACATCCTGCATCCACCCATTGACAAGAAGGGAAAACTGAGAAACACCCACAGAGATTTGCTCCAGAGTCTCAGAATGACTCAGTAGATTTAGACTTAACATTTAAGTTAAGCCACCAAAGGAGAACAAAAAACACAACTAACAGCAAACCATTCATACAACCTTCATCATCAAATATGTCATGAGTGAGGTTCTCAGCAGTGATGAAGGAATCTGCAGGAATGGTTCAGAGCCTTGGAGATCAGGGAACAGCATAATTGGGGTTCCTATGGCATCCGTAATCATTACCAAGGGGCTTTCCCATAGCGACTGATTTCTTCCCAGAGTTTCTAAGAGGTAGCTAGCTCTGGTACCGGATTCATCAAGGAAGATGACAAATTGTCTTTCTCACTTTGATTCATAAGTAATCTCAGGATCCCTAAATATTCTACTTGTAAAATGTATCAAGTCGACTTCAATACAAGCCAAAAAATATGTCTCGAGGATTTTTAGTTTTTCTTAAGGATTTTTGTTCAGAACTCATAAAGTAAATCTCTTTCAAAATATCTAATCTGGCAGTCTGGGTGAAAAACAATAACAAAAATTAACCTCAGAAGGAGCACTTAAACACCAAAACCCAAAATAAATGTAAGGGTATGAAGCACTGTACCAAATTACAAAACTCCAGGTTAAAGGAAAACAACTCCACCCGTTTGGAGATTTTAAAAGAACACCACTCCCTCCTTCACTTTCAAAGAACCTTGCTTGGAGCCTTGCACATAGTAGAGACACGGTCAAATTCCTTAAAGCCCTGAGTGCTGTTTTGAGGAAATGAGAGATCACAGTTCAGTTTGACACTGAACAGCAGTTCCCATGTGCCATGAGTGTTGCAAGCTTCTTACTCTATCTGAATATATCCCAGTATCTAACGCCTCATGGTTTATTGTCTATGCAACCCTTCCTGTTCACTTGGGAGTCTCTGCATGGAGTGAGGGGTGCAAGCCTTAAGCTAAATGACCTCAAAGTCAGGGGTAAGCAAACGTTAGCTGCGGCAGGCTCTCCTGGAGGGCTTGTGAAAACACGCATTCCTACGCCCCATACCCAGAGAGTCTGGTTCAGCAGGTCCGGCTTGGGGCCCAAGAATCTGCATTTCTAACAAGGCTCCAGGGGATGGGGATACTGGGGGTCCTTGCACCATGCTTCAAATAGCACTGCTCTAGGGTCCTTTCCAATTCTAAAAGTCTAGCCTTTAAGAACCTACTCTCAGCCATGTGCGAGATTCCTTAGAGTCCGGGATTTTAGGGCATCCCACAGGTGCGAAAGCACCGGAAGGGAATAAGCTCACTGGCTCCGGCCTATCCGCCCTCTGCGCGCTCCTCCGCCCACCTGGGGCCTCAAGCCGCCGCGCCTCACACTCACCGAACTTCCCCCGGGTCTGGGGCCGCTCACAATCCCAGAGACCAGCGCCCAGCTCTGCCCAGGTCGGCAGGGCGCCGGCGGCGGACGGTAGGGAGCGCGCGGGAAGCCGGGTCCGCGCTGCGCCGCAGGGGGTACCCAGCCGCAGCCCTTTATAGCCGCCGCTGACCCTTGACCTCGGCCAGGCTGCCCTGCTGGCTGGGGCTTCTGACTGCTCGCGGGTTTTCATGTGGGTGTCCAGAGACGCTCCAGCTGCCTGTTGGCTTAGCAGCGATTCCGGAGAAGCCGGGGGCTGCCAAGAGAACTTGAGAAGTTTCTCAGAAACCGAGGGCAGCCTTTATCTGCCGGCCGCGGAGCTGAGGTCACTGCTGCTGCTTCGGCTGAGGACTCACTATTTAGCTCCAAGGATTTACTCACTGGTATCTACAGAGCCCTCCTGCAGAGAAGCAGAGAACATTCCCAAAGAGGGGAAGGTGGGGGGGGGGGAGCAGAGAGAACACCTGTGCTAAGGGTAGCAGTTCTTTCTAGGAGCTTCCAGCAAGAGCAAAGTTAGAAAGTGGAGCAGGCAGCAAAGATGAAGATATGATTTAGCACATAGATCACAATGAAGAACTTGGAAAGAGCTGCCTATTCTTAGATGAAGGGCTCGTTTGCCTGTCTCCTGGGCATGTGCTCACAGCTGTACGGTGTCCCCAGCTGGCGCCCTTGAATGCTGCCTGGCGGTGCCCGCTATTGATGAAGAGACACACTGAAATCACTCACACTGCTGAGAGTTTATTAAAAAGCCAAGAGGAAACCTGAGAGATGGGAGCTCTCCCTCACTCAGCATGGACCTCTGAGGCACTAGGCTGCTGGATTCTGGGACTGCTTCCGAAGTAAATTAGAAAGTTTCCAAGTATTTCTCAGAAGGGTTGGAGAAGGATGGAGAGAAGGAAGTTGAATGAAGGCTCTCAGGACCTTCCCCCTTTATTATCAGTTTTTTAAACAAAGAGAACACGAATAGGAGTAAACTAATAACTTGGTGTTTTGTGTGTTTGTTTGTTTGTTTGTTTTATTAACAAGGGGGGAAATGGTTTTCCTCAGAAGATGGTGTATTTGCTCTAAGCCAAAGGTGTCCTGGACTTCTGGAATCCACTTAGTACGGTCAGGATTATGGGACATTCTGCACAGAACATCCTGAAATCCTGGATTTGAACACAGTTCCATTCAATTTTGGGAGGAGGTCTCAGCCTGGACCACAGGACCAATGTGCCCACTTGGTTCCTGTCTCTACTAAGGGGCACACGTGTGTGTACGTGTGTGTGCATGCACGCGCATGTATGCACAGGAGCGCGCATGCGTGTGTGTTGGGGGATGGGGAGGTGGGCTGTGAGTATTCACCATCCCTGGTACCACCCACCAGACCTGTTCTATCAAACATGATCCACCTCGACAATCTTCCAAGTGATGTAATGAGAACCAATGTAACCCAATAAAAGCAGAATGGCTGGGGGAGATGGGAGGCTGTGCTCTTTGTACAATGCCACTCAGCATTGTTTCTAGAACATTATCAGGAAAAAAACCCTCAAGTTTCCATAGAATGGTTTCCCTGGTTCAGATGCACTCCCCGCCTACCCCAAGACCCATCCTTTAATATCAGTGAGTCTCAGATTATGTTCAGACTGTAAAGGAGAACGTGGCCTTGGCCATCAGAGTGAAACACAGCGAGCAGCACCGAAGGCTGGAAGCTCCGAAAGCTAGGGTCTTGGGGACACATTACACTTCCAGTTCATGTTCACGCCTGGCCGCAGTGGAAGGCTTGTTCACGCTGCGTCCATATACCCCCAGTGTGCAAAGATTTATAAATTGAACCTTCCTCCTCAACCCAGAGTGAGATCCCGAGGGAGGAAAGGAAGCCCGTTACACTTCAGGAGAAGGGTGGGACCCTTTCTTCGCAATTAGTGAAGTAGTATTCAAATAGCGTTGGAGTCAAAAGAAGTTGGCTTCTTTGAGTAACTTTTCTGGAAAGCATTACTGTAGGAATGTTTTTACTTACAATACAATTTCTATGTAGTTTTCACAACCACAATATGACACAGAAGTGGCTTTGGCGATCTACAACGTTTTCCACAGAATTCGACACTTCTTTTCCTTTCTTTTGCTTGTAAAATTTATTTTTTAAAACTATTTATTTATTTATTTATTTGAGAGAGAGAGAGAGAGAGAGAGAGCATGGTGGGGGAAGAAGCAGGCTCCCTGCTGAGCAGGAAGCCCACAGTGGGGTTTGATCCCAGGACCCTGGAGATCATGACCTGAGCCGAAGGCAGACATTTAACCAACTGAGCCACCCAGATGCCCCAGCTTATAAAATTTAAACAAGCTTTTTCCCTAGAGAAATTATAATGCAAAATTTGTCTTCTATTGAGAATTACATTTATCCTCCTAAGGATGCATTACTCTCGTTTAATTTGTTTGAGAAAGTAGGAGTTTTAAGTTGAACACCTGAAGGAACTCAGGCAATAAAATCACCAAGTTTTCAATTTCCTAATTCAGAAAATAGCCTAACTGGACTTATATTATATGTATCTGACTTTGGCTTCATTGGCCATTTTCTCTAGAAATGGAAAAGTTACTGAATAAAAGAAAAAGAATCCAGAATTTCCAAATTATGGAAAGAATATTAAATGTTTTCCAGAGAATTCACCACTAGTTATATTTTCTGTTCATTAGCCCAACCTCCACAGTCTGGGATTTTTGCAACTGTTTTAAATAATGAGATAACGTATCAAATTGTGTTCCAGCCTTCATTCTTTAGTTCCCACTGAGAAATACTGGTGGCATTTCCAAAAATGTGAAACCCGTGCTACCAGAAATACACAAGATGATTCTGGATGGGAGATGATTTAAATGAACATGATTGACTTTCTCCTGATACAATCGGAATTATTAAAAGATGGGGGGAAAAGAAAACACTTCTGTCACTAAGTGACTCGATGTCACTCTGTCATGCCCGTATACCAGTAGGTAGAAAAATTAATAAATAAAATGCAATATTGACAGCTAAGCCAATATACTTTCCTGAGTGTCCTTGCACCAGCTGTTTCCCAGGTGGCTTCAATTCAAAATTGTCAATATGCTATTGTAGCACACTTGAGGACAGCCTGCCCTGGGCTCCTACAGCGAGAAGCCTAAAATCTCGAAGTACAAGTTCCTTGACTTATCCAGCAAGGATGGTAGCTATGAGCCTTTCTAAATAGCCCAAAGCCAATTTCAGTTTTGTTTCTCCACCTTGATTTTAAAGGTAATGAAAATATGGTAAAATATATTTTTAAAAATCCTGTTGAATAAGAATAACAATTTTATTATGTATTTCCAAGCTATTGTGGGGAACATGTGCTATCCTTGTTAATGCAACACCATCTGAATTATAATATGAATTTTGATAGTGACATGACCTAAAATGGCAGAGCTAATTGTGTTTGCCACACGACAATGTCATAAGAAGTCAATGAAGGGGCACCTGGGTGGCTAAGTCATTAAGTGTCTGCCTTCGGCTCAGGGTGTGATCCCAGCGTTCTGGAATCCTCCACTGGGAGCCTGCTTCTTCCTCTCCCACTCCCCCTACTTGTGTTCCCTCTCTCACTGGCTGTCTCTATCTCTCTGTCAAATAAATAAATAAAATCTTAAAAAAAAAAAAAGAAAAGAAAAGAAGTCAATGAAATACTGTATTCGTGTGTCTTAACATGGTGGGCAAGAGCTTAATCCTTGGAATAAAATCAACCTACGTTTAAAACCCAGTTGTTTTTTATTGGCTGTGTGATTTGGAACAGGTTACTTCATCTCTTTCTGTCAGACTCCCCATCTACTATGGAGCATGGATAATATCTATGCTATAGATTGTTGTGAAGTCTGGACCCGTCACCTATGCCTAATATGACAGCGTACAGCATACAGTAGATGCTCAATAAATACTACCTTCTTCCACTGTGCTTATCTGAAGTCTTGTCCCGAAAGTCATTTTGTACAGCACTTTTTCCCCTGTTTGGAGGAAATGGCACATCGGAGCACAATAACTAATGATTTCACACCCAATAACAGAGGTCTTTATAGCAAAGCATTCCTCTGCAGGAGAGAACGTGAATATTTAAGACATAGCAGAATTCTGGACTGAAATTTTCCTTGCCTTTGCGAGAGTGTGCAGGATTGTGAGGTTATTGAAAGAGATATTGCAAGGATTAAGGACAGAGAGGATTCTGCAAGAAGTGAAAGCCTGCACACCCCAAGCTCAGTGGAGTTGCAGATGACCCCAAATAAGAAAGGATACACCACTGTAGATGCATTCTTAATTTGTAATTATGTAATTCTTAATATAATAATGTAATTCTTATGTAAATATGTAATTCTTATGTAATTAAGAATTCTTAATATAATAATGTAATTCTTATGTAAATATGTAATTCTTATGTAATTAAGAATTTGTAATGCAAACACTGGGTGGCACACAAGGCCTGTCACTCACCGGAGACTGTGCCCACCTATCTTTGGCTACAATAGAGGAGAAAGCAGTGTTTGCTTTTTAACACACACTCTATCTATCTATCTATCTATCTATAATGTGTATTTACTTTTTTCCAGGAGGAATAATAGTAGAGGGAAGGGGAATATTGAAACATAGAAAATACAGCCTTATGATTATGGACTTCTGCTCCTGATTCAACATGGGCAAGAAGGAGAATTTTTGCTTTAAGGCTTTCACAGTCTGCCAGGTTTTCAAAGGCCAATGCAATTAGGAGCCCAGGCACTTGGCATAAAAGTCAGCTTCATCAACGAGGGTACGAAGGCAAACCCCAACAACATACGATGTGGCTGCAATTTGTCTTCGATGTTCAAAACCAGCACTTTGTATCCCTTAAGGCCTCCTTCCGTCCTTTATACCTCATCGCCGTATTCACCCAAATGTTCTAGAAGCTCAGAGATGTGGACGTCCGGTCAAGAGTCAGAGGGACCTTCCAGAGGATTAAGTGGGCCTCTCCAGCAGTACACACTGGCTCTCTTTCCAAGTGTCCCTGAGCTCGGAGGCACGGACAGGAGAACAAAACGGGTGGGTAGCAAGCTGAGCTGCAGTTGAACACAGAGCTGTGGGCCAACTTCAAGTTTCCAGATTGGAGTCTGAACTTCGGGGCTGCTTAACCATCCTACCAAAAGAGAAATCTGATTTTAAATTCACCTTTTGGAAAAATCTCAATGGCTCCCTGTGATACTGTGATTTATAATAAGAATTATATGCTTGGTATTCATCCCAGGTTCCTGGCAAAGCTCCTAAAAACCTTGGAGTTTCCGGTGACCAGAACTGTAGAAGCATCTTGTTACATTAACGAGATGACTTCTAGAAAGCCTTTAGGTAAGCTGAAGATGGGGACTGGTTGCCATGGGAAGCAACCAGGTGATAGTGGATCGGGACGTTCAGTCCCCAACCCCACTCTAATTTCCAAGGAAGGGACAGGGGCTGGAGGTTGCATCAATCACCAATAGTCAATGATTTAATCAAGTGTGCCTGTGTAATGAAGCCTCCATAAAAACCCAAAGGACACGGTTCAGAGAGCTGCTCCCGGGCTGGTGAACATGTGGGGGTTGGGGAGAGTGGCATGCCTGGATAGTGCACGGAAGCTCTGTGCCCCTTACCTTGCCCTGTGTGTCTCTTCCATCGGGCTGTTCCTGAGTTATAACCTTTTGTAATAAACCAGTCAGCTAGTAAGTAAAATGTTCCTTTGAGTTCTGTGAGCTGCTCTAGCAAATTAATTGAACCTGAGGAGGGGGTCATGGGAACTTCTAATTTGTAGTTGGCTGGTCAGAAGCATAGGTAACAACTTAGATTTGCAACTGGTGTCTGAGGGGGCCAGGGGAACAGTCTTGTAGGACGGAGCCCTCAACTTGTGGAATCTGACGTTAGCTCTGGACAGAGAGTCAGAATTGAGTTGAATTCTCAGATACCCTGCTGTTGTCTGAGAATTGTTTGGTGTTGTGTGGAAAGCCCCCAACACCCAGCACACTTTGGAATTGGGCCCAGGAACCCATAGGACTTCCCAGTACTTACAGGATGAAGTTAAACTTAGAGCAAGGTATAAAATTTCTTTATCGATCTAGATGCAGTGCACTTTTCTAACTTAGACCAAAACCTAGGTTATCTTGCTGTTGTCCACAAACATGCCATTCCATACCTTCATACGTCTGCCAATGCTATTCCCATTTGTCTGCCTAGCAAACTTCTAGTGATCCTTGAAGTTACTCAGATATTACCTCCTTTAGAAATCACTTCCCCATAATCATCTCTCCTCAGTGTCAGTTGTTCCTGTCTCTGCAACCATACATACAGACAGATCTAGATATGAATACACACCAACACACAAATCACAACATAGTAATTATAGCAATTAACTTTCATGTTTGTACTGGATATCTACTGTTTTGAATTCTTAGAAGAATATTCCCCTCCCCTCTGCTGGGAAACATTTATTCTACATATATGAGTCAAAGAGAACTGCCCTTGCTTCGGGGCCCCACCTCCCTATCTAGAGTTCTTGGTCTGGGGATCTCGGGTTCAGAGAGGTTGAGTTTCATTCCTCAGCAGATAAATGTGAGTCTGAGGGTGATGGAAGCCACGTTCCAGTCATGGTGAAAGAAGACTGTTTAAAGATTAGACATGGTCTGCAGCAGAGGAGGGAGAACTTCCTGGGCTATTAGAGCTCCAGGCTCTAGTCATCCTTAAGACTTTGTCCTTCCCACAAGACATGCACATTGGCCAGGAAATAGCTCTTCTTGGCCTAAACTAGTTAGTTGTGTTTCACTCAATAAAGAAACTTGGCTAATGTAACGACTATTCATCCACTTAAATATTGGTTGCATTTAATTACTGAAACTCTCTCTTACTCCTCTTGGAGTAATTTCTTATTTAAAAATAAGCAATAAGAATTGGTGAGGAAGGGAGCATTCCTCTGGGTCATGCTTTAGAGGCTGGCTTTCCCAGTATTCTTTCAGAGTATCACCCACCACTCAGGACCCCATTTCTGAAAGATAAGCTCCCATACTCACTGCTGCTACCTGGAGCAGTATGATTCTCCGTTGTTGCTGCCTGGCCCATGATAGAGAAGAGCTCCAGGCATGTAGCCCTAAAATACCCAACTAATCACCCTATCATTTGTCCCTGAGCCTCTTGCTGCTTACAGTTTCTACCCTTTATCTCTCAGCATGGTCACTCTTGATCTTCCTCTGTCTTTCAAAGTAATGTTTTCCCCACAAATGGACTGGGCTGTGTTTTTCCTCCTTAACCTAAGAATATCTAATTTCCATCTTTAGGAAATTTCTCACAGCTTCTGGTCCTTCAAGAGTTTCCATTTCTACTTGCAAGTATATGTATTTATTAGTTGGTTGGTTGGTTTATTTTTCTATCATTTCTGGGGCTTTTGCATAAAAGATTGTGTGACATGAGCTCATCCCACCATCTTGAAATGGCTTCCATGATTTGAGTCCTGTAACTGCTACCCACACTCTCCAAAACATCCTGAGTTTTTATCATTCTTCCTGCCTCACAAATAAACCCTGGTCTGGATGGCAAGAATCTAAAGGAATCAATAGAGACCTAAGGGAAATCAAGTATAGGGCTTACAAGAAATGCCAAATGCTCTGGGTCCTTTTCTGCTCATCTTACTTTTTTGTCCTCTTCTGCTCATTTACTCGGTAAACTTAATTCCCTTTCTGATTGAGTAACTCAGATCTATGTTTACATATCTGAATTCTTAATTATTGCTGAACCACCAAATATAAGCATGCCAAGCACAGCATGATAATTCTATAAACATGTCTCCGAAGAATAATGGGAAGTTTCAAATCCTCATGTTAATTCCACTGTATATATTCAATCACCAAGTCATACATGGGCAGAGTATCCTGAGGTCATGCTCACTACCATTATCCCAGCTGCATACATCTGAAACTTCTGAGCTGTGCTGCATTTGTTCCCTAAAAAGAAAACAACATAACTGATTGAGAAAAGAAACAATTAGAAGGGGGCATGTATCCAAGTGGATGAATCTTGGTGTTCTGGCCACCATATGTCTGGCTATACGTCATCAGCCCAATGATTAGGACTCTTTCATTGTTACTGTTGTGATTAGAAAAGTTTTTACAGAGGATTCCAAATTCTTCCCAAATTTTTGTGTAAAAAATGTGAAACAGATGTAATTTATTCTCACGCCATCTGAAATTCCTATGACTATAACCCATCCCCACACAAGAAACTTGGAAGAAAATTTATAAATAGGAAGAAAATTTAACAGTCAAGGGCAAGGTTCTGATTTTATATTTCCAACCAGGTGAAGTCCTCTTGAGTCTAATTTTCAACAGCCCAGGGAAATAATTCTGAAACCCTGTTTTATAGTACTGACGGGATGGCAGAATTCTCTGTTGGGCAGGTATATCTCCCTTTGACCACCACCCCCACAAAACAAAGGGGGGTTACTTAAAGAAAATGATACCTGATCCTGCTCATACAGTAACCATACAGTGAAAAAATCAAGAGCATTTTGACTGTGCCCATAACATCTCTTCAGAGGAAAGCCACATTAATAAAAAATACTCACTCATGTTTATGGGAGATTCAATAATAAGGTAACTTATTTGCTTTCTTGCCACATCGTGCTTGCAGTTTTCAGGAATCGCCTGATATCTAATCCGTAAGATAATAGAGTAAGTTAATTCTTGAATAAAGACAAGTCAGGGTTGTATCTAAACCCTCCTAACTGAATAAACGGGATATTTTATAGGCACTGAGAAAAGCTCCATTGCCTCTGAATTTTTCCTAAACTAGTGTCAGAAATTTCAATGACTATGTTCCTGAAAATATGAATGGCTTGGATCTTATTCACTATCTTAAAACTTTGCTGATCAGGTCCTCTGAGCAAATGGTATTTACTTTGTTATCTAACTTCAAAAGGCCTTCACTGCTATGCGACAAACATTTTATTTATTCCATTTGGATTCTACTGAATTTACCGCAAATCTACTTCAAACTTTTTCATACCAGTCTCTTAACCCCCATATGCTCTTAGGCTGGCAATTTCCCAGTAGACAATAGATGATGATATTTTGCAATCCATTCTGCTACTCTTCATCAGCAGTGACCAAATTTTGCCCAAGTGTCTACTCTTTCTGTGTGGCATTATACTCAGGGAAATTGATCCTATTCCCAGTTCAGTTTGAGCCAATCACGTGGTCTTCTTCCTCTTGCCAGTGGGCATGTGACCTTCTAACCAATAACACACAAGGAAAGGTCTAAATGTTTTCTCTCTCTTAAAAAGATCCACTCTCTTTCCTCCGCTGGACATTACCATATTCAAATGAGATGCCTGGTGCTACAGCAGCCATCCTGTGACTAACTTGAAGACGACAGAACAGAGTAATAGAAAGAATGTAGGACTTTGATGACGCTATTGGGCAGCTGTAGCTTATAGCCTGTGGCCTCCTTTCCCAGAACTTCTTGTTATCTGAGAGAATAAATTTTTTTTTTGAGTCAGCCAACTAGGTCAAAGTTTTCTATGACTTGCTGCTGAGAATTCCTAACTGAAACAATTATTTTGCTTTTTTTTTTTTTTTTTTTTTTACCTAAACTGCTAAACCTCAGGTTGCATTCTCCTGAATTGTTATATGGTGTTAGGTTCTGTTGACCTCACCACTGAAAGTTTTCTCCTTTGTCTTTGGGAGACCATACCCACTAAGTGTTCTTCCCACGTTTTGTGATATTTCTTCTTTAATGCTGTGTCCTCCTTTAGCCTCCTATCTGTGGCCATACCAAACAAAGTTTAATCCCCCACCTTCTTTTGTTTTCCCTGCCTGCTCTTCTATTCTCATGGCTTCGTCTCTCAACTGTGAACATAAGAACACTAACACCACAGCCCAGGACTTTGCTCAGTTTTAGTTCTATATCTCCCACTGGCCACTGGACTGTCCTGTCTGGATGGTCCACAACCATCTCAATATTGACGTATCCACAAGCAAGCTTACATTCTTTTTCCAAAGCTCAGCAATGCCACCAGGAGCTACCAGTATTCTTTTCACACTCAAACCTTAAAGTCATTTTTTTAAAATATTTTTTTATTATATTATGTTAGTCACCATACAGTACATCCCTGGTTTTTGATGTAAAGTTCGATGATTCATCAGTTGCATATAACACCCAGTGCACCATGCAATACGTGCCCTCCTTACTACCCATCACCAGTCTATCCCAATCCCCCACCCCCCTCCCCTCTGAAGCCCTCAGTTTGTTTCTCAGAGTCCATAGTCTCTCATGCTTCACTCGCCCCTCTGATTACCCCCCCTTCTTTATCCCTTTCTTCTCCTACTGATCTTCCCAGTTCTTACGTTCCATAGATGAGAGAAACCATATAATTGTCTTTCTCTGCTTGTAAAGTCATTTTTGATTGATCACTATAAAGATAGGCAGCCATCGGGCATGAAGAGCTCACTCAGACTGTCCATCTGTCATCCCATTTTAACTGCCCTCCTCTCCCCACCACACAGTTTCTACTAGTGTTGCAATATTTATTCAAGAAGATCTTCCTCCTCTCTACTCTTCAGTGGTGCAGAAATGGAAACTAACCCATTTGGTCCTAATTATAGTTCATCCATGAAATAGGAACTTGGATCACTCCCTTTCTGGGTTCTTAGATTGAAGTTTGGGAGCTGTCAATGACCAAATTTTCAAGGGTGGGAGAAGTTGAAGAATCCTATGAAAGAGAGAAAGGAACAATGAGAATTAGCAAACAGAGAGAGAGGGACAGAAATAAGAAATGGATAAAATATGTGATGTAGCTCAAAATTTGATCTGAGTTGTTTCGGAGACCTAGCTCCAGTCCTGACCTTGGAATCTATAAGATATCTCCAAATCCTGACAATGAAATCTCTCTTATCATTCAGTTAGTCCAAACTGGGTTTTAGTTATCCATAATAATAATAAAAAAAAAGACATGCTTTGTAGAAGATCTTCTAAATCTTTTCTTTGAAATATTGGTTATTTTATTTCTATCCTCCAAACATTTACTCTGGGTTCTCATCCCCTAAGTATAATAATATACTTAGTAAAATAATACTGTAACTCAGGTAGCCAAATGAAAAGCCATTGAGCAGATAGGACTATAAATCCAAACCTGAAATCCAGCCCAGTCCAGTTGAGTCTAGCCAAGATCCAATGGACCACAGTTTGAGTTAAAACTTGTAAACAAGAACTAACCATTTGGTGTTTTGAGCCACTGAGATTGTGGGGACTGCTTGTTATGCAGCACTATCACAGAAAATAACCTAAATGATATGTTGAGCAAATTCCATCTTTGAATCCCTAGAACACTGATTGTCTTTATCACTGGTTTCATATTTAGAAAATGTTCTTATTTTTAGCATCTTTTGGTGTTTGTAATAATTAATATTTATCAAGTGTATTTTTTGGTGAGGCACACTAGATAAGTTAAATATTTTATATCACTTACTTTTTCCAAAAAATATAAGTAGGTATGAGTATTCCTGTAAACTGACTTGGTTTAAAACATTGAGTAACTTTCCCCAAACCACACAGACCTTTAATGAAAGAAACAGGATTCAAATGCAGAACTATCTAGATCCAAAATCCATTTTCTATGCGTCTTTTCAACTTGGAAGCTTTTGCCAGTTTGCCAAAAAGTGTAAAAACCATTAGATGTAGTTTCTCAATTTCATACAACCAAGAAAGACCACAAAGTGCAGTGAATTTGCAACCTTGTTAAATAGATGAGTGTTTTTTCCCAATTTATAGATGAGGAAACTGGAACTCCGAGGGGCAGGAATTCTCTGTTAGGAAGTCCACCACTCTTTCTATAATCTCTGTCATGGGGAGACTTTAATCTCTGTCATGCCTCACTCAACTCTATTCTTTCAAAGAGAAAGTGAAGTCCATTCATCCATGTGTTTTAGACCTCCGTCTCTGCCCACAATGTATGCCTGATAGAAACTAGTGAAAAGCTTGGTCCACTGAAATTGCTCAATACTTGTATGTTCAATCATGGGAAGAAAAGGGCAGAATTCTGCTCCCTGATGAGTGGGAGGACCCGTAGGAGTCACACTGAGTGACACGCCTGGCATAGAAAGTGAGATTTTAATATTTCCAATCTTTTATTAACCTTCTCATCCACCAACAGAGTGAGAACATGTTTTTGCTTCCATTTCATAAAACACACATTTTTATGGGACAAGGGAGTTGAGTTCATTCATTTTTGTGCAAACATTTCATGAATACCTTTTCTTTCCAAAGGCTGGAGAAAGAATTTCCCTAATGGAAGAATTGTCAAATTATATCATCAGAAAGGGATATGTACTGCACGATACCCCATAATTTCTGGTAATTTTTTTTAATTTAAATTTAGGTAGTTAACATACAGTGCAATATTATTTTCTGGAGTAGAATTCAGTGATTCATCATTTACATATAACACTTGGTGTTCATCATAACAAGTATCCTCCTTAATACCCATTACCAATTACCCGATCCCCCCACCCACCTAACCTCCATCAACCTCAGTTTGTTCTCTACCGTTGGGTCTCTTATGGCTTGTTTTCATCTCTCCTTTTTTTTCATTTCCACCTTACCATATGTTCATCTGTTTTCTTTCTTAAATTCCACATATGAGTGAGATCATATGGTATTTGCCTTTCTCTGACTGACTTATTTCACTTCGCATAATATACTCTAGCTCCATTCACGTCATTGCAAATGACAAGATTGCATTTTTTGGTGGCTGAGTAAAATTCCATTGTATATGTATACCACATCTTCTTTATCCATTCATCAGTCAATGGACATTTTGGTCCCTTTCCATAGTTTGGATATTGTTGATAATGTTGCTATAAACATCAGCATGCATGTGTCCCTTCGAATCTGTATTTTTGTACCTTTTAGGTAAATATCTAATAGTGCAATTGCTGGATCATACAATAGTTCTATTTTTAACTTTTTGGGGAACCTTCATACTGTTCTCCAGAGTGGCTGCACTAGTTTGCCTCCCCCCTGGTTATTGTTTAACGCCACCACAGTATTGACAATTATCTTGCCGATGATAGATCCCACAGAACACAGCAATTCTCCACTAGAAGACTCTAGCATTGCTTCACTTGGGGAAATACAATCATTTTCAGCCTTCATTTCAACCAGTCAAGCAGACTTAGACCTCTTTCTGGAATAGGTGTTTTTGTTCAAAGTACTAATAGCACAAGCCACAGACTATTACTCAGGTGGGCACCAAAGAAAAATATCTCTCAGTTAAGAAAATTCTCAATATAAAAAGCTTTACATTTGTACTGTATGGTGACATCATATTATAAAAAAAATTAAAATAAAAAAAAAAGCTTTACATTTTGCAGTGGGACCAAGAACCATTTTCTTTAAGATGTGCAGCACACAAAAGAATTTGTTCTCATGGCCTCTGCCTTCCATCAACAGAAAAACTTCAGATTTAAACAGTTTACTTTATTGCAGAATTAAATTATTTATGAAATGTAAAACAGACAACATGTTAATTTATGAGCTTTTCTCTTTCTCCCACCCACCTACTAATCTCTACTGTGGTAACACAACTAGTAGTAGGGTAAATAATGGAAAGGGAGGGAGAGAGGATGCAGAAATGGGTAAGTAAAAGCTTCATCAACACATGCTTTAAAATTTTTTTTAAATGGTTTAATAAAATCATCAGTGTTTTTGATAAAACCTCTAATTAAAATTAGAATATGAGTCAATTTTCTTTTTTTTTTTTAAGATTATTTATTTATTTATTTGACAGAGACAGCCAGTGAGAGAGGGAACACAAGCAGGGGGAGTGGGAGAGGAAGAAGCAGGCTCCCAGCGGAGAAGCCTGCTGTGGGGCTCGATCCCAGAACGCCGGGATCACGCCCTGAGCCGAAGGCAGACGCCCAACGACTACGCCACCCAGGCGCCCCAGAATATGAGTCAATTTTCTAAGCATAGTAGTTTATCAAGAGCAAATAACAAACCTTTCAATAAATGATGAAAAATTAGGCCTTGTTGTCAGAAAAAAATGCAAGAATGTCTTCTGCCACAACATGAACACGTAAGTGATTTGTGAATATTTTCTTTCAGGCTATTTCTTGTCTTTTCTTTCTCTAATAGCACCTTCAAAAGAACAGAAGTTCTTCATTTTCAGAAAATCTAGTTGATCAAATTCTTTTATGGATTGTGTGTATGGTATTCTGTCTAAAAATTCTTTGCCCAACCTAAGGTCACTAAGATTTTCTGTTTTCTTCTAGAAGTTTTATAATTTTCAGTTTCACACTTAGGTCTATGATCTACTTTGCATTAATTACTGTATATAATGTAATGTATGGATTAATATTTACTTTTGCATATGAATATCCAAATATTCCAGCACAACTTGTTGAAAAGTTTTCTTTCTCATACAAATTACCTTTTCACCTTTGACAGAATCAATTGTGTCTATACCTGGATTCTTTATTCTGTTTCATTGATTTGTCATCTTCATGCCAATACCACAGTCTTGATTGTTACAGCTTTATAGGAAGTCTAAAGTCAGATAGTGTAAGTCCTTTGGTTTTGTCTTTTACAAACTTATTTTGGCTTTTCTAGATTCTTTGCATTTCCACATAAATTTCAGAATCAGATGGTCAATTTTTATTTTAAAAAGTTACTGGAGTTTTTATTGGAATCCTGTTAAATCTATAGATCAATTTGGAGAGAATTGACATCTTTAAAAAGATTGAATCTTTTGATCTGTGAACACAGTTATCTCATTATTTATTTAGATCTTTCATTTCTCTTAGCAATGTTTTATAGCCCTCAGCATGCAGGTCTTGCATATCTTTTGTGACCTTTATGCCTAAATAGTTCACATATTTGAAACTATTTTAAATTGTATTTTTTAAAATTCAATTTCTACATATTATTTGAGGTATTACTTTTTTATTGAGGTATAATTAACATAAAATAAAATTCACAAAGTTTACATGTGCAATTCAATTAGTTTTAAAAATAAATAGTTGTGTAATCATCTATAAGATGGAGTGTTACCATCACCGCTGCAAGTTCTGTCATGTTCATTTGCAATCCCCTCTGCTGATCTCAGGTTTCTGGCTGCTACTGATATTTTTTTCTGCCATTATACTTCCTAGAATACCATGTAAATAGAATCAGTATGATACTTCTGTGTCCGGTTTATTTTACTGGCTTTTGGAATGCGTTAATATTGTTGGTATTTAAGTATTTTCTTCCATTATACCTGAATACCGTCCCATGTATACCACAATTATTTATTCATTTCCATGTTGACGGATGTTTGAGTTGTTCCCAGTTTTGGGTTGGGATGAAGAAAGCTACAATGAACATCCATGTACAAGTCTTTGTATGGAAAGATGCTTTCATTTCTCTTAGGTAAACACCTAACACTGGATGCCAGGGCTCCACCAGTTATCTTATCAGAAAAGTTAATATAAATATTGTTAACTAGGTCATTGAAAAGGCAAAAAGTGACCACTATGAGACTTCCCTCTCTGGCACATGTAAGGATATTAGAAGTCTCCACTTCACCCTAATAAGTAAAAACCTTAAAATACTGAAATAATATTCTCTTTTAGGATCTATACAAGAGATGAGGGCATGGGGCAAACTGCTGCCCCCAAGATGAGAGAGACAGATAGGTGAGTCCATGGAGTCAAGGCTTACCAAAGCAGAGATTCCTTCATGAGTGGAAACACCCAGGAAAAAGGTGCCAGGGTAGGCAAACCTGATCCCCAGTTGATACCAAAGCAGAGATTCCTTCATGAGTGGAAACACCCAGGAAAAAGGTGCCAGGGTAGGAAAACCTGATCCCCAGTTGATGAATTGGTGGAGTCTCAGTGTGAACAACTGTGGGAGTTAAAACTCCAGAAGGTTCCCTGCTCCGCTGGGAGCCTGCTTCTTCCTCTCCCACTCCCCCTGCTTGTGTTCCCTCTCTCGCTGGCTGTCTCTCTCTCTGTCAAATAAATAAATAAAATCTTAAAAAAAAAAAAAAACTCCAGAAGGATCCACTGTAGGTGTGTCCCATGAGAGTGTGCAATTTACCTCCAGGATCACAGTAAATATCAAAGAAAAACCCCTCAGCTTCTGGCAAGTGGAGGGGGAAAGAAATCATCTTGTAATACACCAGAACACTCTGCTTTTCTTAACAAGGCCTAACCTCAGGAGAAAGTAGTTAACCAGGGCCTAACCTGGGGTGCTATCAGAAGCTAACTGACCTCGGGGAAGGAAATGCCCAATTTCAGTCCACTTTAGCAATCCTGACCCACCTAAGAGGGGAGAATAAACTGAGAAGCACAGTCCAGAGACATAAGTTCACCTGAAAAATTGAGACCTAATCAGAAGACTATAGAATGCAGGGCGCCTGGGTGGCACAGCGGTTAAGCGTCTGCCTTCGGCTCAGGGCGTGATCCCGGCGTTATGGGATCGAGCCCCACATCAGGCTCCTCCGCTGGGAGCCTGCTTCTTCCTCTCCCGCTCCCCCTGCTTGTGTTCCCTCTCTCGCTGGCTGTCTCTATCTCTGTCAAATAAATAAATAAAATCTTAAGAAAAAAAAAAAGAAGACTATAGAATGCTTCCCCTTGCCCCACACCTCACCACCACATTATGAAAGCCTTACATACAGCAGCTCCGTTTGCCCATGATATCATGCCTGACCATGAAGAAAAAATTACCGGGCATACCAAAAGGCAAAAACACAATCTGAAGAGTCAGAGTAAGGATCAGAACCAGACATGTCAGGAGGGTTGGAATTATCAGACCAGGAATTTAAAATAACCATAATTAATATGCTAAGGGCATACTCCAATACTGTAATATGGTGGCATGTTAATTACTTAATTCTAGTATAAATGGTATAGGATAAAAGTATTAAAAATAACTATAGGGGCACCTGGGTGGCTCAGTCAGTTAAATGGCCGGCTCTTGATTTCAGCTCAGGTCATGATCTTGGGGTCCTGGGATTGAGCCCTGTGTCAGGCTCCATGCTCAGTGGAGAGTCTGCTTGAAGATTCTCTTGCTCCCTCTTCCTTTACCCTCCCCTCACTAGAGTTCTCTCTCTCTCTCTAAAATAAATAAATAAATAAATATTTAAAAATAGGGGCACCTGTGTTGCTCAGTCAGTTAAGCATCTGCCTTCAGCTCAGCTCTGGAGTCCTGGGATCAAGCCCCACATTGGCTCCCTGCTCAGCAGGGAGTCTGCTTCTCACTCTGCCCCTCACCCCACTCATGCTCTCTCTCTCTCACTCTCTCAAATAAATAAATAAAATCTTTAAAAAAATAACTATAGCTATACAGTAATTTGTTATATACTATATAAAAATGTAAATTGTAACATCGAAAACAAAATGAGGTGGGTGAATAAAAGGGGAGGGTTTTTGTATGCAATCAAAGTTGTTATCAGCATAAAATATACTGTGATAGCTATAAGATATTTTATGTAAGCTTCATGGCAACCACAAAGCAAAAAAAGTAGATAAAAGATAAGGAGAGGAGATTCAAAGTATACCACTACAGAAAATCATCAAAGGAAGAAAGCAAGAGAAGAAAAGAAAAAAGGAACTACAAAAGAACCAGAAAACAGTAAGATGGCATTAGTAGGTCCTTACCTAGCAATAATTGCTTTAAATGTGAACGGATTAAATTCTCCTACTAGTAGACAACGTGTGACTAAATGGATTTTTTTTTTAAAAAAAGCAAACCTAAGCCCCAAACTATATGCTATATGCAAGAGATTCACCTCAACTTTAAGGACACACATTGGTTCAAAATGAAAGGATAGAAAAAGATATTATACACAAAGAGAAATCAAAAGAGAGCAGGGTTAACTATACTTAGATCAGTCAAAATAGACTGTAAGTCAAAAACTGTAATAAGAGACAAAGAAGGTAATATATAATAATAAAGGAGTTAATTCATCAAAAGGATATAACAACTGTAAATATATATACACCCAACATTAGAGCATCTAAATACATTAAGCAAGTATCAACAGATCTGAAAGGAGAAATAGACAATACAGTATAGGTAGAGGACTTCAATGCCTCACAGTCAGTCATGAGTAGATCATTTAGATAATCAAGGAGGAAATATGAGGCCAACCGACCTTATCCCACAACAGTAGCACATCTGACTCTAAGAAAGAAACAGGAGACTTGAACTGCGCATTAGACCAAATGGACCTAACACATATGCAGAATATTCCATCCAACAGCAGAAGAATACACATTCTTCTTTTTTTAATATATTTTTAAATTTATGTGTTTGAGAGAGAGAGAGAACATGTGTGAGAGAGCGAGAGAGAGAGCATGAGCAGGGTAGGGAGAGGGAGAAGCAGGCTCCCCACCAAGCAGGGAGCCCAATGTGGGGCTGATCCCAGGACCCTGAGATTATGACCTGAGTCGAAGGCAGACACTTAACTGTCTGAGCCACCCAGGCACCCCAGAATACACATTCTTCTTAAACACACATGAAAAACTTGCCAAAATAGATCATATGTTATTTCTTAACAAAAACAAATCTTAGCAAATCTTAAAAGATTGAAATTATACCACATATCTTACCTTACTACAAAGGTATGAAACTAGAAATCAATAGCAGAAGAAAAATTGGAAACTTCACAAATATGTAGAAATAAAACAACATATTCCTGAACAACTAACAGGTTAAAGAAGAATTCAAAAGGGAAATAAAAAATATCTTGAAACAAACAAAAAGGAAATACAATATATCAAAACTTCTGAGATGCAGCAAAAGCAGTTCTAAAAGGAAAAATTTTTAAAGATTTTATTTATTTATTTGAGAGAGAGAGGGGGCATGAGTGGGGGGAGGGGCAGCGGGAGAGGGAGAAGCAGACTGCCCACTGAGCAGAGAGCCTGAGGGAGGGCTCAATCCCAGGACCCTGGGATCATGACCTGAGCCAAAGGCAGACACTTAATCCACTAGCCACCCAGACTCCCCTAAAAGGGAATTTTGTGGCAATAAATACCATAGAGGGAAAAAAGAAAGATATGTGATTTAAAAAACCTTAATGTTATATTTCAAAGAAAAAGAAGAACAAACTAAGACCAAAGTTAGCAGAAAGAAGAAGATAACAAAGATTAGAACAGAAATAGAGAGTGGGAAAAAATAGAAAAGATCAACAAAACTAAGCATTGGATTTTTAAAAAGATAAACAAAATTAACAAACTTTTAGCTAGATTTCTAAGAAAAAAAGGATTCATAAATAAAATTATAAATGAAAGAAGAGACATTACCACAGAAATACAAAGGATCATAAAAGAACTATTGTGAACTATGAATTATAAATCAACAAATTGGACAGTCTAGATGAAAAGATTAATTCCTAGAAACATACAACCTGATAAGAAATATCATTAAGAAATCATTAAGAAATAGAAAATCTGAACAGGCCAATAATGAGTAAAAAAATTGAATCAATAACTTCACAACTCAGAAATAGCTTAGGAGATGCCTTCATGAGTGAATTTTACCAAACATTTAAAGAAGAATTAATGACAGGGGCGCTGGGTGGCTCAGTTGGTTAAGCATCTGACTCTTGATCTCAGCTCAGGTCTTCATTTTAGGATCGTGAGTTCAAGCCCTGCATTGGGCTCCACGCTCCTCCCCCCAAAAAAGAAATTATTAACAATCCTTCTCAAACTCTTCTAAAAAGTTGAAAAGGGAAAACTCCCAAACTCATTTTACAAGGCTAGAATTACCCTTATACAAAAACCAGCAAAGGACACTATAAGAAAAGAAAACTAGAGGCAATTTTCCTGATGAATTACAGATGCAAAAATTCTCAACAAAATGCTAGCAAAACACATTCAACAATACTTTAAAAGGATCATACAACATGATCAAGTAGCATTTATTCCTGGAATGCAAGTATATTTCAACATATGCAAATCAATCAATGTGATACACCACACTGATAAAATGAAATATCAAAATCACGTGATCATCTCAATATATGCCAAAAAGGCATTTGACAAAATGCAACATCCTTTTATGATAAAAAGAACTCTCAACAGAGTAGGTTGAGTGGGGAAAATACCTCAACATAATAAAGGCCATATATGACAAGCCCACAGCTAATGATACTTAATGGTGAAAAGCTGAAATCTCTAACATCAGGAACAAGACAAGGGTGCCCACTCTTACCATCCTATTCAACACAGTACCTAACCATAGCAATTAGGTAAGAAAAGGAAATAAAAGAAGATGCTGAGAGCATAGGAGATATTGCTGATGACTGAGTTCCAGAAGATGCGTGAGAGGTTTGGGGGCTTTGGAGATAGGTGGAAAAAGGGACAGAAGGATTAGGAGGTGCACAGAGCCTTATGGGGATGAGAGTCCAGCTAATCTTGGAAGACTTGAAAATCATGCTTTAGTCTATGGTGGCTAATGTGGAAAGGACTATAGCACGTGACAGAAAAGCCCAAAAGACTCTGAAGCAGAGGGGGCTGGTAAGGCCTTCAGCTGGGGATGAGGGTCTCGCTAGAGCACCAGGAGCTCTGTGGTCCTGTCATCACTCTTGCCAATGGCAGTACTAGAGCTAGGAAGAGGCCACCCAGGAGTTCCATACGCTTCTACTATCTCCTACTCCAAAAGATACAAGGGCTTTTGTTTAGTATAAAATCAGTGACACGAAGTCATTTTGCAAACCTAGAGCATTATATGTAAAATAACCAAGCTTATTTACTTTTTGCTGGTATTAATGAATGAATAGATTTGGCTTAACAATCACGCATTTATATTCTAAAATGTGGAATCTGCCATCATTAAAAGCAACATTAATGGAATCAGTACGTTAGATTATGACTTACCCTAGGAAGGATCTAGCCCAGTCCTTCATTCAGAAACAATGGGTTTCCAGGATGCCTGGGCGGCTCAGTCAGTGAAACACCTGACTTCGTCCAGGTCATGATCTCAGGGTCCTGGGATCCATTCCCACATCATGCTCTGTGCTCACCAGAGAGTCTGCCTCTCTCTCCTTCTCATGCTTTCTCTCTCTCTCAAACAAATAAATAAAATCTCAAAAAAAGAGAGAAAGAGAGAGAGAGAGAGAATGGGTTTCTTTCGAGAAGTGAAGACATGCACGCTTGTGCTACAGACTCCTGGTCCCTTACCCTCTACATTCAATTTAAATGAAACCTCCAATCCCATCTTTTAGTGGCATGTGTGTATCAATCTCTGCATACATACAATGAAGGAAATGGTACCAGCTTATAAACGAAGTTGGGAAAGAACTACCACATTTATTTAATTTCCTTAAATCAACTCAAATCTTTCTCTGGGGCCCCATCTCCTTGGATTGCTGGAGAATTCACTATTAGTAGCTGTTGGGGCAATTCCTTTCAGAGAGAAAAGCAGAAGCCATGTGATCTCCATGACAGCTGACAACAAGAGAAGAGCCTTTCAACTCTAGGTGCTTATAGTTGCCCCTCACGCCCTCATGTCCAAAACCCAGTGATCCCTACAGGTCTGGAGACCTCTTGAGAGCTCTATGTGGGTGTGGAATTCTTCATCTAGGCAGCAAACGTGAGCTCAGGGTTCCATCTTTCTGAGAATTAAGCAAAATAAAAAATTAAAATCCCATTCTTCTAGAAAAAGACTGGTAGTTTTATAGCCATGGTAACAAGTAAACACCAGAATGGTTTTTAAACCTATTTGATTAATGGCTACTGGATTCAATGAGCACATAGCTCTGGAAGTCTTGTGCTTTGGGAGGCAGCCAATAGGTGGTGGACTCCCTCCAGTGAACCTGCTTCTACTGCCTCTGAAAACAACACAACCCACAAACACCAAAACCCCATGTGAGATCAGTGGGTCGAATTACTCAATGAGATCTTGCCTGCCCAGAAGATCTCTCCCTACAAAGCAAGCAATAAATTCACCTTTTTGATTTCAGACAGTGAAAGGTGCTTTCCACCTTCAACTCCTTCTAGATGCACCTTATGCTGGGAGTTGCCTTCTCCTGCCTCACGGCCTCACGCGGTCTTTTTCAGTCTAGAAAAGGTTTTCTCTTTCCCCTACTATTAGCTTCTAGCAGAATTCCCAAATCAAATGTCATGAGGAGGAAGGGATGGTATCAAATTGAGTAGAGTTCACCTCACCTACACAAATCCAATTTAAAGCATTTCGGAGACATTGTGTGTCCCAAAGACATTTCTTGATGCATGGGGTTGGGACTTCTGCTTTATATCCATTTTTCTCTTTCCTAACTGCTCCTCAAAAGCATATGGCATAATCTCTTCAGTGAATTTAGGCTCCAACAAAGATGTGAAGCTCCTTTGATTTCAAGCAGTTTTAGGTTTTAGCCTTGCCAAAATCATAAAAATAAAAAATAAATTAAAATCCTAGGAATTATCCAGGGCCTGGATACTTGCTTGAAGTGGTAGAAGGAACAAGAGTAGGGAGAACAAGTACAAATTAATATTTTAACATATCACATAGCAATTGAATCATATTAATTTGGACCTTATTAATTCAGGGTTAATAACAGTAATTTAGACACGTGTAATGAAGGAGAAAATATTTTAAGGAAAAAAGCCATATTATTTAGCAAATCCTATTTGTATAATTATATTTTCTGATTACAAACGATTCTTATCTATTCATTAAGGTTTGTCTACGTGAGCTCTATTAGGGTATGTACGTTCTTTGTTCAGACGATGTTGTAAATTTTGTTTCATTTTGGAGATTCATTAAAAAAATGATCCATTTTTGGACCATATATATATATA
>NW_024424453.1:31526307-31709976 GCF_017311325.1 Ursus maritimus
ATATATATATATATATATATACCACTTACAACTACATAAGTCCTCTTATCTATCTATGAAGATTATAATTCTTACCACAAAGCTCTATGAGGGTAAAATACAAACACAGTAAAATTTGAAAATACAGTAAAACAATTAAAGTTTAGGTAATATTTAAAATTTTAAAATGTTCTGGGCAGCTATGTTTAGAGCACTATGTGATATCCTGAGGATACAAAGAGATACATGAAAATACCGATCCTTGAGGAATTTACAGTCTAGTCGGGGAAGGAGCATCAGTCTGCATCTCCAACTTTGAGCTGGGTGTTCTGTCCTGGGGACGATGTAGACGGTACCCAAAAAGAAGAGATTAACAGGTACAAACTTCCAGTCATAAAATAAATAAGTCATGAAGATATAATGTACAGGGAATATAGTCCCTAGTACTATAATAACTCTGTAGGGTGACAGAAAGTAACTAAACTTACCATGGGGATCATTTTATAATGTCTAAAAATATTGACTCACTCTGATGTACCCCTGAAACATTTAATAGGATATTGTATGTCAATTATACTTCAATTAAAAAAAAAAGTGAGCTCCTGATCCTGTGTTTTCATGCCTGCACCAGAATCTGCTTGTCTTTTCCTGCCTCCCGGTCCACTTCCTCGCCAGTTCCCGACTCTAGCTTCATTGAAGTCTCTCTCTGCACTTACCACTAAGGTGAGAAACTGAAACTGATCCTCAGGGACTCTGGGACTAACCCTCCATCCTTCCTCAGGTAGCCCTGTTTTAGTCTGTGTGTGCTCCCCACTGCTCTGAATGGTAACTCCAACTGAGGGAGTCTTGCTCCTGCCTAAGAATGCTCTCTGTCTCATGGAAAGGAGTCAGGCAAATAGTACACTAACCATGTTATGAAGTAATACCAGCTAAGACCCCGATGAAGGATCCACAGACAAAAAATGCCATATAAAGTTCAGGGAGCGTTATCCCTGAGAGCTGGACAATCAGGGAGGTAGGACTAAAATTGCCATTTGTTGGAAGGGTAAAGGCTGGAGAAGCAGAGGGAAGGTGTGAGGCAATCTGGGAAAATAAAAGGAAATCATCACAGGGCAGAAGAGAAAATCTATGAGATGAGGGGTACCTGGGTGGCACAGTCAGTTAAGCGTCTGACTCTTGATTTGGGCTCATGTCCTGATCTCAGGGTCATGAGATCAAGCCCTGCACTGACTCCACACTCAGCAAGGAGTCTGTCTAACATGTCTCTTCCTCTCCCTTTGCCCCTCCCTCACCCTGCTTGTTCTCTCCCTCTCTCTCAAATAAATAAATAAATAAATAAATAAATATTTTTTAAAAAGTCTGAGATGAAACCATCAGCTAGAGAGCAGATTCTTCAATGGGTTGGTACAATATGGCATTGCTGTTTTGTTTTCATCCTTTTCTAAAACCATCACCAACACAATTCCTACCCCCATTCTCAGGGCTACCATCACCACCATCACTATCACTGTGGTGAACACATACGTACCCAAAGACACCCACACACTCAAATTCCTTTATCTTTTAATTCTTACTTTGGAACAGAACCAAAATCATTTGGATCATTTGTGATGTTTTGTTTTCTTTTAAGGGCTTAATGATGAGAACTACTTCCTCAGCCTGATCCCTGTTGTCGTGCTTCACTGCCCAAATATTTTGAAACTCCATAAACACAGCATCTTCCACATTTGCACACTCCAGGTTCAAAAATTCTCAGTCCATAAGGAAAATACAGGTCACTATATTATGTCAGCATAATTATTCTAGCATCTTACCACCATGGTGTTCTTCTGGTCATTTCTGAAGAACAGGACATACAATCTTTACATTCATTGCTTTATTTATCAATTCAGCAAACATTTATTTAGTCCCTACTATATGCCCGGCACAGGTCATGCAATAAAAAATAAAACCTAACAGAATCCCTGCCTTGTACAGTGTTTGGTATTGGAAAAGTGGTGGACATTTTGTTGGTTATCTATCATTATCTCTTGCCACACAATAAATTGCTTCCATACCCAATGGTTTAAAACTACAGTGATTATTTATTATCTCAGACAATTTCTGTGAGTCAGGAATTTGGAAATGGTTTCACTGGGTGGTTCTGGCTAAGGTTTCTCAAGAGTCAAGATGTTGGCCAGATGAAGGCTCAACTGGAGATGGAAGATATGTTTCCAAAATGGCTCACCCACATAGCTATTGACAGAAGGTTGCCTAACCTTATGATATGGTAGCTGGCTAGCCCAAGAATGAGCGATCCAAGACAGCAAGGCAGAAATAAAAATGGCTTCCATGCTTTCACCTGAGAAGTCACACACAGTAATTTCCACAGTATACTGGGTTCCATAGGCCAGCCTCAGTCAGTATGGGAAAGGACTACACAAGGCATAAATACATGGAGGTGGGAATCATAGGGCATCTTGGAGACTGGCTGCCAGACATTAATAAAACGATAACTCAAATAAGTGCAAAATTACAACTACATTAAGGAGGTCTTTACAGTCCATGTCAAAGATATATTTTAATCTTATTCTAAGATTATTGAGACCCCATTAAAATATTCTAAGTAAGGGTACAAAGCTCACATTTTGAAAAGATCACTCCATGAGTTCCGCCTTGGGCAGTACGGCAGAGAGGGCATTCTGAAAACCCCTCCTCCATTGTCAAAAACGATGAGCTGCTAGGTAAATTACAACTCACATATTTTTCTAAGGTTTGGCTGAGCTCATACAGAAGTACAGAAGATCCCTAAAGGCCAGAAAAAATAAAGAGTAAGTTAAAATTACAGAAGTAGGCAAAGATGGACAAAAGTTGGCGCTTCTCGGAGAAAAAAGCCAATTTCAGGAACCTAGGATTTGGGAGACATGCCTAGCTGATTCAGGGAACAGGAGAGCAGCCCTTAGACTGAAACATGTCAGGAGTCACTTACAGGGTCCTTGAAGAAAAGTCTTACTTACAAAGGAAGTACTTACAAAGGAAGCCAATATGGGAAGGAGCTCTTTCTGCTCCTTTTCTGCATGGGAAAAATTATAAAAGTAAAACAGCAGACTTGCTGAGAGATGATCACCGTAGGCTTGCTCCGATGTGGGTCTGGGATTCAGGTTTGTACTACGTCTGCCTCGGTAATCGTCAGACCTAGACGTTAAAGTGCTTCCGTGCCGGCGGTTCCATGTGCCCAGCCAGAGCACATGCAAACTCTTTCTGAATTTTGAATAGAATAGAAATACTAGGGGCGCCTGGGTGGCACAGCGGTTAAGCGTCTGCCTTCGGCTCAGGGCGTGATCCCGGCATTATGGGATCGAGCCCCACATCAAGCTCCTCCGATATGAGCCTGCTTCTTCCTCTCCCACTACCCCTGCTTGTGTTCCCTCTCTCGCTGGCTGTCCCTATCTCTGTCAAATAAAAAAAATCTTAAAAAAAAAAAAAATAGAAATACTAATTGTTGACTTTATTATGTTGAGTATACATGTTATATTTTTGAGAGTAATGACTTAAAAAAGAGTACATAATTTCTTAACTAGTAGAAGGGAATAAACTGGATTTTTAAAAAAATGCATTACTATACCATAAGAAGAGTGCAATACTATCTTTATAAAATATGCAGAATAAAATACATTATTATGTTACTTCTGGTCATCTCTGAATCCATACGATTTAGAGGTTAAGAAGACAGACTCTAGAATCAGATGGCCGAGGTTCAAATTCTACCCCCAGTACTTACAAGCTATGTGATCTCAAAAAGTCATATAGTTTCCTTGTTCCTCAGCTTTCCCATCTGTAAATTAGGGGTTATAACAGTGTATATCTTATAGAGGATTCAGTGAGTTAATAAATGCGAAATTCTTGTTTTTCTTTATTTCTTTATTCATTTATTTATTTCGGAGAGAGAGAACGTGCATGCATGCATGAAGCAGGGGAGGGGTAGAAGGAGAGAATCTCAACCAGACTCCCCCCTGAGCATGGAGCTGACCTGGGGCTCAATCTCACAACCTTGAGATCATGACATGTGGCTAAACCAAGAGTCAGAGGCTCAACTGACTGAGCTACCCAGGTGCCCCTGAATGTAAAATTCTTAGAACAAAAAGCAATACAGAGTAAGTACGTACACTGTTACTAAGATTTATGTTTAAAAAAAGAAAAAAAGAATATTTTTATTTGCTTGTTTATATACAATATATCTGTGGAAGACTCACAAATTCACTAACGAGCATGGTTGCCTGTGAGGAATAGAGGGAGGCAGACTTACCACTGTAAACCTTTTATTCTTTTGATTTTTGATCCATATACATTTACTATCTATTTAATAATTAACTTGGAAATATATATAGGTAACATATATTTTAAATATATTTTAAATTAATTATAAATTTTAAAAGCTCACTTATGTATTAGAATAGGCTAATTGCTCTAATAAGTAGACCCAAATTCCACAGAAATATATACATTGCTCAATTGTCCCCATTGTTCAATACCATACCATGCCTACTTACTATTCCCCAACCCTACCTATATCTCTATAAACAGTCCTTTTATTAAACTCTTCAAATTATCTAATTTGAGTCTGCCATCTAAGACTAAGAAAAGTGGAAACCACCAATGTGATAGATGATTGATATGACTTATTAAATGTGTCCTTTTTACCATTTTTTGACACAAGTCCCATGCTGATGGCCCATCTGCTGGGGTCTCTGATGGTTAAAAGGAAACACACCAAACTTTTTGGCTTAGCTATGATTTGCAGCTTTTCCCAGTTGTTTTCCCCTTAAAAACCATAACATTGAGCAATTACTCAGAAAATTTTAAGATTAAGATTGAAGAAGATTGAGACTTTTGAGTGGGGGGGAGAGAGCATGTGTGTGTAAGTGGAGAGGGGTAGAAGGAGAGGGAGAGAGAATCTCAAGCAGACTCCATGCTGAGCATTGAGCCATCATGGGGCTCAATCTCACAACCCTGAGATCATGACCTGAGCTGAAATCAAGAGTCGGGCTCTTAACCTACTGAGCCACCCAGGAGTCCCAAAGATCAAATTTTTTTTATATGTCCAATGCTTTTCCATGGTGATCAAGACAGAAATAAATTTGTATAATATGTTTACATGTGATATACACTTTGCCTGCGTGATACATTGTACACTGTTATAGATTCAAAATTAAAATGCTGGAAGAAATATGTGTATGACTTCAAACAACTAAAGAAAGTTGACACTTTGGAAGAGGTAGAGAGCAGTTTCAAGTTTAATTGGGAAAGACATATGTCTGCAGTAGCTAAACTCACGGTGCATTATTTAACTTCATCTAAGGTTAAATACGTTAGCGAGAAATCTTAGAAATGCCACTGGCGTATGGTTGAGTATGAGCTGTCAGAACCATTCCATAGGCTAAGGCTATAGGCTAAGCTTTGGTAAGTCTGCGAATACTATTCATCCAAATACAATGGAACTAGGTAAGCAATTTAGTAAACAAAAGCACTGGGGGGAAATAGCCCAAAACATGCTCAGAGGGGTAAGCAGGGTCAAACATTATGCAGGCCTGTTGTGGGGTTTGCATTTTATCAAACACTTTGAGAAACCTTTGAAAGGTTTTAGGAAGGAAAGTGACATGAGTCCATTTACATGTTAAGTAGAACCCTGTCCCTGCTTTGTGATAACCAAACGGAGAGGATGGACGCGCAGGAACCGCACTGGGGACTGGCGCAGTGGCCCAGATCAGAGGGATGGCGACTGGCGGCCATGTAAATGGAGGCAAGTGGCCAGAGTCCTGCTGTAATTTGAAATGAAAGTACTTTGGTTTGGCAATAGATCTGACATGAGATATGAAGGGAAGAGTAGTGTTAGAGCTAGTCTTACAGTTTCTGGCTTGAGCTCCAGGGGGAATGACAGCTTTTAATGAGATGGGTGGGATAAGAAAAAAAGTTGTTTTTCTTATCACAATCCTAATAGCTGAGAAAAATGGGTGCTTTAGCTAGAGGATGTTTTTGTCTCCTTAAACCAAACAAAATCATCTTCTTCAGTATAAAAGTTTTCACATACTTGGAAAACAATGTCAAGTAGCAGATGTGAACATGTGAAATCAAGACAGTTGAGTGCAAGTGGAATGGCTTTCTATGAAAATGTGAGAAATTGAGGGGAGACAGCTCTGCGCAGTGGGAGGGGGAGAGATTGAGAGGCCCTCAGCCTTTGTGGGAACAGTAGCTGAAGACCACCTCATAATGCCCCTAGTAGTGGAGCGGGAGCTACTCCGGCCGTGTCCTGCCAAGCCGAGGAGCCGTCAAAGAGGTCAGCTCACAAGTTTAAGTAGTCCAGGCCATACTATCATCTTGGTCCAATGAAAATGTATCTTGAAAAGGAGGCTTCGTCTTTAGAAAGAGATAAGAGAACTTTTCCACCCCCATTTGATTCTTGAATACTTTTTTTTGAAATCATACCAATATTCAGCAATACCACTGTTGGGAAATTCTTCTTTAATCCACTTAATCTCTGCATTATGTTTTAATTAAACCACTGTCTCTATCCCAGCCTTAAGAAAGTTAGAAAAGAGTCAGGAATCATCACCTTTGTGGAAATAATTTTAAGTTCACACTCACAAAGACTAGTGGAACCCAGAGGTCAGATGTCCCCATATGGAGTCTCTGTTTTTGCTCCTTATGTGCTTGACCACCCCACATTCCACACTGGTTGCATTGCCTAAAGAGAATTCGTTCATATTAAAAGCATTAGTGAGCAACGCAGATTTTGTTGAAGACCTTCGCGTGGGTAGTTGTCATACTGCCCTTAACCAGTACAGGCTCTAAACATCCACCACAGAGCAAACTAATAAAAAAATTCTCATTAGACATGTTATCCTAAGTCCGTTCTTCCCTCACCATCTCCCCGGGAAGTTCTCCCTGGCCTTTCCCTTGCAGAGTGTTCCATTTCTCTGTGCTCCCCACCAAACCTCATTAATTCCCCCATTTTATTGGGCTTTTCTCTCTCAAGCGTAAACTACAACCTACTGCAGCTGTTCAACGATAGGCCCTCAAAGAGTGGAAGACTTGATCCTTTTTCTCTCACAATTTTATTCACTATTGAAGTTCTTAGGTTTTGCTTGGCTTAGCCGAATTCAATACACATGGCGTCCTTCCAACTTCGCAGCCATAGGGACTATTTTTTAAATACTGATTCCTCTAGTACCAGCACCAGGAAAACAGGAAGTTTCCATTAAATGTATGTGGTGCACCTACCTGGGCTCCTCGAGGAGGCAGTTCCCAAGAGAGTAAGTTGAGGCCAAGCCACAGCGACTCAGAAGATGAGAGCCAGAAGAGACTGGGGACACTCATTAATTGATGATCAAAGCCAGAGATGGGGTGAATAGAAAGGTAAATGCTAATAACACACAGGTCGAATGGGTGACAAGTCTGGGACCTGGAGTCCTGCACATTCATTTGCGGGCCTGCTGTGTCTTGCATGTGTATCAGTGTTCTGACTCATGATTTCAGTGCCATCCCTTCTACACCGAAGGTTCTGACTGTGACATTTAGAAGCCATGATGAAATTTTAAGCAGAACTTAGCAATATGTAGATCTTGCCCTTGAAATTGATTTTTAATTCTTTCCTCCAAAGTGCATTTATCAAACTTAACACCGTAATAGCAGATTAGATGGTCCATAACTGAGAGTAAAGTGGCTTTGAAATATAACCAAACTTTGGGTATTACACCACACAGGCATACCGATTATCCAATCAATTTTAATTAACCTCCAGTCATGTAGTTGGGACACATCAGGTGCCACAGCACAAACGCATAGGACACCTTTTCTACCACAATCCAGCAGGAAAGAGATGAGAAGTATACCAATGCCTCTAACAATGGAGTAGCATCTTAATGGCACTAACCAAAAAGGCTGTATGAGTTTGTAAGGGAAATACAAATTCAAAAACGCATTTTTAAGTCTCTCTAGTATATAAAAAAAGGAAGAGACTTCCCACTTCCCTTTTATTAGAGTATTTACTTCAGAAAAAATGTGTCTCTAAATTCTTTTTCTGCCTCTTTGAGACATATGTAAATCTGTAAAAAAGCTAAATAAACCTCTTGACAGTTTTACAACCCAGAAATGTTTTTCTCAAGGATTTGGGAGCTGTCTCTTTAAACTGTAATTGAAGAAGATATCACGCCCATCTCCCAGTTTCCATGGTAGGGTAGGATCTTAACTTTGGCAGGACACCTGACTCCAAGCTGCAAAACTACCTCTCACGGTAAAGATACGAAACGTTATTTTTCCTTTGGATCAAGGCAGTTAGCAAACACAGATAGCCACCCAATTACCAGATGGATTCAGGATGAACTACGTGTGACAAAGGGTGCTATCGAAGCCTCTTTCATGAGATCTAGTACTTTTTCTTCGGAACATGCGTGCAGTGGCTTATACCTGCTTGGCTGTACAGAAGGCTGAGATTTCTTTCTGTCTGTGCAACTGGATAGCAGATGGCCTGTGACGCCCATCACAGTCTGGTTCAATAGCCAACTGTTTTCTGTTTTTCCTATATTTAGTGGAGAGGAATTTCTGCATTGGCAGGAGATTTTTTTTAATTCTAAATTATACTTCCTCCAAAGTTCAGGGTACGGAAATAACATTTGTGATAAGATAAAGGTCAGACGGGAGAAGGTCTCTTGAGGGAGAGGCCTGGAAGATGGGGTAGGATGTTGATCAGAGAAAAGAGGGAAGGAGGCATTTGAGGCAGAGCACATGACCCTAGCAAGGGCTGAAGTGGTACAACGCAAAAATGGTCAAGGAAGGGTGGAGAAATGAACTTAGCTAGACTGAAGGACTGCTCACTTGAGAAACAGACTTAGAAGAGCGGGTCCTGAGTACAATGCCAAGGCATCTGTTTCATCTCAGAGCTTGTAATCAAAGCGTCCATGGTTAACAGGACTCCCCCAAGGGAACCAAGGATCAAGTGAAGATAAACGACTCAACACAAACTTCATCAAACAAATCAGGGAAAACTATTTTTCAGTGGGAACGGCCCAGTCTTGGAATTTCATTTAGAAAGCTAAAGAATCTTTAAGGTCCCATTCATCAGTGTTTTAATCCTAATAATTTAGTCAACAAATATTTAGATAATAGCCACTTTGTGCTAGGTACTGAGCTAAGTGCTGAAGAGATGGAAATAAATAAAAGAGAAATGGTTTCTGCGTTCAGAGAGCTTATAGACTATTGGGTAGGTGCTAATGTAACACTCAGGTTTATTAACCTCTTTGCTGTTAGGCATTGTGCTAGGTACTTAACCCGACTCCCAAAGCAAGCATTATTATACTCATTCATAGATGCAGAAACAGCCTCAGAGAGCTTAAACTGCTCAAGCTTCTGTAGTCTGAAATGCAAGGTATGATTACAAATGCAGTTCTTCTGAGTTCAGAAGGCCAACCAAGTGCTGAAAGCACACATTCCTGCCTCGTTCCCAACCTCAGCAGACAACAAGTCAGTCCTTTATTAAGCATATCAGCTATAGGTTTCTTGTAGATGCCCTTTATCAATTGGGGAAGTTCCCTACTATTTCTAGTTCACTGAAAGTTTATATCATTAAAGGATGTTGAATTTTGGGGCGCCTGGGTGGCTCAGTCAGTTAAATGTCTGCCTTCAGCTCAGGTCATGATCCCAGAGTCCTGGGATTATTTGCTCCCTGCTCAGCAGAAGTCTGCTTCTCCCTCTCCCTCTGCCACTCCCCCTGCTTGTGCTCTCTTGCTGTCGAATAAATAATAAACAAAATCTTTTTAAAAAGGAGGTTGAATTTTGTCAAATGCTTCATCATCTATAAAAATAAGATGATTTTTAGTGTATTCTGTTAATATAATGATTTATATTGATTCATCGCGAATGTTAAATCAACCTTACATTCTTAGGATAAACTCTACTTAGGCATGATGTATCTTCTGTCTTGTTGGAGTCCATTTATTTTTTACTAAAGTATAATTGACATAGGAGATTATATTAGTTTCAGGTATACCATATAATGATTCAATATTTTTATATATTACAAAATGATCATCACAATAAGCCACAATAAGCACAGTTGCAAAAAATTCTTTTTCTTGTGATAAGAACTTCAAAGATCTCCTCTCATAGCAACTTCCAAATACACAAGACGGTATTATTAACTACAGTCACCATGCTGTAGACTCTGTCCCTATCACTTACTTATTTTATTCCTGGAGGTTTGTACTTTTTGACCCTTGTTGCCCATTTGCTAATATTTTGTTAATGATTTTTATATCTAGGATTAGGAGGGATGTTGATCTGTAGGGGTTTTTTTGTAATTTCTTTGAATGTTTTGTTATAAAGGTGACGCTAGCATCTTAGAATAAGTTGTGCAGCGATCACTTCTATTTTCTGAAAAAAAAAATTCGTGTAAGGTAAGTTTTTGCTTCATGAAATTTTTCATAGGCTTCACCATTGACACCACTGGGACCTAGATTTGTCTCAGTGCAATAGTTTTAGATAACAAATTTGATCTTTAATACATATAATAGGGCTATTCAGATTTTCTGTTTTATCTTTTGTCATTTTTGGTAAGTTGTATTTTCCAAGAAATTTGTCCATTTGTCTAAGTTTTTTTAATGTGTTGGCAAAAAAAAAAAGATGCTTATAGTATTTTCTTATTTTCCTTTTAATTTTTGAAGGATCTGTGATTGGTAATCCCCCCTCATCCCTGCTATTAGTGATTTGTGTTCTCTCCCTTTCTTTCATCAGTCTCATTAAAAGTTCATCAATTTTGTGGATCTCTTCAAAGGACCAGCTTTTAGATTTGTTAATTTTCTCTATTGTCTGTTCTCTTTCAATGTCTTATTCTCTTCTCTTTGTAATTTCCTTCCTTCTACTTGCTTTATTCTTACTCTGCTCTTGTTTTCCTAGTTTCTTAATGTGGGATATTAGTCTGTGATTTTAGATCTTTCTTCTTTCTTAAGTGTATAAATCTATAGATTCCTTCTTGAGATTGCTTGCTCTGCCTCCTGTAAACTTGAATTCATTATCATTCAGTTCAAAGTATTTTCTAGTTTCCTTTGTGATTTTGTCTTCGGCCCATGAATCTTTTAGAGATATGCTATTCCATGTGCTCACTTCGGCTGCACATATACTAAAGTTGCAACCACACAGAGAAGGTTAACTTGGCCCCTGCACACGGATGACATGCAAATTCAGGAAGCATTACGTGTTAAAAAAAAAAAAAAAAGAAATATGCTATTTCATTTCCAGGTATTCATGGTTTTTCTGGATCTCTTTTTATTATTAATTTCAGTTTAATTCTATTGTGGTCAGCGAATACACTTTGTATGATTTGAATCCTGTATAATTTATTGAGACTTGTCTTGTGGCCCAGCACGCGATCTATCGTCATGAATACACCATGTGCGTTTGTGAAGAATGCATAGTCTACCGTTGTTGGATGCAGTGTTCTATAAATATCAGTGACATCAAAGGGGTCAACAGTGGTGTTCAGATAGTCTGTGGCTCTCCTGAATGTTTTTTTGTCCAGTTGTTCTATCAATTTCTGGAAGAGGAGTGTTATATGTAAAATACTGTAATTGTGGAATTATCTATTTCTTCCTTTCATTCTGTCAATGTTCGCTACATGTATTTTGAGATTCTATTGTTGACATGCATACTTATAACTGTTGTGTCTTTCTGATAAACTGTTCCTTTTATCATTATGAAATATCCCATTTGTTTCTGGTAACTTTCTTGTCTTGAAGCCTATTCTATGTAATATTTAAAATAATGATTTCGTTCTTCTTATGCACACAGTTTGCATGGCATGTCTTTTTCCCATCCATTTACTTTTAATCTTTACGTGTCTTTATATTTAAAGTATGCCTTTTCAGGAAGAACATATTTTTATCCACTCTGTTTATATTTGTCTTATAATTGGAGTGATTATACCGTTAACATTTAATATAACAATAATTTAATATAATAATAAAAATAATTAACGTTTAAAATAATAAATAAAATAATGTAATAATAATATGGTAATATAATAATTACCATAATATTTACTAGAATATCAAAATAAATCATTAACATTTAATATAATAATAATAATAATTTGTTTGGAGTTAGTCTACCATTGTATTATCAGTTTTTCTTGGTCTAATTTTTCTTCTTTTTTTAATATCATTTCCACTTTTTTGCCTTCTCTTTGATTCTTTGAATATATTTAGCATTTCATTCTAACTTACCAGTTGGCTTTGGCTGAATTTCTTTTTCTAAGCAGCTACTCAAGGGATTACAAAAAACAGACCTAGCCTGGGCTCTGTGTCTCCCCATGCAATCTGGCCCACAGGGTCTACGTTTTTTGGTTCCTGGCCAGAAAGACAAGGTTTCTAGCAGAGATTTAGCTGCCAGGGCTGCTGTGACCATCTTGCCTTTGCATGAAAGGGAGCCTGCCCTTAAAACAAAGCTTTAAGAGAGGAACCAAAAAAAAAAAAAAAAAAAAAAAAAGGTGAACACAAATACAACCCTACATGATTTAATTCCTCTCCAAAACCTGCATCCTTTTGTTCACCTTTCAGATCTCAAGGAGTTGTTTTTGTATTTTGTGCAAATTGTTTCATTGTAACCGTGAGAACAGGCGGTAGGAGGTTTATAGCAACAGAGCAGAACCAGAGCTCTTTCTTCAGACTTGGATTTATTCAATTAACTGGAATACATAATTGAGAATTTTTCTTAAGAAAGGAAGAATAATTATTACTTTTCAGAGTTCTTTCTTATCTCAGGATATCTCTGACTTTTGAACACCCAAAACATTTGACAAAATGTAGAATTTTTACGTCATTTTATTTCCCCCGTAAAAGATGGGCGATATTATTCCATTGTCTTCTGTGATTAAATACCATGGAGAAATAATCTGAAGGGGGCTTAATGTTTTAGTTTGTTTTTACACTTAACACTCCTTTTCAACCTGGATACTTCTAATTTGTTTTTTACAAAATTTCCTTCTTCCTCTTTTGATATTAAAACTTTTGCCAGGATATTCCTACATGTTGAATATTTTGTTAACTTTACCAAGAACAAGACAGAGCCTTTTCAAATTTTGAATTTAAGGTTTTATTTAGCTCTAGATAGTTTTTCTTCACTGTCAGCCAATGCTATGTCTTTGTTTTTCTCATTTAATTTATTAAAACAAAATCTCTACTATTCTTTCCCATCTATCATCTTCCTGATCAGTTTCTTTTCTTCAATTTTCTCCTCTATATTCTGAAAATGTTCCATGTTTCCTACAACATGACAGAGTTTTCAGCCTTTGACTGTCACCGCTCTAAAAATACGCTATCATATTCCAGATTTTTATCCATTATTTCTTTAAGTAAGCCAGAACATTTTGCATTTCTACCCTCAATTTAACATGTTCCTCAACTTTTGTGTTGTAGAGATTTTATTTTTTTCATCTTTTAGGAAAGAAACCAATAACTGACTTCTAAAATGTTCTTTTTTGGGGGCACCTAGGGGGCTCAGTTGTTTAAGTATCTGACTCTTCTTTAAACATGTGTTTATTTATTTGAGAGAGAGAGCACAAGGGGATTGGGGGGAGGGTCAGAGGCAGAGGGATACAGGGAGGGGAAGCAGACTCCCAGCTGAGCAGGGAGCCCAATGAAGGGCTTGATCCCAGGACCCTGAGAGCATGACCTGAGCCAAAACCAAGAGTCGGAGGCTTAACTGACCAAGCTACCCAGGTGCCCCTAAGCATCCTATTCTTTTTTTTTTTTTTTTTAAGATTTTATTTGAGAGAGAGAGAGAACACAAGCAGGGAGAAAGGAAGGGGGCAGAGGGAGAAACACATTCCCCACTGAGCAAGGAACCTGATGTGGGGCTCGATCCCAGGACTCCGGGATCATGACCTGAGTGGAAGGCAGACACTTAACCTGCGCCACCCAGGTGCCCCCATGTCCCACTCTTGATTTCAGCTCAGGTCATGATCTCAGGGTCATAAGATTAAGGACCGTGTTGAACTCTGTCCTCAGTGGGGAGTTTGCTTGAGATTCTCTCTTTCCATTTACCTCTGTCCCTCCCCCACCTCTAAAACGAATAAATAAATCAAAAAATAAATAAAAATAAAATCTAAAATAATAATAATAATATGTTCTTTTTCTGTGAAAAAAATCATTTTCAGTTATTTGCTCTTCTCAGTCATCAACAGAGCGTTTGTTATCCTATGCTGCATTCTTTGTATAGTATCCATAGAGTTTTTCTGTTTACTTACTTCGAATAGACTTCTACTTAGAATCTGGCGGCAACATGGGATGTCCTTAGCTCTTCTCACTGTCCTCTCCAGTGCTGGCACCTCCTCATCTCAGACCTAGATAAGAAAGTCAGGTAAACCTGGACAGCCACTAATTTCATTAGCAGAGTCTAACAGTATTCCTTTAACATGAGTCTGCTGGCCTGAGACGGCTGTTCACTTGACCCAACAGCTGGAGATCTCTCCCGCTAACTCAGATGCTCGCAGCTTTTGTTTCCGTGAACTGTAGTATGTGGAGCATTAAGTTCTATGCGAGCGCTGCTCCCCAGAGCCCCGCCTCCCTCTGCAACTGTTTGGTGAAGTTCTTCAATGACAAAGAATCCTAGGGCATAATGAACCTCTGCCCATCTTCTACTCCTGTCATGTTTGTGGCTAGGAATATTAATCTCTCAGTGACTATAGAAAGAAAGCACCAGGAGGCTGGGTTTTGGAGTAAGAGTCACTGTTTTCCAGTGAACTCCTGTGTCCCACGTTTAGGAAGGCATCACTCAAAGCCTTCCTCAATTCTCTGAGGGGCCCCGAACTGTCTGTTTGCATAACGTGGACAAGAAGGTGAGTGATCTAAGATGATAATCCTCGATCATCCTACAATGGTGTGTTCTGAAGAAATTCCACTCCAGTTCTGACATCTCTTATCTTCATTTTCCAGTGTGCCTGCTAGTTTTTATCTTTTTCTGTTTTTTTAAAGCTATTTTAATAAGAAGTTGGGAGGAGAGAGATCAGGTCTGGCTGGCTGGTCTGTCACCATAGCAACCCAGAGCCCTCTGTAATTGCCTTCTGAACACCCTGCTTATTTGGTATGATTATGTCAATGACTGTCTATGTCACTGGTAAAAACAAAGCTGTCAGCGTGACAACTTTCCTAAGTCAAAGAATCTTCTGCCCTGAGGCTGGATAAAAGCTCTGATCCTCTAGGGAAGTGGACACTCAAGGGCAGAAGTGTTTGCTGTGGGCACACACATTCATGAAGAGCTCCTGCCTCTGGGATTTCTGCTCTCCTCCTCCCGTGTAAGCTCCGCTGACTCCCTGGAAAGAGCCAGGCAAACCTAGCAGTTCCTTTGAATTTGGATATATTTGAGACAGACCCTGTAAAGTTAGAGTGCAAAGGCAAGCAGCTAAGCTGACATTTTCATTCATCCTTCCTTAGCTCCTTACCAGTGCTGCTCTAATTGATACATCCATCTTGAGAGCCTGTTTAGACCCCTACACAGACTAACTCATTTTACTATCTTCACTCTTTTTTCCTCCAATATTTTATTATAAAAATGTTCAATCATTCAGCAGAGTTGAAGGAATTTTAACAGTGAATTTTACACTATACCCTCATCTAGACTTTACCATTAACGTTTACTCTATTTGTTTCAACGCCCATATCCATCCTTTTACCCATCCATCCACTTATCCATCTCATTTTCTGGACCTATTTCAAAGTTACAGACATCAGTACACTTCCCCCTAAATACTTCAACCAATGTGCCATTAACAAAGTTGAGTATTTGTTTATGCTTTTGTCTTTTTGAAACAAAATTTGCACACAATGAAATACACAAATTGAGCACTCGTTTGCCAAGATCTGATAAGTGTATACACCTGTGTAACTCAAACACCCTCCGCTATTCCCACTCTGGACAATCATCACCCTTCAATTTGTCCCCTGTGATTCTCAGGTGACAGTTCTGCAGCAAACAATAAGCAGTCTCGACTAGACTAGAACCAAGGGTAGGGGGCTCCAGGAGAGATGTGGAGAGAGAAAACTGATAGAATAACTCGTATGTTTGAATACATTGAGAGAAGCATTACACTTCTCACAGCATTTGGCAATAAAATAGGGACATGTGTATAAATGACTATCAAACAAAACAAAAAATAGAAGTGACTGTTTACTCCCCCAAGAAACAATCGGGTTATGACATGTATGTGACATGGTTCTGCCAGGAATAATATTTACATCATTGTAGTAATATAAACCCTGCATGTTGATCTCATTTAAAAAGATGTAATTATTTGGAGAATGAAGAGAAGGGGCATGGATATGTGATCAAGAAAGCCTGTAGCAGGGGCACCTGGGTGGCACAGCAGTTAAGCGTCTGCCTTCAGCTCAGGGCGTGATTCCAGCGTTATGGGATCAAGCCCCACATCAAGCTCCTCCGCTATGAGCCTGCTTCTTCCTCTCCCACTCCCCCTGCTTGTGTTCCCTCTCTCGCTGGCTGTCTCTATCTTTGTCGAATAAATAAATAAAATCTTAAAAAAAAAAAAAAAGAAAGCCTGTAGCAGAAATTCAATAGGGTGTATCTAAAAATAAAGCATTAAGACAGACATGGGTAAGAAAATTATATGAAAGAGTTGGATGTGATTGCCTGTGGGGAGCTTGAACTGAGGACGTAAAGGGCAAGAAAATTCTGTCCTTTGTAGCTACCTTAGCAGAACCAATTGATTTTTAATCTGTGTACCTATAGAATCTTGTTAAAAATTAAAGTTACATTTTAAGCAGCAGAAGAAATTAATACTGTGTGGCAGATATTCAATTCCGTTAATATTATGTGCAAGGTATATTGGAGGAGAGGACCTCTCACTGAAAAGCAACCAGAAATGTTGGTGAAGTATACTAATCTTTTAATTCTGTGCCTGAGCTTAAAGAAGGAGGAATCTCCAGGCAAAACCAGAAAGAAACTGAAAAGCAGAGGGTACCTTCACTCTGGCATCATTTGCCAATTAAAAAAACGAAGGAGCTTAAAATGTAATGACCCTCAAGGACAGGGAGACAAGATGTTGGGCCTGTGCAAGGGTTGGAATAACACCCCTACATAAACCAAGACTCTCAGAGAGCTACTCTCTTGGGGGGGAAAAGGGGCATTAGAAAAGAACAACTCTTTCCAGAAAAGAAGGATATTCCAAGGAACTTATCTGTGTTGCCCTGGGCCCTGTGTGGGAAAAAGGAATGTCTCACTTGAGAATTGATAGGCAAACCTCTGCTCTCATACAGGATAGGGGTTCAAATGTACAATGCATGATCCTGGATTCCCAACTTAAGAAATTATCATAAAATGTCGTCTCAGTTTAAAAACAACCCTGGGATTTCTGGCAAAACCCAACACAAATCATCTTCAGGAGAAACATGCTTGACCTAGAGCTCGCATGATTCCAACAGATAAAACACTGCCCAACATAAGTACAAACTCAAAATTAGAAAATAAATGTAAAAGCAACATGAACACAAAAACCGATCCATCATGAGCAAGAGTCTTCAGAAACCGCAAATACCAAAATGAGAGCCTCAAAACTTCAGATAATACAACCAGATATAAACAAAATATTAAGTGTACTTGAAATTATTAGTTAAGGGCTGCCTGGGTAGCTCAGTTGGTTAAGTGTCTACCTTCGGCTTAGGTCACGGTCCCAGATACCTGAGATCAAGTCCCGCATGGGGCTCCCTGCTCGGTGGAGAGCCTGCTTCTCCCTCTGCCTGCCACTCCCTCTGCTTGTGCTCTCTCTTTTAAATAAATAAATAAATAATAAATCAATAAAATTAGTTAAAAGAAAGAATAACAATAACATGAGATGGGAAAAAAGCACTATTACAAATGATAAGGCCAATTTGAATAACACATATCTAGATGTCAATGAAATTAAAAACTCAACTTTTTGTTCTACTTTCTAGTATTAGTAATTTATGATTCAATAATTTTACTATTGGGTATTTAGCTAAAGAAAATAAAAACACTCATTCAAAAAGATATATGCACCCTTATGTTCATTACAGCGTTATTTACAATAGCCAAGATATGGAAGCAGCCTAAGTATCCATCAACAGACGAATGGATAAGGAAGATGTGGTGTACACACACACACACACACACACACACACACACAGGAATACTATGAAGTTATAAAAAAAAAAAAGGATGAGACTGTGCCATTTGAGACAACGTGGGTGGACCTAGAGGGTATTATACCAAGTGAAATAAGCTAGACTGAGAAAGACAAATACCTTATGATTCTACTCATTAAGTGGAGTCTAAAAAAAAAAGAATAAACTAACAAAAAGCAGAATCAGACTTGTAAATACAGAGAACAAACTGATGGTTGCCAGAGGGGAGGGAGCTAGGGTGATGGGCAAAAATCAGTGGAGAGGAGAGGGAGACACAGGCTACCCTCACGGAATGAACAAGTCACAGGAATAAAAGCACAGCATAAGAAATACAGTCAATGATATTGTCATAGCGATGTAATGGGACAGATCATAGCTACACTCGTGGTGAACAGAGCACAACGTATAAACTTGTCAAATCACTGAGCTGTACGCCTGAAACTAATGTAATATTGTGTGTCAAATATACTCAAGAAAAGGTGAAAACATACAAGCAAAAATAGTAATTTAGAAAATCACTCCTACTTTGATTAAAAAGAATTATTTTCTGGAATTGAACAGTTATTAAACCTGTCTCAAGAAGAAACAGAAAAAGCACATTAATTAAATCCATGAAGGAAGTTCCCAAAGAACTCCTGTCTTTACACTGTCACCAAAGAAACAAAACAACAAAAGGTTCTGATTTTTTAATTAGTCAATTTTTCAATAGAAATAGAATAGAAAGAGTTGGTATTATTTAAATTGCTTCAACCCCAGAGAAAGAAAATAAGCTTCCAAATTATTTTTTTAAGAAGCCAATTCTTTCCTCAAATCCTGACAAAGATACAAAGGAAAAAAGAAGACCATGATCTGATATTATTCAATATTAATAATAATACTTAAATACAAATTAGAAATACATTACAGCATTTGATTTAAGAACACACCATAACCAAATGCAATTTTCAAGAATTATTCAATAAAAAATTTAATGAAATAACTTATTAAATAAGTCAAAGAAGAAAATCTATTTAATCATTGCAATAAAAATAAAAGCTCTGAAATTCAGAGCCCTTTGTTAAAACAGATGCTCAAATGCAAAGACTTTTTTTAAATAAACAAAAGTTACACAATGCAGAAATCAAAATGGATGTCAATGTGTATTTTGTGACCTGAGGGATGAGTTATAAAGTGGGGAAGGACTTGGAGCATTCACATGAAAGCAAAGCTGTGGAAGATTACAAGAATTTTTATACCCAGTTAGAAGTTTGTGCTGTCAGTTTGGTTAAAACTACATTTCCCAGAATTCTCTTCAGTGTATGATTATAGGTTAGATGTGGACAGAAGAGGGATTTGCATGAGATCTGGAAGTTGCAAGTGGAGGTCTCTGAAGGTTGCCATGATGGAGGCAGGGGTGGGATACTACAGCTTACTTTGCTCTCTCTGCGCTATTTCTAGCTCTTTCTCTCAAGTGATGAACCTGTTGATCAATAGCAGCCACAGACCCAACACCAGCTGCTTGACCGAAGACGAGGGGGGGGGGGGGAAGTGGTAGAGGCACAGCCTCCCACGGACCTTCCTATGTGCTTCCTCTTTGTACTCTCACTTCAGTGCGTGGGTAGGCTTGACATCTCAGAGTGGTGACTTCCTCCAGAATCTTCGCTTTCCACATCCTCCACAACTGTGTAAAGTTTATTTATTTCCTACTCTGAATCCTACACGCCAAACTCAGTGTTCTACTTCCCTGATTGGACTCCGAATGACTTGCCAGCCACTGCCATCCATACATGAAAACAACCAAAAGTTTTTCTCAAACACTTAAAGACCCAAAGTAGAAAGCATTATGAGCCTTTATGAAGACCAAGTCTGAAAAGTGATTAAAGGAACCAAATGACAAAGGGAAAAAATTAAAAAGAACTCATGATAAAGAAGTCATGAGCCGAAAGGATAAACGGAGGCTACTAATACTTTTAACGTAGAGAATTAAGATTAGGTGAGTATAGGAAATAAAGATATAGAACAGAATATCAATATCAGTAAAACTTGACCTTAGATTAACAATGGAAATAAATGTTTGGAGGCAAATTTGAAGATGGTAAGAGGGAAATTTTCTTTCTTTTCCTTTTTTTTAAAAAGATTTTATTTATTTATTCGACAGAGAGAGAGACAGCCAGCGAGAGAGGGAACACAAGCAGGGGGAGTGGGAGAGGAAGAAGCAGGCTCATAGTGGAGGAGCCTGATGTGGGGCTCGATCCCAGAACACCGGGATCACGCCCTGAGCCGAAGGCAGACGCTTAACGACTGAGCCACCCAGGCGCCCCAAGAGGGAAATTTTCTAAGTGCACTATTTCTTTCAACTTTCAAGTTCACCATTTCACTCTTCAAGTTGATAAATACCATATGAATGGGAAGTTCTTAAAAATGAGGTTTAAGGACTGTCAAAGTTATGAACTTACTTACGTGAAGCACCGAAAACAGATAACAAGACATTCAAATTAAAGAAGAAAAAAACCTTTCAAAGCAAAACAAAGAAAATGCAAATCATAAAACAAAAGAAAGAATGTTTTTCAAAAGAGAAAACACAATATTATAAAAAAAACACTTTTTAAAAAAGGAGATTGGTCAGTAAAACCAGAGTCTGACTCTTTGAAAAGAGTAATAAAGTTGGGGCGCCTGGGTGGCTCCGTCGTTAAGCGTGTGCCCTCAGCTCCGGTCACGATCCCAGGGTCCTGCACTGGGCTCCCTGCTCAGCAGGAAGCCTGCTTCTCCCTCTCCCACTCCCCCTGCTTGTGTTCCCTCTCTCGCTGTCTCTCACCGTCTCTCACTGTCAAATAAATAAATAAAATCTTTAAAAAAAAAAAAAGAGTAATAAAATTGACAAATTTTTTGCCACTCTGATGACAACCAAACAGAAGACCTGACAGATAAACTTTGAGTTGACAGAGCAAAGCTACACCTAGAAATGGGGTTAGAAATTAGAGATTCTTCCCATGCATGCTTCATTCAGTAAACACTAACATTAACCAAAATGGGTGATTATACAGGCTCGTGTAAATTGCCAAAATGATCTTAAGTAGGAGAAAACCTTAATAAACCAATCATATTACAATAAACTGCATAGGTTCTTAAAGATGTACCCCTAAAATAACTGCCAACCCAGCTGGTACTATGAATGAATCGAATCGATCATTGGAAAATTCCTTTATTATGTCAACTGCTCAAGGTCTTGGTAAATTATAGAAACTATCTAATTGATTCAACAATGCTGACAGAAACCCAGAAAATTGGAAGGAAGGAAGTAGGGAAGGGGGATGGAAGGAAGAGGTGAAGGGACGAGAAGAGATGAAACAAAACACCTATAGGTCATTTTCATTTATGAATGTTGAGTTTTGTTGTATAAGGCAGTTAATTTACTGACAGATCAGACTTTTCCCCTTGGGCTCTGGTCGGGTAGGTCTAGAGTGGCCCGCTCTCGGGCTTGTGTAGCTCTACTCTTGAATTAAGCCTTTCAGAGGCCTCGGCTAAATGCCCCTCTGTTCAGTGAGCCCTCTCCACCCTGGCTGGTTCGAACTCCAGCGTTCCCCAGCACTTTGTGACTTCAGAAAACTCCACTGAGCTCACAAATCCACAGTAGCCATTCCGCATCTGCCTTGTGGGCTGTGCCAGCCAAAGACTCAAGCGGTCACCAAAGATTCCTAAAGAGAACCATCTCCTCACTGCCCTCTTCTCTCTTTCTCTGGCACACGCATTCCAGCCACCCCATCAGCTCACCGGTCTCTGGGATCCACTTTCCTGGGCTACAGTTTGGAAAACTCACCAATGCAGACAGCTGGAGGGAGTGCAGAGTTCAACTCATGTTTTCCCTTCTCTTGAGGATTAGAGCCCTGCAGTGCCTACTGTTCAATGCTTGAAAATCGTTGCTTCAAACTGGCGCAGCCACTGTGGAAAACAGTATGGAGCTTCCTCAAAAAGTTAAAAGTAGAACTACCCTCTGATCCAGCAATTGCACTTCTCGGTATTTACACAAAGAATACAAAAATACTGATTTGAAGGGATACAGCACCCTGATATTTATAGCAGCATTGTCAGCAATAGCCGAATTATGGAAAGAGCCCAAATGTTCATCAACTGATGAATGGATAAAGAAGATGTGGGAGACATATATATTCTGGAGTATTACTCAGCCATAAGAAAGAATGAAATCTTGCCATTTGCAAGGGTGTGAATGGAGCTAGAGAGTATAATGTTAAGCGAAGTCAGTCAGAGAAAGACAAATACCATATAATGTCACTCATGTGTGGAATTTAAGAATCAAAACAAATGATCATGGGGCGGGGGGGAGAGAGAAGCAAACCAAGAAATAGTCTCTTAACTATAGAGGACATACTGAGGGTTACCAGAGGGGAAGTGGGCGGGGTGTGAGTAAAATAGGTGATGGGGATTCAGGAGGGCACTTGTGAGGAGCACCAGGTGTTGTATGAAAGTGTTGAATCACTATATTGTACATCTAAAACTGATAGTACAGTGTAGGTTAACTAGCTGGAACGTAAACTAAAAAAAAAAAAAAAAGTTGCTTCATATATTTTGACCAGTTTTATAGTTATTTACCGCAAGGGGGCAGTACAATCTTTGTTACTCTACCATGGTCAGAAACAGAAATCTATGGCCAGCTTTTAATTTTAAAGATTTTATTTTATTTTTTTTTAAAGATTTTATTTATACATTTGACAGAGATAGAGACAGCCAGTGAGAGAGGGAACACAAGCAGGGGGAGTGGGAGAGGGAGAAGCAGGCTCCCAGCAGAGGAGCCTGACGTGGGGCTCGATCCCAGGACTCCAGGATCAGGCCCTGAGCCGAAGGCAGACGCTTAACAACAGAGCCACCCAGGCACGCCAATTTTAAAGATTTTAAACCTTGATTGTAACACAAGAATAGGAAACTGAAAGTGAATAAAAGCAAAGAAATTGCTGAATTTCAAGGTAGATGATGCTTTTTTACCACAAAAAATATTCCTTAAAATATTCCCCTAAATTAAAAAAAAATGTAGTCATAAAAAGCATTACAAGGTTAAGGATAATGGGTTTTTTTTTTAACTACATAGTTAGATTTTACACAGTTCCAACTGACATTCTGCCATGAAGGATGAGGACACTGGGAATCTTCCAATTTTCCCCACCACTGATTTCATACATAATATACATAATATATAATTCTGATCCATAATCCATCATTTTCAAGGTTTGTAACATTACCTTCTGTTTTGTTCATTTCTTTCCAAATCTTATACCCTATTAGTTCCTTTCTTTGTCTTTTGTAATTGGTGAGAATCTCTCGTAAAATGATGAAAGAGGCAGTGATAGTGGGCATCGCCATTTTGTGCCTTATTTAACAGGAATATTTCTAAAATTTCATCATTAAATATAATATTTGCTATGGTTGTTACTAGTTTCTCTTCATAGGTTAAGAAAGTAGAGATACTTTAAAATTAAGAGTATTACATTTTATCAAATGTTTTTCTGCAATTACGAGACGATCATATAATTTTTAACCTATTGATAACTTACCAGGATGAATTTTATTGATATCATCCTTGGATTCAGGAATAAATCCAATTTGAACATGCCATATCTTTTCATGCACAACAAAAGTCAATTTGTTACTAAGTTATTTAAGACTTTTGCAATAATTTGGGGAGGAGTTAAGATGGCGGAGGAGTAGGAGACACCTTTTTCAGCCGGTCCCCCGAGTCGGTCGGCACCCGCAAAACAGCAGACTGAGACCGTGAGCCGGGTGCGCGCGCCACCAGGCATCTCGCGGAACCCCGGAATCCCGGTGCGCTCACTGGATCCAGACTGAGACCGGGAGCGCGCACGGGGCGGCTCGGTGGGCGGCATTAGAAACACAAAGGACAGAGACGCGCCGGCCCTGGAAGTGAGGCTGGGACGCCGGGTGTGGGGCGCACATCCCGGGACGCTGCAGGGTTGAGCAGCACCAACAGAAACAGAGTTAAAGTGGCCAGAACATTAGTAGAGAACGGGCCGCAATCCCTCTGTTCTGTGACAGAGGCTGAAATTTGGCCGCTGCTGCTCTGACTCTCAGAAGAGGCACAGCAAACCGCCAGGGAAAGCCGCCAGAGAACAAAAGCCTGGAAATACCGGCTCAGAGAGTGCCCATCCCCATCCTCCCTCGCAGGGGACACGGAGACTCTACCCAAACAGGGTTGCCTGAGTATCGGCGCGGCAGGCCCCTCCCCCAGAACACAGAAGGCAGGCTGAAAAATCAAGAAGCCCACAACCCGGGCGCCTGGGTGGCGCAGTCATTGAGCGCCTGCCTTCGGCTTAGGGCGTGATCCCGGCGTTCCGGAAAGGAGTCCCTCATCGGGCTCCTCCGCTGGGAGCCTGCTTCTTCCTCTCCCACTCCCCTGCTTCTGTTCCCTCTCTCGCTGGTTGGCTGCCACATAAATAAATAAATAAAATCTTTAAAGAAGAAGCCCACATCCCTAAGATCCCTATAAAACAAGGGGCACGGCCTGGGACCCAGTCAATAATTTGGGCTCTGGAAACCCCGCAACCTCTCTTCATCAGAATGACAAGAAGGAGAAGCCCCCCCCAGCAAAGAAAAGACAGTGATTCTGTGGCCTCTGCCACAGAAATAATGGATATGGATGTAACCAAATTATCAGAAATGGAATTCAGAGTAACGATGGTCAAAATGATGAGTAGAATTGAAAAAACTATTAACGAAAAGGTTACTGAGAATATAGAATCCCTAAGGACAGAAATGAGAGCGAATCTGACAGAAATTAAAAATTCTATGAGCCAAATGCAGGCAAAACTAGAGGCTCTGACGGCCAGGGTCACCGAAGCAGAGGAACGGGTTAGTGAATTGGAGGATGGGTTAATAGAGGAAAAAATGAAAATAGAAGATGGTCTTAAAAAAATCCACGCCCACGAATGTAGGTTACGGGAGATTACTGACTCAATGAAACGATCCAATGTTAGAATCATCGGCATCCCCGAGGGGGTGGAGAAAAACAGAGGTCTAGAAGAGATATTTGAACAAATTGTAGCTGAAAACTTCCCTAATCTAGTGAGGGAAACAAACGTTCGTGTCCAAGAGGCAGAGAGGATCTCTCCCAAGCTCAACCACAACAAACCTATGCCATGTCACGTCATAGTGCATTTCACAAATATTAGATCCAAGGATACAGTACTGAAAGCGGCCAGGGCAAAGAAATTTCTCACGTACCAAGGCAAAGGCATCAGAATTACGTCAGACCTGTCTACACAGACCTGGAATGAGAGAAAGGGTTGGGGGAGCATATTTAAAGCTCTTTCAGAGAAAAACATGCAGCCAAGGATCCTTTATCCAGCAAGGCTGTCATTCAGAATTGATGGAGAAATAAAGACATTTCAGAATCGCCAGTCACTAACCAATTTCGTAACCACGAAACCAGCCCTACAGGAGATATTACGGGGGGTTCTATAAAAGTAAAAAGGCCCCAAGAGTGATACAGAACAGAAAGTCACAGCCAATACAAACAAAGACTTTACTGGCAACATGGCATTATTAAAATCATATCTCTCAGTAATCAGTCTTAATGTAAATGGTTTGAACCATCCCATAAAACGCCACAGGGTTGCAGATTGGATAAAAAGAAATGACCCATCCATTTGCTGTCTACAAGAGACTCATTTCGAACCCAAAGATGCATTCAGACTGAGAGTAAGGGGATGGAGTACCATCTTTCACGCAAATGGACCTCAAAAGAAAGCTGGGGTAGCAATTCTCATATCAGATAAATTGGATTTTAAACTACAGACTATAGTTAGAGATGCAGAAGGGCACTATATTATTCTTAAGGGAAGTATTCAACAAGTGGATATGACAATTATAAATATATATGCCCCCAACAGGGGAGCAGCAAGATACACAAGCCAACTCTTAACCAGAATAAAGAGACATATAAATAAAAATACATTAATAGTAGGGGACCTCAACACTCCACTCTCAGAAATAGACAGAACACCCTGGCAAAAACTAAGCAAAGAATCAAAGGCTTTGAATGCCATACTCGACGAGTTGGACCTCATAGATATATATAGAACACTACACCCCAGAACCAAAGAATACTCATTCTATTCTAATGCCCATGGAACATTCTCAAGAATAGACCATGTTCTGGGACACAAAACAGGTCTCAACCGATACCAAAAGATTGAAATTATCCCCTGCATATTCTCAGACCACAACGCTCTGAAATTGGAACTCAACCACAAGGAAAAATTTGGAAGAAACTCAAACACTTGGAGACTAAGAACCATCCTGCTCAGGAATGACTCGATAAACCAGGAAATCAAAAATCAAATTAAACAATTTATGGAGACCAATGAGAATGAAAATACAACAGTCCAAAACCTATGGGATACTGCAAAGGCAGTCCTAAGGGGGAAATACATAGCCATCCAAGCCTCACTCAAAAGAATAGAAAAATCTAAAATGCAGTTTTTATATTCTCACCTCAAGAAGCTGGAACAGCAACAGAGGGACAGGCCTAATCCACGCACGAGGAAGCAGTTGACCAAAATTAGAGCTGAAATCAATCAAGCAGAAACCAGAAGTACAGTAGAGCAGATCAACAGGACTAGAAGCTGGTTCTTTGAGAGAATCAATAAAATTGACAGACCACTGGCAAGACTTATCCAAAAGAAAAGAGAAAGGACCCAGATTATTAAAATTATGAATGAAAAAGGAGAGGTCACGACGAACACCATTGAAATTGGAAGGATTATTAGAAATTTTTATCAACAGCTATATGCCAATAAACTAAGCAATCTGGAAGAGATGGAATCCTTCCTGGAAACCTATAAACTACCAAGATTGAAACCGGAAGAAATTGATTCCTTAAACAGGCCAATTAATTATGAAGAAATTGAGTCAGTGATAAACAACCTTCCAAATAACAAAACTCCAGGCCCGGACGGTTTTCCTGGGGAATTCTACCAAACATTCAAAGAAGAAATAATACCTATTCTCCTAAAGCTATTTCAAAAAATAGAAACAGAAGGAAAGCTACCAAACTCATTCTATGAGGCCAATATTACCTTGATCCCCAAACCAGGCAAAGACCCCCTCAAAAAGGAGAATTACAGACCGATTTCCCTAATGAATATGGACGCCAAAATCCTCAACAAGATACTTGCTAATAGAATCCAACAGTACATTAAAAGGATTATCCATCACGATCAAGTGGGATTCATACCTGGGATGCAAGCGTGGTTCAATATTCGCAAATCAATCAGCGTGATACATCATATCAACAAGAAAAGACTCAGGAACCATATGATCCTCTCAATCGATGCCGAAAAAGCATTTGACAAAATACAGCATCCTTTCCTGATTAAAACCCTTCAGAGTGTAGGAATAGAAGGTACATTTCTCAATCTCATAAAAGCCATCTATGAAAAGCCTACTGCAAATATTATTCTCAATGGGGAAAAGCTGGAAGCCTTTCCCTTAAGATCAGGAACTCGACAAGGATGCCCACTCTCGCCACTATTATTCAACATAGTACTAGAAGTCCTTGCAACAGCAATCAGACGACAAAAAGGGATCAAAGGTATTCAAATTGGCAAAGAAGAAGTCAAAATGTCTCTCTTTGCAGATGACATGATACTCTATATGGAAAACCCAAAAGAAGCCACTCCCAAACTATTAGAAGTTATAGAGCAATTCAGTAACGTGGCGGGATACAAAATCAATGCTCAGAAATCAGTTGCATTTCTATACACGAATAACGAGACCGAAGAAAGAGAAATTAGGGAATCCATCCCATTTACAATAGCACCAAAAACCATACGTTACCTTGGAATTAACTTAACCAGAGACGTAAAGGACCTATATTCTAGAAACTATAAATCACTCTTGAAAGACATTGAGGAAGACATAAAAAGATGGAAAGATATTCCATGCTCATGGATTGGAAGAATTAACATAGTTAAAATGTCCATGCTACCCAGAGCAATCTACACTTTCAATGCTATCCCGATCAAAATACCGAGGACATTTTTCAAAGAACTGGAACAAATAGTCCTTAAATTTGTATGGAAACAGAAAAGGCCCCGAATCTCCAAGGAACTGTTGAAAAGGAAAAACAAAGCTGGGGGCATCACAATGCCGGATTTCGAGCTGTACTACAAAGCTGTGATCACAAAGACAGCATGGTACTGGCACAAAAACAGACACATAGACCAATGGAACAGAATAGAGAGCCCAGAAATGGACCCTCGGCTCTTTGGGCAACTAATATTTGATAAAGCAGGAAAAAACATCCGGTGGGAAAAAGACAGTCTCTTCAATACATGGTGCTGGGAAAATTGGACAGCTACATGCAAAAGAATGAAACTTGACCACTCTCTCACACCATACACAAAAATAAACTCCAAATGGATGAAAGACCTCGATGTGAGACAGGAATCCATCAAAATTCTAGAGGAGAACATAGGCAGCAACCTCTACGACATCGGCCAAAGCAACCTTTTTCATGACACATCCCCAAAGGCAAGAGAAACAAAAGATAAAATGAATTTATGGGACTTCATCAAGATTAAAAGTTTCTGCACAGCCAAGGAAACAGTCAGAAAAACTAAGAGGCAGCCCACGGAATGGGAGAATATATTTGCAAATGACACTACAGATAAAGGACTGGTATCCAAGATCTACAAAGAACTTCTCAAACTCAATACACGAGAAACAAATAAACAAATCAAAAAATGGGCAGAAGATATGAACAGACACTTTTCCAATGAAGACATACAAATGGCTAACAGACACATGAAAAAATGTTCAAAATCATTAGCCATCAAGGAAATTCAAATCAAAACCACACTGAGATACCACCTTACGCCAGTTAGAATGGCAAAAATAGACAAGGCAAGAAACAACAATTGTTGGAGAGGATGTGGAGAAAGGGGATCCCTCCTACATTGTTGGTGGGAATGCAAGTTGGTACAGCCACTCTGGAAAACAGTGTGGAGGTCCCTTAAAAAGTTAAAAATTGAGCTACCCTATGATCCAGCCATTGCACTACTGGGTATTTACCCCAAAGATACAGACGTAGTGAAGAGAAGGGCCATATGCACCCCAATGTTCATAGCAGCAATGTCCACAATAGCTAAATTGTGGAAGGAACCAAGATGCCCTTCAACAGATGACTGGATTAAGAAGTTGTGGTCCATATATACAATGGAATATTACTCAGCTATCAGAAAGAACGAGTTCTCAACATTTGCTACAACATGGACGGCACTGGAGGAGATAATGCTAAGTGAAATAAGTCAAGCAGAGAAAGACAACTATCATATGATTTCTCTCATCTATGGAACATAAGAACTAGGATGATCGGTAGGGGAAGAAAGGGATAAAGAAAGGGGGTAATCAGAAGGCGGAATGAAACATGAGAGACTATGGACTATGAGAAACAAACTGAGGGCCTCAGAGGGGGAGGGGTGGGGGAATGGGATAGACCGGTGATGGGTAGTAAGGAGGGCACGTATTGCATGGTGCACTGGGTGTTATACACAACTAATGAATCATCGAGCCTTACATCGGAAACCGGGGATGTACTGTATGGTGACTGACATAATATAATAAAAAAATCATTAAAAAAAAAAACTTTTGCAATAATTTTATTGTTCACTTTTTTGTCTTTGATATAAAGTTTATATCCACCTTATGAAATAGCTAATTTTTTTTTTTCCTATCCTTGGAATTAGTTTGGGTAAGAAAGGGATTTATCTACTCCTTGAAAGTTTGGCAAAACTTACCTGCAAGATTTCAGCTCAGTGTCTTTTGAAGGGAAAGACTTCTGGTTGCAGCTTCAACTAACTTCATGATTACGGATTGACTCTATTTTTCCTATTTCTTATGTTAATTTCACTAAATTATAGTCTAGAAAATTATCTTAATCTAAATTTTCCAATTTAATGACATTGCATTTTAGTATTTTCTTAGGTTTCTTATACCTCTTTTTTTTATCTATAGTTATGTCTCATGTTATTTTTGTGACAGATTGTTTTCCAAAACTGGCCACAACAATACTTTTCATCTCGAATGCTCTTCCAGAGCCTTGCCACTCCTGTCAAATGGTAGAGTGTATTTCCCTTCTCCTGGAGCCTGTGCTGTGGAGCACAGCCAAGCCCTCCCCACTGTGCCCCATTCGAATTCATGATCTGCAGAGTCTGTGCACATAATAAACAGGTTTTATGCCACTAGATTTTGGAATCACTTATTACTCAATCATAGTAACTGAAATAGTTATGAATATTGCTTAATTGTGTGTGTTTTAGAAAAATTTTCTTGATTTATATCTTTGAATATTTTATATTCCATTGTTCTCCAAATCAATTGACTATAAGCAAGAAAATTTTATCTATTATTTTCTTTCTAATCCTTTTTTTTTATTTTTTTCTCAGTTTACTGAAACCTACCTTTTATATCCTCGACTGTATTTTTAGTGCTGCTTGTTCTCCCTCTTTACCTGTTCTAATAGGGCTACCATTATATAACGGCTTCGGTCTTCCCTATGATTATTTTCCTGAGCTCTTCCAGCCCACTTTTTCTCTCTTTTTAGTAGTTTTTCCTCTATCTTCTAAATAGGCCATATTTCCTTTATCTTCTTTAATTTATTTGATTTCAAGTATTTGTTTAATAGTTTCTTCTACTTTGCAAAATCATGATTTTGTTGTTCTTGTAATAGTGAGTTTCTCTATTTTTATCTTTCAATATTTTCCTCATATTCCTGGCTAATTTCTTTATGATTACTGTTCATCTTTCGCAGAAGCCACTCTTTCTTGGTTAGCTACTTGCTGAAGAATATTGTATGGTAACAGACATCAGACTTGGTGAGCTGGGCCAGCTGGCAAATAGGGTTCGGATCTGTTGTCCTGAAAGTCTCCCACCGACTTTCTGCTCTGGGACTTTTCTCCTTTGTCTCCGCTGTCAGGAGCCATCCATGGCTCTTGATGAAACCAATACCACAGACTCTGCATGTGGTGATTTTGTGCTTCCTTCTCTTTAAATGACTTTGCCCCTCAACATTTCTCCTTACACTGCCGCTCCACCCGGTGCTTCTCATGAGATGGTGCGTCTGCTATTCCTCTGTAAGCCTGAAATGTCTCACTGCTACTGAGCAGCGAGTGCAGCTCAGTGAAACTCCGGTAAACCATCTACTTTAAGATCAGGGGTTGCCAGTTGGTAATCTGGTTATACCACCTGTTCATGGAGAATTCTATGTACTTCTAGCATCTGCAGAAGAATTTTCATTCATTCAACAAATATTTGCTGAGTGGTCTCACCATTTCCAGGTGCTATTTTCAGCCTTTGAAATGTATCACTGAACAAAACAAGCAAAAACCCCTGCCCTTGCAGAATTTATGTTATTGAGGGGAAGGGGCAGCAGACAAGAAAACATACATGTTGTTACTTGGTGTAAATTACATAGTGTGATAAAAGTGATAAATGCTAGGGAGGCAGAAAGCAAAAAGAGGGAATCAGGAGTAGTAGGAGATAAATAGGTTATACTTTAAAATAGAATTATCTGGATTTCGCTGCACTGGCAGCTTTTCTTTACAGATGATAACTTGGGATTTTCATCTCCTATAATCTCTGTTGTTTTCTGTGGTTTCAGAGAGGAAAAGAAAGTGGTTTAAATGATCCTGTGAGGCGCGCTGGGTGTCTCAGTTGGTTAAGTGTCTGCCTTCAGCTTAGGTCATGATCGCAGGGTCCTGGGATGGAGCTCTGCATCAGGCTCTCTGCTCAGAGCCTGCTTCTTCCTCTCCCTTCGCTGCTCCCCCTGCTTGTGCTCTCTCTCTGCCAAATAAATAAATAAAATCTTTAAAAAGTAAATGATTCTGTTAATCCTAACTGAAAGTCTTCTACCATCTCCTCTTGCATGTATCTACTTATCTCATAAATTATGATAAATGTGTAGTGTAGCATTTGTCTTTCTACTTTGGCCTCATTCTGAATGTGTCAATGGTGGAGAAATTCTTAAAACCCAACCACTCTTTCGTTATTCTGGATCCAAGCTGAATCCAAAACCACACTGTGACTCACAGAACTCTCACTAGTCCCCTTTGGCCTTAGTTTATTTATGACAAATGGTTTGAGTTTTATTGTTTTCCTTAGAAAAGTACATTCTCACATATTTTGGAGCAGGGGTGGGGAAAATCGCATGAGAAAATAACATGTTGCATGTAATACTTAGTGTTCATTACATCACATGGCCTCCTTAATGCCCATCACCCAGTTACCCCACCCCCCACCCACCTCCCCTCCAGCAACTCTGTTATGTTTCCTATAGTTAAGAGTCTCTATGGTTTGTCTCCCTCTCTGATTTCATCTTATTTTATTTTTCCCTCTCTTCCCATATGAGCTTCTGTTTTGTTTCTTAAATTGCGCATAGGAGTGAAGCCATATGATAATTTTCTTTCTCTGATTGACTTATTTCGGTAAGCATAATCCCTTCCAGTTCCATCCATGTCATTGCAAATGGTAAGATTTCATCCTTTTTGATGGCTGAGTAATATTCCATTGCATATCTATACCACCTCTTCTTTATCCATTCATGTGTCAATGGACAACTGGGCTCTCTCCACAGTTTGGCTATTGTGGACATCGCTACTATAAATATTATGGTGCAGGTGCCCCTTTGGATCACAACGTTTTATCCTTTAGGTAAATATGTAGCAGTGCAATTGCTGGGTCATAGAGTAGGTCTATTTTTAAATTTTGGGGAACCTCCATACTGTTTTCCAGAGTGGCTATATTAGCTTACATTCCCACCAACAATGTAGGAAGGTTCCCCTTTCTCCTTATCCTCGCCAACATCTGTCGTTTCCTGACTTGTTAATTTTAGCCATTCTGACTGTGTGAGGTGGTATCTCATTGTGGTTTTGATTTGTATTTCCCTGATGCCAAGTGATGAGGAGCATTTTCTCATGTGTCTGTTGGCCATTTGGATGTCTTCTTGGGAGAAATGTCTGTTCATGTCTTCTGTCCATTTCTTGACTAAATTATTTATTCCTTGGGTGTTGAGTTTGATAAGTTCTTTATAGATCTTGGATATTAGCCCTTTATCTGATAAGACATTGGCAAATATCTTCTCCCATTCTGTAAGTTGTCTTTTGGTTTTATTGACTGTTTCCTTTGCTTTATCTTGATGAAGTCCCAATAGTTCACTTTTGCTTTTGTTTCCCTTGCCTTTGGAGACTTGTCTAGCAAGAATTTATTGCAGCAGAGTCAGAGAGTTTGCTGCCCGTGTTCTCCTCTAGGATTTTGATGGATTCCTGTCTCACATTTCTTTCATCCAGTTTGAGTTTATCTTTGTGCATGGTGTAAGAAAATGGTCTGGTTTCATTCTTCTGCATATAGCTGTCCAATTTTCCCAATACCATTTGTTGAAGAGACTGCCTTTTTTTTCCATTGGATATTCTTTCCTGCTTTGTTGAAGATTAGTTGACCATAGAGTTGAGGGTCCATTTCTGGCTTCTCTACTCTGTTCCATTGATCTATAGGTCTGTTTTTGTGCCAATACCATACTGTCTTGATGATTACAATTTTGTAATATAGTTTGTAGTCCGGAATTGTGGTGCCACCAGCTTTGGTTTTCTTTTTCAACATTCCTCTGGCTATCTGCGGTCTTTTCTGGTTCCATACAAATTTTAGAATTATTTGTCTAGCTCTGTGAAAAAAAGCGGTTGGTATTTTGATAGGGATTACGTTGAATGTGTAGATTGCTCTGGGTAGTATTAGACATTTTAACAATATTTATTCTTCCAATCCACGAGCATGGGACTTTTTTTCATTCCTTTGTGTCTTCCTCAACTTTTTTCATGAGTGCTCTGTAGTTTTTAGAGTACAGATCCTTTACCTATTTGGTTAGGTTTATTCCTACATATCTTGTGTTTTGGTGCAATTGTAAATGGGATTGATTCCTTCATTTCTCTTTCATCTGTCTCATTGTTAGTGTGTAGAAATGCAACTGATTTTTGTGCATTGATTTTATATCCTACCACTTAGTTGAATTCCTGAATGAGTTCCAACAATTTTGGGGTGGATTTTTTTGGATTTTTCCACATAGAGTTTTATGTCATCTGCAAAGAGTGAGAGTTTTACTTCTTTGCTGATTCAGATTCCTTTTATTTCTTTTTTGTCTGATTGCTGAGGCTAGGACTTCTAGTACTATGTGAACAACAGAGGTGAGAATAGACATCCTTGTCATGTTCCTGACCTTAGGGGAAAAGCTGTCAGGTTTTCCCCATTGAGAATGATATTTGCTGTAAACCTTTGGGATGCAGCAAGTGCGGTCCTAAGATAAAAGTATACAGCAATACAAGCCCTTCTCAAGAAACAAGGTCTCAAATACACAAGCTAACCCTGCACCTAAAGGAGCTGGAAAAAGAACAACAAGTAAAGCCTAAACCTAGTAGGAGAAGAGAAATAATAAAGATTAGAGCAGAAATCAATGAAATAGAAACCAAAAGAGCAGTGGAACAGATCAACAAAACTACGAGCTGGTTCTTTGAAAGAATTAATAAGATCGATAAACCCCTGGCCAGACTTATCAAAAAGAAAAGAGAAAGGATATAAATAAAAACAATCATGAATGAAGGAGGAGAGATCACAAGCAAGACTGAAGAAATACAAACAATTGTAAGAATATAATATGAGCAACTATATGCCAACAAATTAGTCAATCTGGAAGAAATGGATGCATTCCTAGAAACTCGTAAACTACTAAAACTGAAATAGGAATAGAAAACCTGAACAGACTCATAACCAGCAAGGAAATTGAAACAGTAATCAAAAATCTCCCAACAAACAAGAGTCCAGAACTAGATGGCTTCCCAGGTGAATTCTATCAAACATTTAAAGAAACACTAATACCTATTCTTCTGAAGCTCTTTCAAAAAATAGAATGGAAGGAAAATGTCCAAAGTCATTCTATGAGGCCAACATTACCTTGATCCCAAAGCCAGACAAAGACCCCACCAAAAAAGAGAATTACAGACCAATATCCCTGATGAGCATGGATGCTAAAATTCTCACCAAGATACTAGCCAATAGGATCCAACAGTACCTTACAAGGATTATTCACTATGACCAATTGGGATTTATTTCTAGGCTGTAAGGGTGGTTCAACATCTGTAAATCAATCAAGGTGATACAGCACATTAGTAAAAGAAAGGATAAAAACCATATGATTATCTCAATTGATACAGAAAAAGCATTTGACAAAATACAGCATCCTTTCTTGATTAAAACTCTATCCCCACAGTGTAGGGATAGAGGGAACATACCTCAATATCATAAAAGCCACATATGAAAAGTCCACAAGGATGTTTATCTTTTATTAAGATTTGCTGACAATATTTCAAGATAAAAGCTACCCTCTTACAGGCATCAACTGAAGAGAAGTCTTTCTGACAGGAAATTGGGCCCAAGAAGGGGCTACCAAGGTAGCATGCAGGTGAGACTCTAATTTCAACTACTCAGAGTGCCAAAGAAAACGTTTCCTAATGGTAGATTTTGGATGACACCCGACAAGTGAAGGGGACCTGGGAATGAGGAAATTCCCAATGCTCCGTGACAAGTGTGCTAATATTACAAAACAAGAAGAGGATCTTTATTTTCTGGTGGTTCAGCTGGGAAGATGTGACCAAGGAACTATTGGGATGATGGTTCAAGACTTCTAGAAAGAACTCATATGAAAAACTGGACTGACCAACTGAAAGAAATAGAATTAAAGATAGAAATATGGAGCTTAGTAACTGTTTGATTCTCTGGTTCCGAAAACCCAACTGTATCTGTTCCTTCAAAGGGTTACATGAACCAATGAATTTTTCTTATTGTCTTAACTTACTGTTTTCAGTTTCACTTCTGTCACTTAAATCCAAAAGAGTCTTGACTAAAGCATAAGAGATGAGGGACTTGTCTGCACTTGAACTAGAGGTTTAAAGGAGGAGTTTTGAACATCTATGTATCAAGTAGGGTCTTGATTGGTTCCTGGTTCCCAAAAGCTTGATAAACAATAGCTCATACAAATAAGAATTTTGTAATCACGTGATAAGAAGTCCAGGATAGACAGTAGACAGTGGTAGGTCTAATGCGTGTAACAAAATTCCAGACTTTTTCCAATTTTCTGCCATCCTTAGCAAAGGTGTTTGTCTCTGCAGCCTCATGTCCACATTGGAGGCAAAAAGAACAAGGAAGCTGAATGACAGCACCAACAGGTTCCTGTGAACTTCTGAGTCACACAGCCTCCGTGGCTACAAGAGAGCCTGAGAAATTGGGCTTTCAGCATTCCAGACTGTAGGGTAGAATAAAGTTGGAAAGGTTGAACCCCAAAGAGACAATGTGATAGTAGCAGCGAGGGAAAAAAAGGCAATAAGGAAAGAAGTCAGTACTCAAGGGACAGAATTCGTTTTGTTTGTCAGGTGTTTTTCCAGCTGGGAGATCCTCTTCCCATTGCCAGCTTTGGAGAGTCCTGGGGAGGGTACAGATCGTGAGAGCTGCTGCTGGTAAGAGAAGTGATCATTGCACACACCATTCTCTAATTATATTTTTTCTAGAGAAAAGAGAAAAGACACAAAAAATACACAAAAGGAGGAACCATAAAGGAAATGATTGCCAAATTGGCTACATAAAATTGGAAAACTTCCACTCTCTGTCTTTCCTACAAGGTCTAAAAACTAATGACAAACTATAAAAAATATTAGTTATGCATATGACAGATAATTTTCTTTATTTGCAAAGAGATCCTAATATCAGTAAGAAAAAATAATGAACTCTATAGAAAATTTGACTTAAAGTCTATTAATAGGCAGTTTTCAAAACCAAAAAAAAAAAAAAAGGAAATCCAAATAGCCCTCCAAAAAAGGTGCTCATATTCATAATTACAGAACTATAATAAAAGCAAGTTACCATTTTTAATATAGATTAATCAAAATTTTGAAATTTGATGAAACCAGTGCTGATAAATGTAAGAGAAAGTGGGCACTCTCATACCACAGGTAGGAATTTAAATTAGTGCCACCATTTCAAGGGCTATTTGGGAAGATCTATTAAAATGTAAGAGGCATACCTCTTTTGCTGCAGCAATCTCACTGACAGTAGTGAATTCATTTATCAACATTCGCCAAAACATGGTGCAATCAAAACTGATATTCACCCATTGTGTGTTGGTACGGTCCTCTGCTGGTGTCCGTCTGTATGGTAAGTGCCCATGTAATAATGTCTTTAATATCAGTCTTGAAGTGTATGTACTGACTAAAAACTGAAATTACCAGTTCATCTGTACATTGGAGACTAGTTAGGTAGATGGAGGTCTTCCAGTCCAAGAACATGTGATATCTTTCTATTCATTTGTGTCATCTTCAATTTCTTTCATCAACATCTTAACCATTTTTAGCAAACCAGTCTTTCAACACCGTGGTTTAACTTATTCTTTTAATAATAATAATTTTATTCTTTTTGATGCAATTGTAAATGTGACTGCTCTCCTAATTTCTTTTTCAAATAGTTTGTAGTTTGTGTGCAAAATGCAATTGATTTTCATATGTTGACTTTGTATCCTGCAACTTTCCCCAATTTGTTTATTATTATAACAGTTTTGGGGTGGATTATATAGGGTTTTCCAAGTATAAGACCACATCATCTGCAGGGAGGCCATGTTATTTCTTCTGTTCTGATTTGGATGTCTTTTATTTCCCATTTTTTTCCTAATTGCTTCTGGCTAGGATGTCCAGTACTATGTTGAATAGGAATGGGGAAGGTGGGCACATTTGTCTTGTGTCTGATCTTAGAGGAAAACTCTCAACCTTTCACCACTATGATCTTAGCTGTGGGCTTTTCATATATGTTCTTTATTAAGTTGAAGCACATTCCTTCTATACCCAATTTATTGAGAGTTTCTATCATAAAAGGATACTGAATTTTGTCAAATGCCTTTTCTGCATCTATTAAGATGATCAGTTTTATCCTTTGTTCCGTTAATGTAGTGGATCACATTTATTGATTTGCATATGTTGAACCATCCTTGCATCCCAGAGATGAATCTCACTTGATCATGGTGTATTATCCTTTTAATGTGCTGTTGAATTTTGTCTGCTAACAATTTGTTGAGGATTTTTGCCTATATATTTCTCGGAGATATTTCCTGTAGTTTTCTCTTTAGTGTCCTTATCTGGCTTTAGTAACAGGGTAATTATTGCCTCATAAAATGAGGTCAGAAGTATTCCTTCCTGGTCAATTTTTTGGAAGCCTATGAAAAGGATCATGTTAATTCTTTAAATTTTTGGTGGAAGTCATCACTGAAGCCATCTGGTTCTGGGATGTGGTGTAAATGTGTGACAATTGGCTTTTTTGATTGTAATGTAATTGCCAGACATTAAGCTTCTGGTTGGTAAGTCATCCATTACAAAGACATCCAGCTCAGATAAACATATTGATACACACAAGGCAAAGAGTCAGGCCGCCTCACCCGTGAAAGTCTTGGGTGATCTACGTAATTAACCATTTGAGTGACTCCGCATTTCCCTTTTCGTGACTTAATTCCTGCTCTTATGTTTTAAATTCACCAGTAAAGTTGAGCCTGTAAAACCCTAGGCACCCCTCCTTCAACCCCAATAAATGCAAAACCCAGGTCTGCACTCTCACTCTCTACCCACAACCTTGCTGTGTGGCCCCGGGGCATAATGCATGCCCTCCGGGACTTGTCATAAACCTTGCTTGTTTTCAAAGTTCCCAGAGAGTTGTTGCTGCAGCGCGTCTTACAATCATAAGAACCTCCAGGGCCAGTGCAGCCCTAACATCAGTTCTGGCAAGGGAAATGGCTGTGGGGGCTCGCCGCCCGGGTACCAGTCCAGGCGCATGCCCCCGGGTATTTCTAGCCCATAGCATCACTACTGATAGGCTGAGACTAACACAAAACGTGCACTTTTCTGTGTTGGGAGATTTTTGACCACTGATTCAATCTTCTTGTGATTGATCTGTTCAGATTTTCTGTTTCTTCATGATTAAGTCTTTGTAAGCTGTATGGTTCTAGGAATTTATTCATTTCTTCTAGGCTATTCAATTATTTGGCATATAATTGTTCATAGTAATCTCTTATGATCCATTGTATTTCTGTGGTATCAATTATGCCCCCTCTTTCATTTCCGATGTTACTTAATTGAGTCTCCTCGTTTTTTCTTAGTCCAGCTAAAGGTTTGACAATTTTATCTTTTTAAAAAACCAGTTTCTTATGTTGACCTTTTCAATTGTCTTTCTAGTCTCCATTTCATAGATTTCTGTTCAAATCTTTGTTATTTCCTTCCTTCTGCTAACTTTAAGCTTAGTTCTTTTTTTATTTCCTTGAGGTGCAAAGTTAGGTTTATTTGAGATTGCTTTTTTCTTACTACAGACATGTATTACTATGAACTTCCCTCTTAGAACTGCTCTTTACCACATCCTATAAGTTTTGGTGTATTACAATTCTATTTCAATTCTATTTCATTTGTCTCAAGATATCTTTTTATTTCTCTTTTGATTTTTTTTTACTTGCTAATTGTTCATGAATAAGCTCTCTTCGATATTTGACAGTTTTCTTGTAACGTGTCTCCAAGAAGTCCTCTTTGTGTCGAATCTGCTTGGGGACTTATGAGCTTTATGTGCCTAGATGTCCATTCACATCACTCCTCAGATTTAGGAGGTTTTCAGCCATTATTTCCTTAATAATCTTTCTGCTCCTTTCTTTCTCTCCTCCTTCTGAAATTCCCATAATGTAAATATGGGAATTATTTTACTTGGTGGTGCCATTCACATAGGATTGCTTCACTCTTTTTCATTTTTTCTTTTTTCTCCTCTGACTGGATCACTCCAAATGACCTAGCTTTAAGATCAGACTCTTACATCCTCCTTGATCAACTTTGCTGTGGGAGCTCTCTGTTGCATTTTTATTTACCAAAACATAATTTTCTCCATTTTCTATTGCATTTTTTAATTTCATTCGTTATCTTGTTTAGCTCTAGAATTTGTTTGTTCTTTTTAATGAATTCTCTCTCTCTGTTGAACTTTTCATTTTTTTTTTCAAAGATTTTATTTATTTATTCAACAGAGATAGAGACAGCCAGCGAGAGAGGGAACACAAGCAGGGGGAGTGGGAGAGGAAGAAGCAGGCTCCCAGGGGAGGAGCCTGATGTGGGGCTCGATCCCAGGACTCCGGGATCACGCCCTGAGCCGAAGGCAGATGCTTAACCGCTGTGCCACCCAGGCGCCCCATGTTGAACTTTTCATTTTATTCACATATCTGTTTTCCTGATTTCATTGCGTTGTCTGTTCTCCCGTAATTTGCTGGGCTTCCTGAAAACAGTTATTTTGAATTCTTTGTCAGACAATACATAGAGCTCTTTTTTGGGGGAGGGGTCAGTTAGTGGAAAATTATGTTCCTTTGGTGGTATCACGTTTCTGTACTTTTTCATGTTTCTTGATGTCCGCATGTTTGTTAGAGCAATTACCTCTTTCAGACACACACATGGTTCCCCTGCAGGTGGGCGCTAGGGTGGAGTGTGGTGTCAGATTTGGGGAAGGCCTAGTGGTATAGTCTCTGTGCAACTCGGCTGGGGTTAGTGCTGGCAAAGATTGTAGGGACCTCAACAATCCAGGCTTCCACCAAGGTGTCCGTAGCAGCAGTAAAGGCTGCTGGAATCTTCAGTGGTAAAGGCCACTGGGCACCACCTGATCTCGTTTTCTCCTATAAGGGATGTCAGGGCCAGGAGGATTCCTCTTGGTGCTGGGTCGAGCTTATGGGTGCCCTCGCAGTGGTGGCAGTACTGGTATCTGATGCATTCGTGCCTCTGGAGCAGCCGCTAAGCTGGAGTCTGGAGCCCTGGTGCTCACAGAGTGACAGCAGCTCCAAGCTCTCAGGTCCGGGCTGGCCTGCAGTGGTGGTGGCTCCAGGGCTTCGGGTGTGGGTGCCCGTGGCACAACAGTGGATTGGGGTCTGGAGTATGGGCATTCGCAGAGCAACAGTGGCTCTGAGGTCCAGGACACTGGCGAGCCCACAACATGATGACTTGGGTGCCTGAGACACAGGTGAGTGCCAAGTGGCCAGAGAGCCAGGTTCTAAAGCGAAGGTATGTATGGAGAGCTAGCAGTTGAGGGTCTGGGGTGCTGGTCCGTCTGCATGAGCAGTGGCTTTGGCACCTGAGATGGGGGTGTGCACATCGCGATCATTAAGCCAGCGCCTGGAGTGTGGCTGCCACTGAGCCAGGGTCGGAAATGCAGCTTCACGCAGAGCAACCGTGGCTCCGCAGGGGGATTGCCGGGGGCTGCGGGGACAGGCCGTCCGAGTTCCAGCGCAACCCAACAACAGCTCTTTCTGAAAGGCTCACAGCAGCCGCTTTCCTCTGGGCATCCATGGCAGCGACGGCCGCTGGTGAGTCGGAGGCAAAAGCTGTCAGTGAACCCTGCGGAGTAGAATGCTGGGGTCCATGCCGGTGACATTATGGGGTCCTCTGCCATGAAAGCTATGGGGAATCTGCAGCTGTTGCTGGGGCTCAGAGGTCCTCAGTGGCAAAGGCAGAAGGGGTCCTTGGCAGAGCAGGCCGCTAGGGGGATGGCAGCAAGTGGCACCTGCTGCAGAGCTGATCGTGACAGCTTCCACCCATCTTCTTTGCTCCCAGTCATGTCCAAACGTCTCAACTAAGCCAATCTCCTCGGTGATCTGTTCTCTGTAGTTACTCATTTGTCGCCGCACGGTGTTACAGCACATTCTTGCTGGGGCCCTTGAGCTCTTCCATGGCTGTTTTGCTTGTGGATAGCTGCCTAATTGTTGTGGTGGGGGTGGGTATGAGGAGACAAAGGCCAGCATCAACTACTGTGCGTCCTGGTGATCAGCAATGATTTTTTGAATGTGACACCAAAAGCTTAGGCAACAAAAACAAGAATAAACAAGTGGAACAACCTCAAACTAAAAAGCTCCACACAGTAGAGGAAACAATCAATAAAATGGAAAAGCAACCCATGGAATGGGAGAAAATATTTGCAAACTGTATATCTAACATGGGGTTAATATCCAAAATATAGAAGGAACTCCTACAATGCAATAGCAAGAAAGCAAACAACCGGTTTGAAAAAATGAGCAAAGCACCTGAATAGGCATTTTTCCAAAGAAGACGTACAAATGGCCATGGGTAGATGAGAAGGTGCTCAGCATCACTCATCATCAGGGAAGCGCTAATCAAAACCACAGTGAGTTAGCACCTCACACCGATGAAGATGGCTGTTAATTAAAGAAATAGCAGGGGCGCCTGGGTGGCTCAGGTGGTTGAGCACCTGACTTCAGCCCAGGTCATGATCTCAGGGTGCTGGAATCGAGCCCAATGGGCTCTGCTCTCCTCGGGAGTCTGCTTGTCCCTCTCCCTCTGCCCCTCACCCCCACTTGTACATGCTCTCTATTTCTCTCCCTCTCTCAAATATATAAAATCTTTTTAAAAAGAGAGAGAACAAGTGTTGGTGAGGATGTGCAGAAAAGGGAACCCTTGTGCACTGTTGATAGGAGTGTAAACTGGTATATAACCGTTATGGAAAATAGTATGGAGGTCTCTCAAAATATGAAGAATAGAACTATCAGTATAATGCAGCAATCCCACTTCTCCATATATATCCAGAGGAACTGAAACCAGTACCTTGGAAATATCCATGCTTCCACCTTCTCCTCAGCATTATTCACAATAGCCAAGATGTGAAAGCAACTTAGGTGTCCTTTGACAGATGAATAGATAAAGAAATTATGGTATGTATATACAACAGAATATTACTCAACCTTAAAAAAAGATGGATATCCTGCCATTTGCAACAACATGGATGAACTTGGAAGACATTACACTAGGGAAATAATCCAGATACAGAAAGAAAAATACTATACAATTTCACTTATACGTGGAATCTTAAAAAAAAAAGTCAAACATATGAAAACAGAGAGTAGAATGGTGGTTACCAGGCTCAGAAAGGTGGGAGAAATGTGGAGATGTTGATTAAAGGGTACGAAGTCACAATTATGTAGGTTGAATATTTAGAGATATAATGTACAGCATAATAACTATAGTTAATAATTCTTTATGGTATACTGGAAATTTGCTAAGAGGGTAGATTTCAAGTGCTCTCACCATACACACACACACAAAAAAAGTAACTATGTGAACAGATGAGAGCAAGGATTTCTTTCTTTATTCTTTACTTATATATCCCAAGCTAACAAAAGTGTTCTTAGCACATAAGAGCTAAGGTAAGTGCTCAGTAAATATTTTTTTTGATAAATGGATATTACTTCTTACATCTCTCCTTATAAATTTCTCTCTAAGCCCTGTCCAATCCTAAGAGTCAAAGTTAAGACAACCTGGGGCGCCTGGGTGGCTCAGTCGTTAAGCGTCTGCCTTCAGCTCAGGGCCTGATCCCAGGATCCTGGGATCGAGCCCCACATCAGGCTCCTCCGCTGGGAGCCTGCCTGCTTCTTCCTCTCCCACTCCCCCTTCTTGTGTTCCCTCTCTCGCTGGCTGTCTCTCTGTCAAAAAAATAAAATCTTAAAAAAAAAAAAAAAAGTAAGACAACCTATTAAATGGGAGAAGATATTTGCAAATGATATATGTGGTTTAGGGGTCAATATCCAAAATATACACAGAACTTATACAACTCAACACCAAAAAAACAAATAATTCAATTTTAAAAATGGGCAGAAGACACTTCTCCAAAGAAGACATCCAGAAGGCCAACAGACACATGAAAAGATGCTCAACATCACTCACCATCAGAGAAATGCCTGTCAAAACTACAATGAGATATCACCTCACACCTGTCAGAATGACTAAAATAAAAAACACAAAAAAACAAGTGTTGGCGAGGATGTGGAGAAAAAGAAGCACTCACACACTGCTAGCGGGAATGCAAACTGGTGCAGTCACTGTGGAAAACAGTATGGAGGTTCCTCAAAAAATTAAAGAGAATTATCATATGATCCAGTAATTCCACTACTGGCTATTCACCCAAAGAATACAAAATACTAATTTGAAAAGATTAATGCACCCCTATGTTTATTGCAGCATCATTTACAATATCCAAAATAAGGAAGTAACTCAAATGTCCAATAATAGATGAGTGGGTAAAGAAGGTGTGGTTATATATACAATATAATAGTGCTCGGCCATAAAAAAGAAGGAAATCTTTCCCTTTTGAAACAACATGGATGAATCTAGAGGGTATAATGCTAAGTGAAATAAGTCAGTCAGAGAAAGACAAATACCATATGATTTCACTCATATGTGGAATTTAAGAAACAAAGAAAAGAAGACAAACCATAAAACAGACTCAAAGAGAACAAACAGATGGTTCCCAGAGAGGAGGTGGGTGGGGGGATGGATGAAATAGGTGAAGGGGATTAAGATCTTGATGAGCACTGGGTAATGTATAAAGCTGTTGAATCACTATATCGTACACCTGAAACTAATATAACACTGTGCATTAATTGGACTGGAATTAAAAAAAAAAAAACTAAGGTATTTCAAAGGACCTTGACATTAAAATGAGCCTGAACATTCTGACATCACTCTTTAGTTTCCCCTAAGGAAAGTGATTAAGAAATTAAAATCAGGCCCAGTCTGAGTATATCTTTTCATAACAGAAGGAACTCTGATGTAATTGCTATCTTCTGATGAATGAAAAATCATGCTTTTCAAATGTGCCCACTCATAATGCATACTGAAGAGTTTGTCACCACTTCCAAAGAAGGACATTAACTCAAAGCAACATAGAATATTTTCTACTTTCCTGAATCAAGGGTTATATGAAGATAACATTAGCTCACATGTTCTGGCTTTGTATTTCTAAGAAATTTCTGTATTATTATGATGCATAAGACATAAATTTTAAAAAGCCATGAATCAACGGCATAAACATAAATGTGCACATTAATGAACACGTGTAAAGTAAATACCTGTGAAAATAGAGAAGACTTGAACATTCTCCAGCACCCCAGTTCTGCTTCCCAGTGCCTGGGACGGATGAGAGTCTAGAGACCTTAAGACGTGGTCTCTGAAACAGAGCTTAACATGTAGGATGTTTATAAGGGAGAGCTCTTGAGGTCAATACCTGTGGAGAGGAAGGGACGAAAGTCGAATTAGGCAGAGTCATTGGGCTGCCCTGTAGTCCCATTGAAGTTCTTAGCCGACCCCACAGACAGCTCGGAGCTGGGATGGCCCTATAAGGGTTGTCCCAAGTGGTGGGGCTGGGCCTTTATAATTCGATACTGATCAATATTGAATATCCACGCTGGCTGGATACATCTGCCCGTGGAAGGATGTGAACTTTTCAACTGAGGAAACCTCCAGTGAAGGCCGACCTCTGAGAGTCACCATCTCGCAGCACCCACAGCAGCTGGAGGAAGGAGTTCTTCATTCCTAAAAGGGAGGTGTGGGGGACACATCACAGCCACCACCACATTGCCGTCCTGACTTCAATGGTAACTGCAGCTTTGCTTTTTTTTTTTTCCTAGTCTCGTCACAGAAGGGATAACAATTTAATTTTGCCTGATTTTGAAGCTTAGATAACTGGAATCCGATTCTGTGCATACTTCGGTCTTTCTCTTTCTCTCAAAAATATCACTTCTAAGATTCAGCTATGTTGCTGAATCTTAATTCAGTTTAATTAATTCATTTCCATTGTGGCACATCCTGTTTTAATGTACCCCAGCATATTCACTCATCTCACTTTTAATGGACACGTGGGTTGTTCACAACTTGGGGTCCGAACTCGGTGCTGTGAACATTGCACGTGAAGGTGTATGAATCCCGGTGAACGTGCGCGTAAGTTTCCAGGGGTATGTGTAAGAGTGAAACTGTTGGTTCAGGATATTTGCATTTATAATTTTATTAGAAAATGCCAGAATGCTTTCTCATTTCCACTTCCTAGAGCCATGTTTGAGAATCCCCATTACTCTCTATTTGTATCACTGGGAATAGGCCTGGTAATGCTGCAGTAACATCCCCTAAATCCCAGTGGTTGACAACAACGAAGGTTACTCTCTCCGCCATGTTTTGTGTCCATCGCAGTAAGCTGTTCCTGACCACTGTAGGATCCAGGCTGATGGGGTAGGTTCCATCTACAACACTGTTGTTCTCTTAGAACTTTTTATTTTCCCAGAAACGTATTCATGTCATCTACTAAAAGAGATTGTTACTTCTTCCTTTCCAAGTCTTCTGTTTCGAAAAGCTTTCTCTAACCTAACTGCATTGGTGTTTTATAGATATTAAGGCTCTATTATTAGGTGCATACAAATATATAATTATTTTATCATTAGGAAATGACCCTAAGCCAAACAACTGACCCATAGACTTGTGCCTGGCTGTAGACACACGAGCCAGCTCAGCCACAACTTTCATCAAATTATAATCACCCCAAAGCTTACTGTTCTAAAATAACGACCATTTATTTAGCTCATTATTCTATGGGTCAGCAATTTGTGTTGGACTCAACTGGGTGGTTCTTTTGTCCTCAACTAGGCCGGCTTCTTTTAGATGACTAAGATAAGAGATGAGCTAAAGAAAGAACGATTTAGTTTGCACGCAGAGCTCAGAGAGACTATAGGGGCCAAGGGATGGGCCTCTCATTTCCAGTCTCCTCAGCCAGTAAAGATCAAGGCCCAGAAAAATGGAGTGAATTGCACAAGGTCACCAGGGAAGTTACGGAGGGAATCAGGGGCTGAATTCAGGTACCCCAGTCTTGGTATTTCCCATAACATCATAATCCTAACTGTGAATCCCTTGCTCCATTGAAAACATATCTCTGGGACTCTTCAAAAACCAAAAACATAGTCCACCATGAGTTCACAAGATGGCAGAAATGTAACAAAGGAGAAAGACTGGGAAAGTGCCTGGTCAGCACGAGCCCTACTCAGGAGAGCTCAGGAAAAATTCTTGGATTCATTTTTATACTTTAAGAGCTGGCTGGGAACCAAGTTCAGAGCCTAGCAACCCTAAACCCCCTGATTCTCTGGAATCAATGAAATCCACTGTATGTTTAAAAGTACAAAGCAATCAATTCACACAATGATTAAAACCTCTCCCCTTTGTAGCATGAACCAGGCAGATGCCACATCAGTTCCAAACACATTTTAATTCTAACTTTAGGCTACCAACCTGATTCACTGCATGAGATTTGATGTCACTTGACCTTTCTACATCTTAATTCCTTCATCAGGGAAACCAATACCCCCACAGCAATGCATAGTGATGACAGGATGATGTGATGACAAATCCAGGGAAGAAATGAAAAACACACGAAATTTTTTCCACTTGGCTGGTGGTGCACGGGGGCACCGGGGTCTGGAACAAATGCAGAACATCCACAAAGCAGAGGCTTTTTCTAGAGCGAGAGCTATGGAATGAAAGAGTCCAGCATTGTTGTGGGGGGAGGGTGGTTCATTTCTAACTGTCTTTGAAAACAGAGAGTTACAAATTCAGGGACAAGAGAAAATCTGTTGGGCCCTGTGCAGGGCAGGCAGTTCCAAGGAGAAAAGGCTCACAGTCTAAGGAGACTAATGGGCAAATGGTATAAATCTGATGGAAAAAAGACAAAGAAGTGTGTACAAGGCAGCCTGTAGGAGGTAATGACTAATTCTTTCTTGAAAAGGGATAAGTTTTCACAGAGATGATGAGAGCTGAGCTGGATTTTGATACAGATAATGGTCCTGGTAGATAGTAGATACCTATGAAATACTTTTCAAACAAATGAGTTAAAAGGGAACTACCCACAGAGGTATCACCACAGGCAATAGCACGGATGAATGGGATGTGGAATTTCCTGGAAACTACACAGGATTTATTTAGTATTGCTCAAGAAAACTTGGAGGCACAGAACAACTGTCACCACCGATGACACTAGAGACTGGGTGCAAACACCCGATCTCTGAGGCCTTGGATGCTGCCCTAATGCTTCTGAGGGAGTCCTGCTGGATTTGGGAGGCTTTGGAAATGTGGAAACAGAATGCAAAAGGACATTCCCCGTAAAGGCACTGTGATGGAGATGCAACCCCTCCCCAGAACCCCCGTCAGCGGAGGGCTTGTTGCCCCAGCTGCTAGGAGTGAGGTTGGCAGACAGCCTTCAGCTGAGTGCCTTCAGAGCGGCCTCACCCGTGAGCATGCCCGTCCTGACCCGTGAGCATGCCCGTCCTGGGGCAGCCTACTTCCAGTGGCCAGTGGAGGTAGGGGATACAGGCCCAGCCAATTCCTCACACCCTGGGCCAACTCTGGCAAGCCCTTTAGCTCCAGAGCTCCCTGTGGGATTCGCCAAGCTGTCATTCAGATTTCCTGCACCGTAGTTCAACTTTTCTTTCAGTCCATTCCCGCTGCTTCCTCTCCCAGACTTGGGCCAGACCAGAACCCGCAGGGGAGGGTGGGGAGCAAGTGAGGCAGATGGCAAAGTCAAGCTACTTTACGTCAAGCAGGAAATTTCTCTCTTCTGTCTCAGTCCACCCTCCTTCTCCCACCGCCCCTGACCCCTGTAAGTCTGACCTTCAGAATTCTCTGGTGGCGTCTAATGCTTTGGGACAATGGAGTAGAGCCTACGGAGCACTATTCTTGGGATCAAAAGGAATTCAAGGCCAGTTTCTGTTAAGTGCCTGGTCAAGACCCTTCACTTTTCTGAGAACGGGAAGAACAACAGGAAAATTTAAAAAGAACAATGCCAACATCCAAGATGTAGTGGTGGGAGTAGGTAAATCCATGAAATAATGTGGGAAAGTACCTTATGAACTGCGTACTATCATGGTTTCCAGTCCTTGATCAGATTGTCTGTCCACCTCGGCTTGTCAAATAAACTTTCTGCCAGGGTCAGAGGAGCTCTGTGGAAGGGTTATACCACCATCTTGTAAATGCAGGGAGAACTGCAGGTGGGCCTTATAAGCATTCCAAGGATGAGAACAACCAACACCTGAACGTCTCCTCCCAACATTCCTCTTATATTGAATCTTTGCCTTTGGGTTCTCACCCTCTAGACGCTGGAAGGACCGGGTGGGAATAAGAAGTGGAAAACAGATCACAGCTCAACTCACATACCCTTCTCAGGATAGATACGCTCAACCCTACCTGCAGACTGCAGCTGAGGGTAGGCCTAACAGGGAGACATGCATACTCGCCCCTGCGCAATGGGCAGCTCTCTCAAGCAAGATGGAGCATGTGCCGCTCCGTTCCCATCATGAACATGCTTTAGCCAAAGCAGGTACAATGTAGTATGTTAAGGAAGGGGGAAAAGGATAGTATNNNNATTCCTGGATTATACCAAATGATTACCTTTGGGAGTAAAGATTTTAAGTGATCTTTCTTTCTTCCATGTGCATTTCTGTGTTTTACAAATTTGCTACCACGAACACATAGTTACCCTTTTGTGATCCAATAAAAATAATTGCCATGAAAATAGAATAAAAATTTTAATGTTTCTATGATTATTTTGTATAAAGCCTGTTCCCATCCCATCTCCTTTGTCACTGGGCTGAGAGGTGGAACAAATGGGATTCTAGAAATGACAGCTTTTGTTAATTGAACCAGGAACTTGCAGGTGAGCAAGTGCCACTCTGGGTCCCTGGGGGCAACCACCAGCTGCTTGTGATCTGTTATGCACTGAATGTTTGTGTCGTCCCAAAATTCATATGCTGAAGCCCTAACCCCGATGTGACTGTATTTGGAGACACCGCCTTAAGGAGGTACTTAAGGTTAAATGACGTCCTAAGGGTAGGGTCCTAATCCTATGGAATTGGTGTCCTTGTAAGAAAAGACATTAGAAAACCCTTCCTCCTGGGGCACCTGGGTGGCACAGCGGTTAAGCGTCTGCCTTCGGCTCAGGGTGTGATCCTGGCGTTCTGGGATCGAGCCCCACATCAGGCTCCTCTGCTATGAGCCTGCTTCTTCCTCTCCCACTCCCCCTGCTTGTGTTCCCTCTCTCGCTGGCTGTCTCTATCTCTGTTGAATAAATAAATAAATAAAATCTTTAAAAAAGAAAAAAGAAAACACTTCCTCCTTTTTCTCTCCTTCTCTCTCTCTCTTTCTCTCCCTCCCTCCCTCCTTCTCTCTTTCCATAGAGGAAAACCTATTTGAGGGCAGAGCAAGAGGGCAGCTGTCTTCAACCCAGGAAGGAAGCTCTCACCAGGAACCCAACTGGCCACACCTTTATCTTAGACTTCAGTCTATCCTCAACTTCTAGAACCGTGAGAAATAAGTTTCTGATGTTTAAGCCACCCAGCCTGTGGTATTTCGCTATAGCAGCCCAAGCGGATTAATACACGATCCCTCTGAGGCCCCACACCAGGCACCCTCAATATCCAGCAGCTCTAGAAGTCCACGCAATGCCCACGTCTGCCCTGAGGCTGGGCCCAAGTTAGAGGCCTGGGGAATACAGCCATGAAGCCAGAGGAAGGTCTCACAAAATCACAGTTTCCTCACTATCTATATGGAAAAAATTTTCATCCAGGGTGAACCTAGACCCTTCGTTTCATATGTGCATTGAAGACAACAGCTTGAATTGTTGAGTCACCATGTTTCAAAAGACAAGAGTCATTGTAATTGATGACAAAGGATCGGTCCCACGGCAAACTCACTGCTTCCTCTCCATCAACGGCTGTGTCACAAATGTAACACAGAATATAACGCAGTAAGCAGGCATCACACACAGTTTCCCATCAGGTGGTTTAACCAAAATACCTTTATTTTTATGCTGAGTGGCAAGGATTAAATATCACATTAAAAATTTCCAGACCCCCACTTTGACTAAGACTTCCATATTCTCTAGTGATAAACAAAAATTCAAGTTTCAACTCATTTCCGAATTAAGTTGCACTCACTGCTTACATTGAGTTTTCTTTGGCTTCAGAGCCGAAAAAAAAATTTTAAGTAACATTATAGTTCAAGTTAAGTTTCTTTTTCATTCAGTTCTAAGTCCTTTAAAAACCTGCAGCAAAGTTTCATTTACTCTTTTAGCTACTAGAATGCAGTCCTTCTCAAGCCACAAATCAGCTGGCCCAAGTCCTTGCTGGGAGGAAAAAACTCAGGGGGTTAGGAATCCGACCTATGAGACTGTAGAGTGAGCTACATAATTGATGAGCTGTACGTCACTGTCTCAGGAAAGGTAAAAATCGTTGTCATCGGCTATGAAACAGAAACAGCCGTAATGAGGTTCTGCCCTACAGGGGTGTTGGGACACACCGCGCCTCACACTCTTCCTTGGTTTCAAACCGGTTCGCGTTGCCCCCGCAGCTGCCATACCAGAACTGTCGGCAGGCCTGCTTCTCCTTGTCATAGTACCATTTCAGGGTGTAATCCTGGCAATCCCCTGCCATGGGATCCATGGAACAAGGACCTGCAGCAAAACAAATGCAGGGAGAGCTGAATTTCCTGCATGAGCATGACAGCAAAGGAATGATGGTTTGGACACACAGACTGGGAATGAATCCCAGCCTCACCACCAACTGGCTGTGTGAGCCTGAGTTTATCCCAAACTTATCCTCTCTGAGCCTCAATTTCCTCAACCATAAAAGCAATGAAAAAACCCACATCACAAGTTTGCCATAAGGTGGCACAGAACATACATGAAAAGTGCAATACAGTTACGGCTATTATTTTGCACGGTACCCACAATATGGAAGATACACTAGATAATGTGTAAATGAGTGAATGGATGCATGAATGAAGTTTTCTAGTACCAAGAACTCCTCCCTTGCCTATTATGCTCATTTCCCTCTTTTTCAAACCATATCAATCCCTTGCCCAATCCCAAACCCATCCAGTCTTCTAACGACCTAGCAAAAAATCCAGCTTATTTAATAGGTAGTATACCCTGACACTTGCCCAAGAAGTTAAGATTTATCTATTATAAGAAAAACATGTTGTTCCTGAAAAATGAAAAACAATATTTATAATTAACGAGTTACAACAGAGCAAGATCTGAGATGCCCTGAATTTTATATCAGATGTTAATTTCCCCATGTATGGAACTTCTGCCTTCCAAGGAGAACACATTTCCTTGGGTACACTTGATGTCACAGAAAAATATGCTTGTTCCAGGTTAGAGCCATGAAGCATAGAATAATGTTATCCTCCAGATAGTTTCCCCTGGGCCTTCTAAGTACCACCAAATAAAGATGATATGTCTTCAGAAAGCAAGAGGCAAAAATTCATTTTCTGTTCCTTGGAAGACACCTCCCACTGGTATAATCAGCTCAAACCAGTTTTCTTGAAGGAATGACCAGATGTGCTGGGCCCAAGGGAATGAGATACATTCTTAGTGAGTTAAAGAGTTGGTCATGGAAATTGTCCAGGAGAAGAAACCAGAAAAAATGCTTCTCCAAAACTTGTCAGAGTCAATAGGAAAATACTCCAAAGGTAAACTTTTGGCTGTATTCCGTAGATTCAATGAGTAGATGTGGGGCTCAGCAATCAGCTGGCACCCTCTACCATTACAAACTAATTTAAACTGACAGCCAAGGACTTGTTTAAATAGATCATTCACAAAGCAGAAATAAACTACTGGGACTTCATCAAAACAAAAAACCTTCTGCCCAGTGAAGGAAACAATCACCAAACCTAGAAGGCAACCTATGGAATGGGAAAAGATATTTGAAAATGACATATCTAATAAAGGGTTAGTGTCCAAAACCTATAAAGAACTTAGCAAACTCAACACCCAAAAAAACAAATAATCCAGTTAAAAAATGAACAGAAGACATGAACAGACATTTCTCCAAAGAAGACATACAGATGACCAACAGACACATGAAAAGATGCTCAACATCACTCATCACCAGGGAAATGCAAATCAAAATCACAATGAGATAGCACCTCACACCTATCAGAATGGTTAAAATTAACAATATCAGAAACAACAGATGTTGGAGAGGATACAGAGAAAGGGGAACCCTCTTGCACTGTTGGTGGGAATGCAAACTGGTGTAGCCACTCTGGAAAACAGTATGGAGGTTCCTCAAAAAGTTAAAAATAGAGCTACCCTACAATCCAGCAATTGTACTTTTAGGTATTTATCCAAAGAATACAAACATTCAAAGGGGCACATACACCCAATGTTTATAGCAGCAATGTCCACAATAGCCAAACTATGGAAAGAGCCAGATGTACATTGATAGATGAATAGATAAGGAAGATGTGGAATATATATACAAAAATATATGAACACATGTAATGGAATTATATATACATTATATATTATATATATGACTACATATAATGGAATTATATATACATATTATATATACACTACATATATAATATTATTATTATATATGAATATATGATGGGATTATATATAGATAATCTATGATGGAATATTACTCAGCCACCAAAAAGAATGAAATCTGGCCATTCACAATGATGTGGATGGAACTAGAGGGTATTATGCTAAGCAAAATAAGTCAGTCAGAGAAAGACAAATATCATATGATTTTACTCATATGTGGAATTTAAGAAACAAAACAGATGAACATAGGGAAAGAGAAGGAAAAATAAGATGAAACAGAGAGGGAGAAAAACCATAAGAGACTCTTAACTATAGGAAACAAACTGAGGGTTGCTGGAGGGGAGGGGAGGTAGGTAGGGTGATGGGGTAATTAGGTGATGGGCATTAAGGAGGTCACTTGATGGAATGAGCAGTGGGTGCTCTATGCCACCCACTGAATTCTACCTCTGAAACTAATAATACACTATACGTTAATTAAATTGAATTTAAGGGGTTTAAGTCTTTAAAAAAATAAAAAATAAATGCCCAGTGTCTACTAAGCATTTGAAATACGGCTATTGCAACTAAAGAAACTGATTTTTTGTTTTATTTAATTTCAAATTATTTAAATTTAAATAGCCAACGTGGCTAGTGTGTGGTCAGCGCAGCTATAGGTGAGTAAATCCTGATGCTTTATCTCTGAGGTATTCTTTATAAACACTGGGATTGAAAATATACCAAGATCATCCTGGTTCTGTGAAAAGAAAGGACACTCACTTAATTCTTCACAAGTAAATACAATGAAAGTTTGCCAGTGTTACGGCAGAATGTGGCTGAAGATACAGGGGCACAAAGGAGGCCATGAAAATTTAACACTCCCCGGGGTCAGAATGGGCTCTAAGTAGAGGTGACACTTGAGTAGTGAAAGGTGAGTAGAGGTAGTCCAGGCGGGCACCGTGGAGGCAATGCCAATGGGCAGGTGAGGGCGAGCACCTCCATGGCGACAGGGAATAAATAACGGGGCACAAGGGGCAAATAGTGCAAAGGGTATCTGCAAGGGAGTGGAGGCCAGTGAGGCCCCAGAAGACCACAGCAGGGGTCCAACTGAAGAGGCCTGAGTGCCTTGCCCAGGCACGGGGACACTGTCTTCTAAACAACGGGGAACTATAGAAGAAGAGAAACGACATGGCCCCATGGGAAGGCAAACTAGAAAAATTAATTTGGTGCTCAGACAGGAATTGGAAACAGGACACACTGGAAGAAATGAGATCAGACAGAGCTCCGGAGTTACCCTTGAAGTGAAAGCCAAGGTGTTGGAAAAAAGATGTGGGAAAGGGGGATGGACCTGAAGGAGGAAGTCACACCAACGTCTAGTCACCAGCTGGAAGGGGGAGGCGAGGAGAGGAGAACGACCAGCGTGGTAAAGACAAGTGGAGCTCATTTAACTGAGTTCCTTTGAGATGACTGAGGGCGTGTGCCATGGCGCAATCTGGAGGGTAGGTGAATACATTGGTCTGCAGCTCAAGAGAGTGAGGGTGGAAGATATGGATCTGGAGTCATCAGTCCAAGGGGGGAGCCGAAATCCTGGCAGGAAAGCTTGCTCCAGTGTGTGTGCGCAGAGCACCCGGGGGCTGACCGCAGGCCCTGGGGGAAATCATGGTGGTTCACCCTGAAATTAATGAAGCCCAAGCTTCTGCACCCCTTCCTTGCATAAGCCTCTTCGAAAGAAATACTCACTTTGTCCTTAATTTTAATATCTTTGTTTTCTTTTTCTTAAAGAGAGGCTTATATGTAGGCATCGTATCAACATCAGATTCCATAAAACCCGGATCCCCCTGTGAGGATGGACCTGGAAAGAGGAGCCCACGAGAATGGGCCAGTCAGAAGTGGAAGACCAAGATAAGAACGCTGTTTCTGAAGCCCAGAGAGGAGGGGGTTTGAAGAGGAAGGTAGTGGTTAAAGTCCCAAGGAGCTCAAGTCAGGTCTGGAAGAGCCCTTTGGTCTTTCTTGACAGTTGACAACACACTTGAAGACAAGGCCTGGCTCTTTTCCCTGAGTGGAGGACTGGAGGTGAAGGTGTGCAGCCGGCCACCTCGGAGGTCGCAAGAGGTTACAACCGGCCACCTTTATTTCTTTTGAAAGCAAAAAATAATAAAAATAAATAAAAATAAAAATAAAATAAAATAGTAAAATAATATAATATAAAATAGTAAAGTAAAATAACATAAAATAAAATAAAATAGTAAAGTAAAATAGCATAAAATAAATAAAATAAAATAAATAATAAGGGCATCTGCTAGAGAAAGAGACATGGGGGAAGGAGCTTGAGGAGGTGGCAAAGTTTGGAGTGCCCTTGGAATGCAACCAAAGAGAACGGGCCAGAGCCAAGTTACACACTGTGGGAAGTTGGGGGGACCTTGCGGTTTCCGTGTTTGGCTGTGAATAGAACTGGATGAGATAACCAGTAAGCTCTCCTCCACCACCTTGAATTTGTGGGCGAGCGTGCCTTAGAGTAGTAGTTCTCACACTTGGTTGCTTAGTGGACTCACTGGGTAAGTTCCACACGCAGAGATTCTGACTGAATGGGTCTGGGGTGAGGTCAAAGCATTGAATTTTTAGATTCTCAGGCAATTCTAATTTACAGCCAAGACTGAAAATCACTGCCTTGGTAAGATTACCTAAGGATATTGTACAGTGGAAATACAAGACCTGACAAGATCTTCTATGCTTAATGTTCAGCTGTCCATGCCAGGAGTGTCAATTCCTGGGTCTGTCTGGTTTTGTTATTTCCCTTTGGACATGTGTTTGCTTTGGAATCTAAGAGGTGGACATATCATTGGCATTTTAACAGCTAACTTGTATCGTATCCTTCTATGTGGCAAACACACGAATTATCCAGTTTTATTCTTAAAATAATCTTATGAGGTCGGTATTCACATAATCCCCACTTCACAGAACACTGAGCCCCTGGAGAACGACCTAGGCACATTCAAAACTTCTGGGCAAACATTTCTCATTTAATCTAAGCAGGACTGACCCCTACCACTCACTAGATACCTCTTTCAGTTATCTTTTCCCTGCCTTTTCAAAACTTCAGGGTCAAATCCCCCCCATATCTCTTTCTGACGTGTTTACTAGTTTTGCTTAATTTGCTCATTCCATGTAAGAGGTAACATGGCATTTGCATTACCACCTGCCATAATCAAAATTGATGCTACGGTTGTTTTAGATGGATCCAGAATATTCCTTAAACTTGGTCACTTTATATGTAGCCACTTATACAGAGATGAAGGAACCTTCTACTTTCCTTCAAGGTCAGGAGTATTTTCGCCACTTCTGTGACAGATCATGGCTTCTGGGCAATGAAGTAAACCCTTCACAGGGTTTGTCTCCATAATAATACTCCCTGAAATAACTGCTGTTCACTTCCAGTTTTATAGTCAGATGAAAGTCAGCCTCTGTATGTTTTCTTAAATTAATGTCTTTAGTTATGTACATGAATTTGTGCATTTGAAAGGAAAGTGCCTAAAAAGCCAAAATTCGCTGCTAACACAGTGCACAGGAATTTTTTTTTTTTAAATGAAGGCAATCTAAGGAACAAGAAATAGTTTGGTTTTTACCATAGGCAGTGCCTGAATTTCTTTCTTTTCCGGTTTGTTTTCGTCTGGCAGGCCTTTCTTGTCCATTTCCTCCAGCACCATATCCATTCTTTTCATAATTTTCAAGGGCTTCTTGCTGAGTTACAGATTTCATTGTGGCTTTTCTCTTCTCCTCTAGCGAAACGTCTGTCACTTCAAGTGCTTCCAGCTCATCCGCAAAGCCAGATGGGCCAAACTGGCGCTTGGGCAACCTGCATAGAGACAATTCCATCTCAAATTGCAAAACTGAACCACAAGAACTGGGAGGTTCAGTCCCCAACTGATACGGGTGGGCTCAATAAACTTCAGGCTCGAGCATTTCCTGATGACGCTGGTGTCAAATTGGCTAGTTTCTTAGGTTTGCAGAGATGTTTGCACAGACATCAGAATAATATGGTTAGCATTATTTATTTTGCCTGTGGGACGTGGGATTAAAGGCTGGGGGGATGTAGTAGAATGGGAAATTGTTATTTCATTGCTTTTATATACTGATGTGCCCTTTAAATTTGTTATACTGGCCCTATATTACTCTTAACATTAAAAAATAATAATTAAAAAAAAACATATCAGAGTTGTCAAACAGGAGCAACCCAGCGCCAGTGGTTTGGGTCAGGTCAAGGACCTGGCATCACCTGTGACCTTTCTTTAGGGAGAGAGTCTCCTGCAGGGAACAGAGCTGTGGGACAACCTCAGCTCTGCCTTCAGCCTACCTCCTGATAGGCCTAAATGGTTGCAGCAGAGTGTCCCCTCGGTTTGGACCCCCACATTTCTCAATGAGCTCGGGGGATGGGTACTGGTTTATTCCACCTAAAAAAAAATAAAAAATTAAATCAAGTCAAACCAAGCATAAAATAATGTAAAACTTAAAAATAAAAGCATAAAAACAAAATATTATCCATTAAGACATAAAATTTAAAAGACAAAAAAAGCATAAAATAAAATCAAATATAAAATAAAAAACAAAAAAATAAAAATAAAATCAAACAAAACATAAAGACCAAAAAAATCCACTGATATAAAATGAAAAAATATAAATTCAAATAAGGCATAAAACAAACACCAAAATAAAAGCAAAGAAAATAAAATAAAAACCAAACAAAATAAAAACACGAAAGTCATCCTATCACATAAATAATATAAAATAAAATCAGAACATAAAAGTGTATATCAAAACATAAGATTAGACCTAACACAATACTTTAAAAATTAAGTAAAATGAAATTGAAACAGACTAGAAAAGTGATTCCCCAAGACTGCTTCTCCCTCGGAGTCACTAAGCCACCAGCCATCCATTAGAATTCTCTCCTCCAGAAAGGGATAAAGAAGGGGGAGTAATCAGAAGGGGGAATGAAGCATGAGAAACTATGGACTCTGAGAAACAAACTGAGGGCTTCAGAGGGGAGGGGGGTGGGGGAATGGGATAGGCCGGTGATGGGTAGTAAGGAGGGCACGTATTGCATGGTGCACTGGGTGTTATACGCAACTAATGAATCATCAAACTTTACATCAAAAACCAGGGATGTACTATATGGTGACTAACATAATATAATAAAAAATATTATAATAATAAAAAAAAGAATTCTCTCCTCCACCTCCTACAAAGATAAGGAATCAGAATCCACATTTTAACAAGATCCCTGAAAGATACATGTGCACATTAAAATTTGAGAAGCACTGTTATATGCCACTGGATTTAGTAATCCATAGTCCTGGATATAAGAATAACAATAACCATTCCCTATATTTGTACAACACTGGTGCTTTCAAAGTCCGTCCACACGAACATTTGAATGCAGGTTTCACAGATAAGGAAGAGACTGTAATTATCATTTTGGTAAAAGAGAAAATCAAGAGGTTAAGTAGAAACCTGAGGCCTCCCAGCCACCAAACAAGAGGGTCCAGATAAGAAACCAGCACTAGGCTTGGCACAGTGTCAGGGCAATGATAGCTCAGGGATTTCAGGAAAGAGGGTGGGGGTGCTCTCTGAGGACTCCCCAGGGGACACACTCAGCAAGGGTGAAGGTGCACCGGGCACTTACCTACTCACACAAATACCAGGCTCTAGAAAGTTCCTCTCCCCACCCCACCCAGGGCATCCCTGGTGCTTACTTTTTAGAAGGTTCAGGAAGGCCCGTGTGAATCCCTGGGCATAGGCTACTTCCTGGCCTGAGATTCCCTCCAGATGCAGCAGGTGCTGCGCAGTGGGGAGGCTGGCCACACCCTCCAGCTCGGCCAGCTCGTGGGTACCCACACCGGGGCCCAAGGCCAGCACAAACAGAGTGATGCCCTTGCACTTGGCCTCCAGGGACAGGGCCCTCAGCTTCTCCTGGTCCCAGCTGCTGGTCTCACTGGCAACGATGGCGAAGAGGACCCGCACCGGCCGGGGCAGAGGGGCTGCCAGGAGCACCTTCTCCAGCGTCCACTCCAGGGCGTGTCCCAGGGCCGGAGCTCCCCGCAGAGGACGGCTGGAAGCCTCGCGGAGGAACCTCCGCATCTGTATCTTTTGGCCGTAGGAGGTCAGGTGGAAGCCCTCCAGCACAGGGGAGCGCCCCGCACCTGGCCGGAAGTCTGGAGTTGTATGCATCACCAGCGCAGCTGCGCAGCCACCTCCAGGTCGTCCAGCGCAGCATCCACTAGACTCAGGGCGGTGCGGTACACGTCAGCACTAATGCTGTGGGAGCTGTCCACCACGAATGCCACGTCCATGTCCCCTGCCAGGGGTCCGGGCGCGCTCTGCTCGCACTCTGGGTCTGGTCTGCACTTGTCTGGGGAGGAAGCGCCAGGAGAGGGGGTTACCACGCATCCCTTTCCTTCCCACGCAAACACATTTCCAGACTCTCAGTAAGAATAGATGCTGCTGAGCGCTACTTGCGTTATGTTAACAAGGCGAGCTGATGGGCAATGTAAGTGATCATGCCCATTTCTCAGAAGAATGAGTTCAGACAATCTAATCCTACGTTTAATGTTTTTAACCACTAGGCCATGGCTTTCTAATCTCCAGGTTCACAGACACCTGCCTGGTTCAGTCCTGGCTCTCTTGTTGGGTGTGCGACCTTGGGCAAATTATTCAGCCTTCCCCATGCTTGTTTCTCATCTGTCAGATGGAGATAATGATAATAACAACAGTATGTACCTTATGAGGTTGTTTGTGAAGTTTCAATAAAAACTGAGTTACTATATGTAAGTGCTCAGAACAATGCCCAGTGTGTGGTAGGAGCTCAAGCTCAATAAACACCAGCTAGGCTTATGCTTCTACAGGAAAAGGAACCACAACCCAGAGAAACCATGTGTCAAATGATGTGATGGGCGTGAAAGCAGCTCATGAACTGTAACGTACCCTACAAACAGCAGTCACTGTATTTGACATGACCAAGTTCTCAGGGCCAAATCTCTCACAGCAGTGTTAGGTCTAAGTGTGGAACAAGTAGAGGGAACAATTAAATCCCCTTGCAATTTCACCTATAGGACTCACTCTGGCCCCAGGTGCGTGGATGGGAGCTCTTCGCACTTGGGCATGCGTGGGCTTCGGCACGAAGTTCCCTCTGGCACAGATTAATATGGAGTGCAGGTTTAGGGATGGAGCCAGAGACACAGAGACGCTGAATGACTTGCCGGTATCCCACTGGTGGTCAATGGCAGTTCCAGGCTGAGAACCCAGGATTCTTGACTCTCAGTTCAGAGGTCTGCCTGGCACACTAAGGGCCCCCTAAGTAAGGAACACAAACCCAGCCATCCACAGGAGCCTGGCTGGACAGGTAAATAAGCAGAGAGGACCAGGGGCAAGACAATAGGGATGGAAGGGACTGCGGGCACTCAAAGACACTTGCCCCATCAAAAGAGGTCAGGCACAACTCAGGTCAGGCTGACTGTGGCCACAAAGGAATACAGTGTCTGTGATTCTCAAGACGATTCCTAAGAAAAACTGGGAACCCGAACGTCACAGGAATTCCCAGATTCTAAGACTCTGCACGTATTCAGGTGAATATGATCTGCAGAGCAGATCTGGCCTGTGACCACCAGTCAATCCATCCTGTCCTAAAGACACCAGTCCCATCAGAAACACTGTCTGGGCTCACCGTAGCAGAGAGTGCAGTGGGCCATGTGCTCCAGATCCTGCTGCCTCTCGGTCTCCCAGACGAACAGGTGAAATCCGTTGGTTCCATCCATCTAAGCCAAACACATAGACAAGTTTATCAGTAGTGGAATTAAATTGCAAGTCACATTTTTTATGCTTTTTCTAGCTCAGGTGAGAAAGACATTCATACGATAGTTTTACAGAATATATGTAATTATATACAGATAGTCTGGTATTACCTACTAAGGTTATTTATTGCCATTTAGTTCTCTAGTTCTAACCTGGACGGTAGACTATCATTGCTGTGGGGACATGCCGGTCTTCAGATTCCCAATGTGTGTCAAACTCAGCCAGTGTTGTGTTGTGTTGGAATGAAGGTCAGGGAGTTGGAGATTCAATCATTTATAAATTCCATAAATGTTTAGTGATTGTCTACAGTATGCACGATGCAGTGCGGTGAGAGTTCTGAACACGAACAGGAAGACTCTTCGAGGAGGTGGTCATACACCATTACAATGGAAAGAGGTAGATACCATAAGGGAGGCCTTTCTAGCATATTCCTGGTGTTCAGGGCTGGTAGATACCAAAGCCAGAAGGCAAGAGTTGAGGAGGAGTCAGGGAAGGCTTTGTAAGGATGGCAAATTTATTTATCTCCTTCCTTCAACCTTTCCAATTATAATTAACGGAATAACTGACATTAAAGCTTAAAAGCAAACTATTAATAATAGCAACAATAAATCCAACAAGTTCATGTGACAACTAGTTAATCAACAAACCCATTCCCTGGGGTGCCTGGGTGGCTCAGTCGTTAAGCGTCTGCCTTTGGCTCAGGGCATGATCCCAGGCGTTCTGGGATCGAGCCCCACATCAGGCTCCTCCGCTGGGAGCCTGCTTCTTCCTCTCCCACTCCCCCTGCCTGTGTTCCCTCTCTCGCTGGCTGTCTCTCTGTCAAATAAATAAATAAAATCTTTAAAAAAAAAAAAAAAAAAAAAAAAAAAACCTCATTCCCTCTTCTTGCTAGAGCCACAACTAGATGACATTTCCCACTGTCCCTTGTAGTTAACTGGGACCACAAGTAGGTGGTAGGTCCCTAGCCAATGCCATGTGGGTGGGTGGGTGGAGGCCATTTCTAGCGTATGCGTGATACTGTGCGTGCACAGTCTGCCAGCCAAATGTAGATGACTCAGAAAAAGGAGGACTTTCTGCAGGATGGGGCCATGGATAGGAGCCCAGGTCCTGAAGTGGCTGCTGAGAGCAAAACACTCCTCACCTCCACACCCTCACCCAGGGACCCACATTCACTTGTGACAGCAGAAAGAATACTTTATTATGTTAAGCCACTGAGACTTGGACGTGAATGTTTCCTCAGTTAACCTTCCCTGACAGATGCTGATTATTTGCAGGACTTCCACCTCATGATGAAATTCGGAATGCTGTCAGATTATTTCTCTCTGGATGTGAGGTAGATATCTAAGATTAGTTGTGTCCATCGCATTGTCTGCTTTCTGTCAAAACGTGAAGGACAGGGCTCCACTGTGGGGCAGCTCCTCCTCCCTCACCCCTGAGGCCAGGACCAGGTAGGCTCTGGACCAGTCTCTGGAATCAAGGTGCTAGGGACATGAAGCTGTCACGCTAGCCCTCAGGGAGAGAAGACAGGCAAAGGTTACTCTGGAAAAGAATCTTCTGTTACATGCCCTCCTGACAGAGTATTCAGTCTTTCTGTTTGGGACTGCAGCATATCCTCAACTTTAGCTCTCAGAGTGAGTGTACGTGAAAGAAAAACCCGTGTGGAGAAAGAAATATAAAGAGTTGAACTTTTGTTTATGCAAATGTAACACAAAAACAACATGGGAACTGGGGCGCCTGGGTAGCACAGTGGTTAAGCAACTGCCTTCGGCTCAGAGCGTGATCCCAGCGTTCTGGGTTCGAGCCCCACATCAGGCTCCTCCACTAAGAACCTGCTTCTTCCTCTCCCACTCCCCCTGCTTGTGTTCCCTCTCTCGCTGGCTGTCTCTATCAAATAAATAAATAAAATCTTTAAAAAAAAAAAAAACATGGGAACTTTCCCAGGACTCTTGAGAAGAAAGGCAAAATGCGTCCTCTCTTGTTCCTCACCTGGTTATGCTTTTTCCTGACTCAATTCAAATCAACCAAGACTGATTAAACAGCTGCTAAATAGAAGTCTTAACAAGCCCTGCAGAGATACAAAAATGACAGTCACACCTTCAAAGAGCATAAAACCTAGCAGGAAGGACAAACAATTTTCCAGAAAGAAAGAGGTCCAATAATATGTTTTAGGAACACAGGAAGAGGAGGTTCATTTGAAGTGTGGGGGATAGAGGGAGTCTGATAAAGATAGTGATATCTGGCACTTTGGGAAGAATGAGTAGGATACTTACTTAGCAAAGAAGCAGGTGAATAATTATACTGCAGAGGAACAGCATGTACAAAGGCCCAGGGGTAGATGGTGGTTGTCTATAGAAGTCTCCTTAGTGTTTCCACTACCCAGAGATTAGAGAACACCACCTCCAATGTGCAGCTACACAGCACATCTGAAATCCTGGAACCCCCTGCCAGGTGGCAGAAGCTGGCATGAAGAAGAAGGGCAGAGTTGCCAAAATTCAACATTCGGATCTATTCCACATGGTCATCAAACCAAATGGACCTAAAAATCACCAGGGATTAGAGAGAACAGTGGAGGCACATCGATAGCTTTACTGGAAATCACATGAGGCAGTTTGAAAAGCTTCTGAGGGGCGCCTGGGTGGCACAGCGGTTGGGCGCCTGCCTTCAGCTCAGGGTGTGATCCCGGCGTTATGGGATTGAGCCCCACATCAGGCTCCTCCGCTATGAGCCTGCTTCTTCCTCTCCCACTCCCCCTGCTTGTGTTCCCTCTCTCGCTGGCTGTCTCTCTCTCTGTGTCAAATAAATAAATAAAATCTTTAAAAAAAAAAAAGAAAGAAAGAAAAAGAAAAGAAAAGAAAAGAAAAGAAAAGAAAAGAAAAGAAAAAAGCTGCTGAAACCAGGACCCACGGCAGTGTTCCAGGAGCTATGGGAAGACTGGGATAACCCGAGGAGCACCCATTTTATTCCAAGAGGTGAAGGGAAATGCTGAGTTCGTGTACGTTATTTTTCAATCCAGGAAACATAGGTGAAGTGTGCTATAAAATGCAGAGATTGCGTGAATCTTTAAAGTGGTATGAAAGACGTAAAAGAAATTCAAACATCCCCCCAAGTTTGGTCCATGGGAAGAGTCCAATGCAGCACTAACAGATTTGGTGTCAGGATCCCAGGTCCTAGTCCTTGATCTGCCAAGTTTGGCTGCATGACCTTGGACAAGGCTCTGGAGCCTCAGATTCCTCAGCAATAGAGTTTTGAGGGTCGGAATGGATGCCACAAGTTTTCTTCCTGTTTCAACACAGCCTGGTCCTCAGTTCTAGTCTTCTGTATTTGTCTCATGTTCAGGACACTGTGTTACCTTTTCTACTCCGAGCAACTCGGAGGATATAACTCTTCCATCTGTTGTCTGTTTATTGGAAAATTACCAAATTCAACTGAATTGGAATAGTTACAAAGCTTACATCTTTTTTAAAACTTTTCTTAGGAAAAATAATTTTGTGATCACGCTTAAAATTTTTACTTTCCTTGCAAAAATAAAGCTGTGGGAACAAGTATACAGAAACACAATGGAAGTGCATAAGGAACTATGATTCAGTATAGATTCATCCATACCTAACTGTCATTAATGAACCTCTAATTACTTTGAATTTGGACTTGTCAGCATGGGCCTAGTCATGATATGGTAAACAAGATAATTCCTGGGAAAACTCAAGCAGACAGACAGTGTGGGAGGGAATCCAGTATGAGGAGAGGAGGAAATTGGCTCTATGAGTCTTACTGCAAATTCCCATCAGCACCAGAGAAGGAAATTTCAAAAACAGAGTACCTTAAACACAGACTAAGTGATCTGCTTGAGATGCAAAGCTTTATGGTAGTTTGAATCAACGCCTTTGGCAATTCTCTCAACCGACTTCATTCCTGAATGCCCAGCTGTGGTCTGTTGGGACTAGCTGTGTGCTACAGACAGGAGTGTATGTAGGGGAGAAGACGTGGTACATGGATTTGCATTCATATCCTCTTTTATTTCACAGACAGAAAGACATTTTTTCAAAGGATTCAGATAACCCTCAAACCCTGGCGCCCAATTTTTAAAGAAGTCCCCATGAGCCCTGAGCTGGAGAGACCCACAGGGTTCAGTCCAATGTTTCAGCTGCTGCATGAAGCTGCCAGGGTCATGGGACAATGTTCATTCCTGGGACTGAGCTGGGGGAGGCTCTTGGCTTGGACGGATAAGAATAGAAGGGAAGAAAGCAAGTGCTGGGGAGGAAGATTTGCCTTGGACAGAGGGAGAGCTAACTGGGCCTTAAGGAGGGAGACTTAAAGACCATCTGGCTTCCAGTTGTGGAACTTGTGGAACAAGGGGAAATGGGCAAAGTAGGGCTGGAGGCAGATGGAGAAAGTAGTCACGCAACCTGTGACTGACCCCAGGAGCTTGAGTCCAGCCCCAGTGACTTGCAGTTGGCATGGTCCCATCCCACCAAGGCTGCCATGAAACAGCTGCCGCCTCCTGGACTTCCCAGCTAACATTAGGGGTTGGCGTTGGATTGAGGTGGCAGGTGGCAGTGGGACTTGGAAACCTGACAGATTGGAGTACAAATTCCAGGACTACGCAGTTTAAAACAAGTCGTTTTATATCTGGCCTTCCCTTACCTCATCTGGGAAATATAGATTATCATTATTGTGGGATAGCTATAAGAATTAGACCAACACTCCTCAAACTTTAACACTCATGCAAACCATCTGGGGGTCTTGTTAAAAATGCAGAGCCTGGATGCTGCTCCTGTCAGGCTCCACTCCACACTCAGCGCGGAGTCTGCTTAAGATTCTCCTTCTCCTTCTCCTCCTGCCCCTCCCCCTGCTTGAGCTCGTTCTCTTTCTAAATAAATAAATAAATTTTAAAAAATCTTTTTAAAAAAATGCAGAGCCTAATTAATTAGACTGGGGATAGAGTCTGAGATTTGGCATTTCTCATGGACCTGGGCAATGCTCGTGCCACTGGTCCCGGGACCACATTTTGAGTAGTGATGGGTTAAGGTGACAAGACATGAAAATCACGAAGCATGGTGGTTGGAACTTCATAGATGCTTCCTAAATAGAAGCTGTTTAATTTAATAAATAGTTACTGGGCGAAGAGGCACTCTTAAGGTCCTTGAAGAAATGGTAATAATTATGGCTATCCACAGTATACACATAGGAAGTGTCAGTCCGATGTCCCTGTAGGCACTACCTCTTAGAACTCTTACAACAAATCTGTGAGTTTATCCCCATTTTATAGGTGAATAAGTTGAGGCCCAGTGTCAAGAAAACATGTCCGGATAACATATGGGACAAAAAACAGAGTGAAACAGAGTGTGAAGACTCATTGCCTAATTCCTTCCCTTGGTTGCTGATCCTGGCCTTAGAGCAGTAACAGTCTAATGGAAAACAGCAACACACAAGGCCTCAGCAGTAGGTTACCCATGGCCTCTGAAAGAGCCTCTCCAGCAAACCAACACTTTCTTAAAAAAAAAAAAGAAAGAAAAAAAAGTCCTCCCATAATTTTTCTGAATCCTGAAATTACACCAAAACTTAAAATCACCCCCCTTCATTTTTTTGACCTTCCTCTTAATGTTTCTATCCTTTAAAGCTGATTTTTGTTCTTATCTCCTTAATAGCCAGCATTCTATTGTTTGGGTTCTTCTTTTTTAATATGCAGAAATAAAAAGACGGGTAATTCATAGATTTATCTCATAGTGTTGTAAAGATAAAATGAATTAATACATGGGAAGAATTTAGAACTCCTAAACTCTCTTCCTGTTCTTGACTTCTGAACTCAAAATCTCATTGCTGATGAGAATTCCAGACCTTGAACAAGTTATTTAACTTCTCTGTGTCTCAGTTTCATCATCTGAGAAATGGGTCCATAATAACTACCTCACTGGGTTGTTATAAGGATTAAATGAATCAATAAGTGGAAAGATCTTAGCACAGTGTCTGAGTCAATAAACGTGAGCTATTTTCCTAGGTACTGTTTCAAGGGAAAGTGTACTAGACTTTTCATAAAGAAAAATGAAATTTGAAACCTGGCACTCAAATTGCATTTTCCCTGCAATCTTCTGCTTTTTAACTTTAAATAAAGGGGGGCAAATATTTTGAGGTACATACAGGCAATTGGATCTAAGCGCAAATAGTTCAATGTGCAAAACTGGTTTTTTTTAGGACTGACTCAATGGATGGCTTAAAAAAATCTTTTCAATATGCCCCATAGCCTCCAAAAACATTTAAATGGACTGAGAAGTTTGGGCATCTGTTTATATAATCATTTCAAATTGAACAACCATCATGTTTCCAGAAGCAGCAAGTGGGCATTGTTCTGTGAAATAAAATAACATAGAGGTGAAAGACAAAAGCCTCACAGAACGTCAAAGAGATGCCTCAGGCAGATAATTCCGAAGACAAATTATAGGATATTCCTACTCTCCTAACAGGATCCCCCTAAGGATAATGCACAGAGTAGGGGGGAGGCTGAGGGCTGTGATAAGCCCAGTTATGAAGAAATGAGGATTTTTCTGACAGGCCCTGAGAAGGGAGTTGTCATTTTTATGGTTTCTCTCCTTGCCGGTGTCAACAGAAATGAGGTCATCCATTACACTGGAGCTGGCAAGCACCATTTAGCACCATGTAACATTTCTACATTGTTTCATTTAGGAAATAGAATTGGTTTCAAGCATCCCGGGGCAAGAATATATCCAAGAAACAGAAAGGAGAGCAGACAGAAATGACAGAGTTGAGGTCCAAGCTGGCAGATTCTTTTCACATACCATTTATATCCTTTTACCTGGAATAAGAAGGAAGGAAGGAAGGAAGGAAGGAAGGAAGGAAGGAAGGAGAAAGAAAGAAAGANAGAGAAAGAAAGAAAGAAAGAAAGAAAGAAAGAAAGAAAGAAAGAAAGAAAGAAAGAAAGAAAGAAAAGGAGAGGAGAAGAAAGGAAAGGAGAGGAAAGGAAAGGAAAGGAAAGGACAGGAGAGTTACATTCTACAGACCCTCACGATACTATTTAGCATAGTGGTTAAGCATAGGCTCTGAAGGCAGATAATATCAATCTGCTACTAACTAGATACTTGACTTTTGATGGTGTACTTACCTCTTTAAGCCTCAGTTTTCTTATGTCTGAAACGGAGGTGTACAGTAATACCCACCTCGTAGAGTCTTGGGATATTAAATAAGTTAATGCTTGTGAGGCACATAGCACAGAATAAGCCCTAAAGAGCAGCCAGTTGGTACTAGTAGTTACACTGGTAGCAGAGTCCATAATGAGCACCACCCCCCGTGCACACACATCAATGTGGTCCTTGATGGGGGGTGGGTAAGAAGCAGGTGCTAAGCCCCCACCCCCCAGCGGCTCCCCCGCTTACCAGCAGGGCGTTCGGGAGGTTGTGGTCCTCTGTGAAGGTGACGATCGCAGAGGTGATGTCCAGCGCGCTGAGCTCCAGAGTGGCGGTGCTGAAGGCATCCGGACCGCCAGCCCAGCCCGCCTGGAAGAACACAGCCACTTTCCTCACGAGCAGGCCAGAGCGCACACGTTTGAATACATGTCTTGCCACAAACCTCATGGCCTCCCCGAGGTTCCTGCTGCCAGACGACCCTTGCAGTGGGATTGTCCTGACCGCCTGCAGAAGCGCAGGCTTCCACTTGTGGTCTGAGAAGCGAATCAGGTAGTCTGTTTTGGCGCTGTACGAAACGACGGCCACTCTGGCACCTGTTGGGCAGTTACTCTCACTTATGTCCATCCTCTTCAACAGAGATAATAGAATGTTTCTCATTCTCTCGAAATCCGCCTGGGAGACGTCATTTGACATGTCCAAGGCAAAGACCACTTCGCTAGGGACCGCTGGGCATTTGGAAACACCTTAACACAATGGACACACAGATGTTAAGATTTCCTGTAATGCCTCTGAACAGGTGATGTTTGAGTGACTAAGAAGATATATTACTTACCTGTTGAACAAGCTGGAAGGGAAATTGTTTTGGAGAAAAAAACAAGACGTCGTTAGTTTATGTAGACAGTGGTACACTTTCCAGGCCAGTGCTTCAATATGAAAAACCTTCTCCTCTGAGAAATTCAAGCAGTGACCTTCTCTGACTCCTGCCTGAGTTTGGCAAAGACCTCGATTTGCTCCCCGATATCCATTTTCCCCTTTTTCTATAGTAGTAGATCCTCAGTCTCTGGCACATGGCTGCCTGGAAAAGAGACTCCATTCCCAGTGGGGGAGCTATCCTACCACGCTCTGAATAATAGAACAAGAGAAATGGTAGAAACAACTTCGAGAAGATATCCTTCCCCTTTCCCTTTCTCTTCCTGCTCGCTGAAGCTTGATCAACATCTTGGACCTTGAGGTAATTCAGAAAACAGAACCCCCTCCCTGCAATGCAGAGCACAAAAGTATAAAGAGCCCATGTCCCCGAACACTGTGGAGCTCCATATCAACCCCAGACTGGCCACTTCCTGGCTTTGATCTGAGAAATACCTTTGTGTCGTTGCTATTGAGCACCGAGGTCACCTAACTAATACACTGAGCTATTCTGAATCTATACACCCCCACATACACCTACACATATACACACGCATCTAAAACTGTATATAATATGCGATATATATCATATACTATATATTATGTATAAGTGTGTGTGCACGTGTAATACATTTTTATGGAAAATAACAAAATAAAAAATTACAATTATCCTTAATTCATAATGTCTATGTATGTGTATGTATATATTTAATTTGTTGTTTTATTTTATAAAACTTGGACCTTCGTGTATGTCCTGTTCTGAATCTTTTTTCACTTAGTATGTGATGAACATGTGTTCTTGTCATCAATAAATTTAGAGCAGTATCGCCTAGTCCACTACAGAGGTCTCATGATACTCCCAGCAACATCCCTTTGGGATGCGCACGCTTGTACGTGTATCTGTGCCTCTCTGTCCAACTCTCGTCCTCTATAAGCCTCTATAATGATGGCTCTTGATACGCTTTATGATACCCAACCGCTCTTCAGAAAGGTTGTACCAACTGACACTCCCAAACACATTCCCCAAATTGAGATAGAGAATTTTTTCTCATCTTAAAAATATTTCTAATTTGAGAGATGAAAAGAGTATCTCATTTTCATTTGTATTCTTTGACCTCCTGTGAGGTCAAACGTTTTTACAGGTTTATTGGTCATTTGTATTTTTTCTTCTCTGAAGCTTCCATTCATGTCTTTTGCCCATTTTCAATCTAAGAGTTTTTTATATTAGGTTCAACAAATATGAAATATCTGTGCTTGCAGATAAAAATGATTGAGTAGGAGCAACTGTATACATTTTGACGTGACAGATTTAACAAAATTAGGTCCTTGCTTGGGTCCGTTGCTTATATTGTATATATTTTTCCCCATTTTCCTGCTTGCTTTCAACTTCACAGTGCTCTTCAATATAAAGGGGTTTTAACTTTTGACGTGGTCAACTCTGACATTCTCCCTTTGTGGTCAAAACTATGGTATTATTTTTTTGTGACTTCTAGGAAAAAGGACTCCAGAATCTCCTAGAAAGCAACTGAATGGGAATGGGCAGAACATGGCGTTTGAATAAGCAGAGCGGGGTGTTTGTGGAGAAAACCCAAGCACCCAAATTAAATACTCTGCCAAATCATTGTTCCCCCTCTATTGCTAGCAAGTGGAGAAATGTACATATTACAGGATGCAAATATCCAGGAATACACTGAAGACACTAAGTAAATTCCAATCTGGGGATGTGACGAAATATTAAGATCTCATGATTTGTAATTCCATTTAAAAACATAAATGCAAATAAAAAAGGACACATTTATTATTGAAGGCTCCCTGGTGATCCCTCTTGTTTAAATGGATGGGATACAAATAAAAAGCTTTTCTTTATTTGTTTTGGGATAAGAAGCACCAAGATGCAGACATGCAGGTATGCAATTGGCATCGCCCTTCATGATGTGCCATATTATGGTGGAATTTCTCTTCGCCGTTGAGACAGCATGGCTGTCAGCCACTTTCTGAGACCACACTGGTGAAGATTACTTAATCAAAGGGAGACTGAGCTAAATATATTAATATTAATTTCTAAGAGCCTTTCATGATGGGGCACCTGGGTGGCTCGGTCAGTTAAGCATCTGCCTTCGGCCCAGGTTATGATCTCAGGGTCCTGGGATTGAGCCCCGCATCGGGCTCCCTGCTCAGTGGGGAGTCTGCTTCTCCCTCTCTCTCTGCCCCTCCGCCTGCTTGTGCTCTCTCTCTCAAATGAATAAATAAAATCTTAAAAAAAAAAAAAAAGAGCCTTTCATGATAGACAATGGCACCTCCCAAACCTCAGTCAAATGCACAGGTGATTTATGTCCCCAGTCCATGACCATGACCGATCCCCACTTCACACCACTGGCCCCCATTAGAGCCTTTCCCAAACAACTTACGGCAGTTTTCTTGTATGACAGCAATGATTTCACAAGGCTGTTAGAAAGATGGAGAAAGAGGGAAAAGGGAAAAGTAATTAATTTGAAGCATATTCCGTCTCACTCTAATGACTTAGAAATGTCATCTGGGTATTATCAGTTTCTTCCTGAAGCTTTTTAAGCTACAACAGAAAACGCAAAAAATTGTTACAGCAGATGAAATGATCCAGAAGTTATATTTCTAGATACAATGGATATTTTAAAACACTTAAAATATATTTTATATACCACAGAGTGCTCATATTATTAGAGACAGGTTAATAAGGGAAAATATTTTTTATTTTTTTATCTGCCTCACAAAGCAATGGAATCAAATTTGATTTTGAGGGAGTTTCAATCCAGAAGTCTTGGCATAACAGGCAAAGAAATGTCTTCAATTCCTGGATCTCTGAGTCAGCAATTCCTGGAACGTTTCTTTGGAACAACTGCCAAGACACAGACCCCTCACACATCCCTTAGAATTCTGCTTTGTTCCTTTGATCTCTTCCTCTCTGTTCTGTCTATCCCTTGACCCCATTACTTCTTGGTTCCCACTGGCCCCCACTTCCTTCCCCTGCCCAGTAGTATTTTTGTGCTTGTGAGATGAAAAACCATCATAACTTTTGAGATTGTTTTCAGGTGTGTCATGAGACATGAATATGCACTCTACTATATGTTGGCTTACAACTACTTTGTAAACAACTTCTGAACTTTACAAAAAGGCATATTGTGTAGGAGTCATGGCCTCAAAGTCTTTCCCTTCGTGTCAACCAGTAGTAGTACTCAAAAATATCCAGGTTGCCTCCGTGATTTAAAATAATATTCTACTCTTTTCACTGATGTGATTATAACATTTCAGAGGAAAGTCTATAAATTTAAAGAACTGAAAAAATGTGTAAGAGGAGAAACAAAAGAATCTTTATAGATTTCTAGTTTGTGGAAGTGGAAAGCCTCATGTGCTGAAAAGAATAAGGTTTAGAATTAAAATGTTCACCTACCGTCATATCTGCCAAACCTTTGGGGCCCTTGATGCCCTGGGAAGAATAGAAATGAGTTTACAATGTAAGATTCTGAAGTCCAATACATTATTCTCCAGAGTTGGCAAAACATTCACAGAAAGTTATCATAGTACATAAACCACCTTCTTCCCCTTCACTCCTGGCCCTGGAATTCTGGCTGATCCCTTAAGGAAGAAAGTCAGAGTGGCTAGGAGGTATGTCCCAGATCTCAGAGGCCAGGATATCCAGGACTGTGGTACATAAAGACCCTTAGAAGATCAGGTCACCTTGAGAGCAAGCCACAGTTTAGGATCCAAGTCAGGAAAAGTCCTTTCAAGATCTCAGGGCCATTCACAGACAGTTCTAAAGTAGACCCCAGCCGTTGCCTCCCCCCCTCCTCAGGCTACCCACCACCATCCTATCTCTGCCCTAGTCTTAAACAAGTCATCCCTGGAACCCTTCAGAACAGATAGGCCTGACTGAGCTCCTCTGGGAGTCCAGAGAGCTTTGTTTTTAGATTCTTCAAGGTAGTGATTTGTCACCTCACACAGGTCACTATAATCTTCTCAGCTTTGTTTTCTCATCTGTAAAACGGGCATGTGCGTCCTTCTACTTCTAAGATTTTTGATTCTATGACCTTGTTGCTCCTCTACAGTAAACCCTAAGTGCAGTGAAACCACCAGGTTCAGCCCCTGGCTCACTCACTGTACCGTGTCATAGAACGGCAGCCTAGCCTCATACGACGAGGGGAGGTACAAAATGACAATAGCCTCAAAGTCTTTCCTTCCATACCATATGACCTCCCAGGGAATTTTAAACATATTTGTGGACTTGCAACATTGTCAGCTTAGTTCAGATTATATAAATGTCACATTTTGTTAGGATTTCCTTCTAGTGTTTGCATAAATGTTGTTGCTCACCTTGTTTATATTGATAAACTCATTCTCCAGTGAGTTTTATGTATTATGTATTTAGACAGGTTTATAAATCTCAGGCCACTCTAATATCTTCCCCATATTCAAGTCAACGATATATATTGAATAAATATACTATGTAAGGACTTGAAGCCCATGCCCTCAAGAGCAAATTTGGCCCATTCCCTATACACATCCTCTAGTGCCTCCCAAATGTTCATTTCTTCATTCAGATGGCTCTTAGCAAATCCTTCTTCACTTGTACACAAAGTTTGAAAATAAAAGAAAGAAGAGTCCATGTTACCACTGGTCCTGGAGGGCCTTGGTCACCTGGAGTTCCAGTAAGTCCAGGAAAGCCAGCATTACCCTAAAAATAGCCAAAGCAAAGGAATAAGCTTCTCCTCTTGAATACAACTCGATTAAAACCACCAGACCCGCTTTGAAATACCAAGTCGTCATTATTTCTAAGATCCAATGAGTCTGCTATGGCCCAGTTAGTTTATGAACGTATCAATGGAGCGAGACACCAAGCGTGGAAAGGGAGGCAGTCTCCTTTGGGAGCCATCTACATTGCCGCCTACAGACCTAATCCCAGCCACAGACACACATTTCCAAACCCGGCCTTAAAGGATTACTCAATACTCGGTTTAGACTCCAGGTCAGATAATGAAAAGAATATAGGAAATATACATTGGGGCCTGAGAAAGGAAAATTTCTCTCACCACCTTCTGGTCTTTAGAGGCTGAAAACAGGTCTATGCTGACCACGGCTCACTGCTCGTCTTACAGGTATTCGAACTGACACAGCATTATCTGCATGTAACTGATGCTTTGTCTTTTTTTATTTGAAACCAGAGACATACGTTTAGCTGAGCAGGGCAATATTAGCCAGCAGCAAACCAAGTTAGGCATAGATCAATTTTTTTTCTTTATGTCCTTGCCAATGTACGAAAATACCAATTATTGAGTGCCTAGATAATAAATATTCTCTTACCTCTTTTCTGCACCGGACACTAGTCCATGTCTTTTTCCCACAAGGCCTTGCTCTCTAACGTCTATCAGCTAAAAACTATCAAGATTTTAGATATCCACGGGCTCTTTCCGAAAAGAGCTGCCAGCGACTGCAGCTTTTCGAGACTGAATCTTGGAACCTGAGGGAATGGATTTCTAATGGTGGACTCCACAAAACACAGTGAAAGCACCGCTCAAAGTCCACCAGGATGGCAGACACAATCTGAGAGTCCAGTCCTAAATTAGCTAAGAGAAAGTTAAGGCTTGGAAGAATCTTACAGAAGTAGCAATGTTTGCTCTGCAGCTAAAACAATATCCTTCCAAATGATATCCAGACTTACGATAGATGTTGGTGCTGTGTAACTGAAACTCCAGCTTGGAGTTTCTGTTATTAGGCTTTGACGAGCTGCATTTGCACGCACAAGAGCAACGGGAGTGGAGTTAAGTGGGGGGCGGGGTGGCCTGAGAAAAGTGTGGAATGTTTACTGACAGAAGGACAAGGGCTTCCTGCTGAGAAGTCCCTTAACCCAACAGAAACGCTCCTGTGAGTGTTGTCATGTGTGCGCCTCTAGAGAGCTTGAGAAATCGCTTTGGTTCTTACCCTCCGCCCTCTGATTCCCTTTGCCCCCTTCTCTCCTCGGTGGCCCCGGTCACCATCTTCTCCCTTAATAGAATCAAAAGGAAATCCTTGAGTTTTAAGAAAAATAACTACAAACAAATGACACGTGCTGCACACCAGTTGCCAGACCCAGAAAGATAGCTTCTTACTTGTGCACCAGGGGAGCCAGGAAATCCAAGTTCACCCTAGAGTCAGAAATGAGATAAGGTTTTGTTTAATATCATGTGATTTAGACTTTCTTTGACATTCCTCAGGGAAAAAGAAGGAACTATCGTTTTGAGAAAACAGACTCAAAACAGGTGCCAGGAAAAACAACTATAGCAACAGTTGTTATCTCGAGCTACTCCCAAGTGGCCATATTTTATTTCTATAAGTCATGTGCAACAACTTGCAAATGATTTTTACCAATTCTTCCTTCTTTGCCAGAGAGAAAGGGAACAATGGGACTATGTACATATTGTGTAATGGAACTTTCTTCATAAGCATTTTTATCTAGAGGTCTGAATAACCAGAGGTCTGATCCAATGGAAACCAAAGGAAGGGATACCAAATTGACTGCTGGGAAGCAGGTGCTCATTGTCAGATCAAAGGCACACTACAAAGCAACTGTTCATTCAACAAATATTTAGTTAGCACCTACTACATGCCAGGCCCTTTTCTAGGCACTGGGAATTGAGCAGTAAACAGAACAAAGACCCTGCTATCATGGAACTTACCTGCTAGCAAAGAAGAAATGTATGTCAGAGAGAGAGAGAAATGCTACTCTGGAAAGGGGATTAAGGGATAAAGAATGACATGGATAGGTTTGGGACGATGGTAACTATTTTATATAAGGTGGTCAGACAAAGCCTTTTGGTAATGGCAGCATTTGGGCAAAGACCAGCATAACTTGAGGAAGGCAGCCAAACAGGTATCTGGGAGAGAGCATTTCAAGCAGAAGGATGAGTGTGTGAAGAACCCTGAGGCAAGAATATGAATGTGTGCTGTGTTTGAGGAACCCTGGAGCAGCATGGCAGGAGGAGAGGAGGAGGAGATGATGTCAGGGAGTTCAGAGAGGGGCCAGATTGTACAGAGTCTTGTAGGCCATGTTAACAGTGGGGTTAATTCTGAATGACATCGGGAGCTGAAGCTGGGCCTTGACTAAAGGAATGACATGATCTGATTATTCATTTAAAAATGGGTCTGGGGGTGCCTGACTGGCTCGGTCAGTAGAGCACATGACTCTTGTTCTCAGGGTTGCAAGTTCGAGCCCCAAGTTGGGTGTAGAGATTACTTGAAAATAAAATCTTTTAAAAAAATTAAAAATATAAAAATAAAATAAAATAAAATAGGGCTCTGGCTGCTGCTCAGAGGACTAACTAGATAAGTCTAAAGTGGAAGCAAGGATGCCAGTTAGGTGGCTTGGCCCAGAGGGTGGCAGTAGTGGGGGGTGAGAAGTGATGAAACGCCGGATGTATTTGGAATGTAGACTCACAGTATTTGTTGATGGGGTAAATATAGGAGGTGAGAGACAGACATTTAATAAAGATGGAGTAAGTGTCTGCCTTGAGCAACTGGCAGATGGGAGGCTCCACTCCCTGAGATGGGGGAAGGCTAGAAGAGGGGCGGGTTGTCAGGGGAATCAGTTTTGACTGACCAGATATTTGATGATATTAAAGGATTATTGTTAATTCTTAGGTTGATAATGGTATTGTGGTTATACTTATAAAGAATCTTTTAGAGATGCAACTTGAAATACCTATTCATGGAATATATGATATCTGGGATTTGCTTCAAAATAATTGGGAGAAGGATACATGTGTGGTGGAGTACATATAAAATAAAATAAAATTGGCCAAGGGTTTTTCATTGTTTGAACTAGGTGATGGGTACATGGGGAGAGGTGTCATTATATTAGTCTCTCCACTTGTGAATATGTTGAATTTTTCCATAATCAAAGGTTAACAAACAAAAGAAGAAGAATAAAGGAAAGAGGAGAAGGAGAAGAAGGAGAAAGAGAAGGAGGTAGAGGAGGAAAAGAAGGAGGAGGAGGGGGAGGAGGAAGAGGAGAAGAAGGTTGTTTTGTGACATGCCAATTTTAAGGTGGAAACATGTTTAGAGTTTAAGAGATTGGTCCAAGCTGGAGTACACCGGAGATCACAGGATAGGTGATACTTGATGTCATGGAACTGGATAAGGTCACCTGAGAAGTAAGTAAAGAGGGGAATAAGAGAAGTATAAGGATAGAAGTCTGAGTCTTCTAATATATAGAGGTCAAGAACATTGAAAAGAAACTGAGAACGAAGAACCAGCAAAAACCAGGGAAGTGGGGGTGTTCTGGAAGATGAGAGAGGAAAGGTTTCAAGAACAGGCCCATGATCACCTTTGTCAAATGCTGCTGAGACTTGGACTGTATGATACCGGCAGAGAACTGACCGCTGGATTTAGCACCATGGGTTTTACCTTGACTAAAGCAGATATCATTGAGTGGGCAGGGCCAAGGGGCAAAGATACAATTGTCATCAGTTAGAGAGAACCAGAGGAAAGAAAGTGGAGTTTCTCAACCTCGGCACTACTATTATTTTGGACCTGACGATTCTTCTTTGTTGTAAGAGGCTGTCCTATGTATTAAAGGATGAAAAAAAGAATCTCTGGTCTCTATTCACTAGGTGCCATTTGCACCCCCTTCCTCAGTTGGAGGGTAAACGTCTGGAGGGTAAAATCACCACAGATACAGATCTAATCCATCAAAGAATTTTGCCAGAGGGAAAGGGAATAATGGGACTATGTAGTTAAGTGAGGGTTTTTTGTTGTTTGGTTTTCAGATGGGCTATATTCCCCCCTCTTTGTATACTGACAAGAATGATCTGAAAATTTGACAATGAAGAAGAGAAAGGAGCCAGGACTTTAAGGAAGCAAAAGGGGAATGGAATCCAGCCCATGAGAGACACTATCAGTCTTAGATGAAGGCATGGACTCATCCACAGCAGTAGGAGGAAGGCAGGGTACAGAGGCAAGTTGGTTCGCCTATGTAGTGGTGGAAGTACGTAGAGGTTCTCTGCTCATTTCTTCTATTTAATTAATGAAACAAGAGGCACAATTGTCTGCTGAAATGTGGAAGGGAAAGCAGGTCTTGGAAGTTTGAGGGAAGGGGAGAAGGTATGAAACAGCTGACTCAGACAAGAGAGTGAACAGGCGAGGGGAAGGTAGCCAGCCAGCCAAGCAGCAATAAGGGCTGTTTAAGGTGAGGCCTTGCCAGGAAAAACCCATGGAACATGGACTGAATCCGTGTGTTCCACAGTGTCAGTCACACCACAGTAAGCATAGGCTGCCCTTGGATTTAGTGCAGGGCTGGTATGTGGCTTAAAACATGGACATCTGAATTCTACCCGGAATTCCCCTCCTATGCAAACTCCCCACCAGAGAAGAAAGACTTAATTTGCCAGGATGGGTTCTCATGGGCTAGCTTCTGCACTCAGATCTGTCTCTAACCATGTGCGACCATCACGTGTGACCAGCTGTGTGACCATCGGCACATTACATCACTTCTCTGCATCCCAGTGCTCTCATCTGTAAATCAGAAAGGCTGAACTAGATGATCACTGAGGTTCCCTTGTTCGTCAGTGCACAGATATCTACCAAGAGCTTACTATGCTTTGGAATTTATGCCCATTAATTATACTCCGAGCGTTTTCCTGGGTGGTAAAATGGCAGCAGTGCCACCAAGGGAAATAAGAGAATCACAGAGAAACCAGCCCAGAGTTAAGTAGCTGGGCATCACTAAACATCCTGGTGATTTCTTATGTTGTGAAGCAATAAATGGTAACTTGCAGACTGAAGCACTCAGAATAACTGTAGCTATTGACATTTGATGTGTTCAAAAGCTTCAAGTGACTTCCATTCTTCAAAACTTCTGTCAGTAACCTATTAACTACAACATGCTAAAATACCATCTTATGGGAGTAGAAATATTCAAACACACCTGTTGAATACCCTGTGCCAGACTCATTCCAGCAATACAAATAAGGTGCAATCTACTCTCAAATTCACAAGCTGGAAGGGAGACAAACATGTAGGGATAAATTCTAATAGAACCTCAACGGAAAGGGGCTACTATAGAAATATGACCAACACACGCTAGAAGCACAGAGTACAGGACAACCAAATCTGTTCGTGGAAGTCCAGGAAGGCTTCCACAAGGAGAAGCTGATATTTGAGTTGGTCGGAGGAAATGAGTAAAAACTGTCCAAAGGAGGGAGATGGGTAAGGACATCCCAAATAGAGGCAAGATTATTTGCAAAGGCAAGGGGTTGGGAAGTTCCTGGCTGGGATGGGACTATCTGGCACAGGTAGAAGATGAGGAAAGGAGTTTGATTTTTAAATAAGGCAGCTCTTGTTTTTTAAGGAGGGGATTCTGGCAGCTACAACATGTCATAACAGCATTCAGAAACCATTTCTGGCATACCACTTGGATAATAAGTCTTATTCTAGTAAAATAAAATTAAAACTATAGTCCTTACTTTAAAATACTCTGAAGGGCAAGCCTCACCTTTTTTCCTTTTCTTCCTGGAAGTCCATATCCATCTGTACCTAAAAGGCCCTAAGAAAATGACACAAGATGAATGATAGAATTATCCATATCAGTACTTGGTTGATTATATTATCTGAATCCTTGGATTCATCAGCAGTGCAAGGAAGTGGTGAAAGCGGAGGGGCTTGGTTAAGCCTTATTCTATCTTATAGGATAAACACTAAGCTACCTTTATAGGTAGGAAGAGGATAAGGGTTTAAAATTTTTTTAAAAACCATGGTATAACTACTTTTTGTTTGTTTGTTTTTAACTTGTTCTTCAGCAAGTTTCTGTACTTTGGCAAGATGATACCACAGTTGTAGGAAGACAAATCATCATACAAAATCCCCCTTGGGTTTTTCCTGCAGGATAAAGTAACAATGGCAGAAGCTCTAGAACTTCATAAATCTCTAGAGATAAAGACAGACTTTAGGGGGAAAGATCGGAATAGAGGCAATGTAGTTAAGTAAATCAGTACATAGGATGTAAACCCAGACAGACCTGAATTTTCATTCCATTTCCCAATTGGTTATATGAGGGGCCTTAGGCAAATTATTCAACTTAAGTTTCAGCTTCCTCATCCATTAAATGGGGTAAAACGTCGTGTACATAGCATGGTGGCTGGGAAGATTGAGTGAGATTATGCATGGAAAGCACTTTGCATGATGCCAGCTCAGAGAAAGTAATTGAGAAAGTGGTCATTATTCTGCTGCTGATGGTGTAATAGTGATAATATTGGCAAAGGTGCAGTAATCGTGGTGGAGGTGGAGGTGATGGTGGCGGCGGCGATGGTGGTGGTAATAGCGGTGGTGGTGGAGGTGGTGGTAGCAGCAGTAGAGGTGATGGTGGTGGAGATGATGGTGGTGGAGGTGGTAGTGGAGGCGGTGATGGCAGGGGTGGTAGTAGCAGTGGTGGAGATGGTGGTGGTGGAAATGATGGTGGTTGAGGTGATGGTGGTGGCGGTGGTGGTGGTGGAGGTAGTAGTGGAGGCAGTGATGGCAGGGGTGGTGGTAGCAGTGGTGGAGGTGATGGTGATGGAGGTGATGGTGGTGGCAGTGGTGGAGGTGGAGGTGATAGTAGAGGCAGTGATGGCAGGGGTGGTGGGTGGTAGCAGTGGTGGAGGTGATGGTGGAGGCAGTGATGGTCGAGGTGGAGGTGATGGTGATGCTAACCGTTATGAATATGTTGATGATGCTACTGGGATCCTAGCATCTGTACATATACACAGTGTGCTTCCTATATTAAGGACTGAATTCGGAACCTTTTAGGTGTTTTTTGCTGAATGGACAAAAACTGCACCTAAACCAAATAGTCAACTAAAAAGGACAATTTTAAATTTTAAGCCACAAAGATCATTTTTATGGCCTAAGGAGGAAAGTTTGAAATGTTAGAAAATAAAAAAGAATAAGATAAAGAAGATTGCCAAAGATGAATTATTAGAAGACAAAAAGGGTGCACATGAGGTTCATTTGCTGTTATTCCATCTTCTCTCCACTGACGGACACACAGAGCCTCAGGCATCTACAACCCCAGAGACCCAAACTGTCTATTTTGGAGAAATCTGCCTCTGACGTTCCTGAAATGACACCTTCCAGAAAGGCATTGCTCCCCAGCTTGGTCTGCCCCAGGGAGAGATCAGTAGGAACAATCTTTGCATCATTTTAAATCAGGGCATTTTCCCAAAGTTGAACAGTGTTAACTTCATCAGCTGGCTCGAGTGTGGAGGCAGAACGCTACTGGACAACAATCCTGTTCTGTTCTTTCCCTTCCACGTTTACGTTTAAGCTTTTCAGCCTGCTTTTCTCTCCTCCCCTGGCTAACAAATGTGATTTCAGTGCTGAGTGCAAAACAACAGCAGGTCTTGCCCACTGTTGATGAAAGAATTCTCAGAAATAAATAGGTGCAGGACAGACAACGCTTTTCCATATCATAAAGCTCATTCCAATAAAAAGGTGAATTGAAAATAGTCACAAAATAACTAACTTGCTCTCATGTTTAGAGGGATGACTAAGGAAGGTATAACTGTGTAGCCCTGTCTCTGGTAGAGTTATCTATTGAAGTAAACCTCTGACAATGCTTGGCCTCCAAAGGTTATTTCTATGCTGTGGGTAATTGAGCCCATGCACTTAAAAGTTTGTGATTCTGATCGCCTGTCTTATTTGTTTCCCTGGAAAAAATGTTTCATAGAACACATCTGTATTCCAAAAAGTCTCACATGCTTATAAAACAGCTTTGTCACACAGAAAAGGCTCACTGGCACGTCCCTCTGCAACAGCGTGGGAGAAGGCAAAGCACATCCCGAGATGTCTGCAGGTTCTTGATTTATAGGAAGAATTTGAGAATCTTTGACTCTTTAAATTCACAACAGCTCTGGGGATCAAATCATATTTGTGTCCCAAATATTCATCAAGGATATTAGAATTTGGTGTGAAGCAAGAGCAAATAACAAACAAGAAATTGAATCAAGAGTCCAAAACAGAGAAAGTGGACTTACAGGTTGCCCTCTTAGTCCTTGTGGACCCCGCGGGCCTGTGGCTCCTACATCACCAACATCCCCCTTTTGCAATAAAAGGTAAACACGAAGTTAATTTTCTCCTGTGAGTTCATGCAATCATATGTCATTTTTCTTAGAGATTCTACAGTCATCCTTTTCAGGTCTTAGTGGCATCACCATATAGTCCAAAGTAAGTATCTTCCTCTAGATTTTGTTACATACAGATAATAACTAGTAAATAGTAGAGATTTTGGCACTAAAAATTAGCAAAACCAGGTATGAAGCACCAGGAACAGAATTTTATATTATTCTGGCTTTTATAGGTGTGAATGTGAGAATCTATATTTGCAGTGAATCCATATATTTATCTTTCTGTTGATATGTCTTTGCCTACTGATATAGGTGGCCATCTATCCATCCATCCTTCTATATGTCGGTCTATATGTCTTCCCTTTCTGTATCCATCTGTCCATCTATGAAGTAATGGCCAGGCAATACCACCACCAACTATATCAGAAACTCCTGCTTGAAATGATCACGTAAGCTTTCTTTTGCATAAGAAAACCCAAGTTGCAATCAAAAAAGATGTGTTCTCTGACATTTACCTTCATTCCTGTTGGTCCAGCTTTTCCTTTGGAACCAATTGGTCCGGGAAGCCCAGCAATCCCCTGTAATAAGATCAGGACTAAAATCACCTCGAGGGCCACAAAGTTATCTATCTGACTCTCTTGCTATTATTGAAATGGTCTGGAACTGGTAATATATTCACAAATCACCTTCGATGTTTTATACAATTAATTGTATCCTTCAACAGACAGAATGCTTCCTATGCACATTTAACCTCTGGGCTGGGGGGTGGGGTGGGGCAGGAGGAGGGAGGCGTTCTGTGCAAGAGGCCACATCTACCAAGTGCTGAGCACTGGAGCAATGATCTGGCTACTAGAGGGAAAAACACCATTTGATTAGGAGATCGGGAAGACAAACACCTGGACTTTCACCCGCTCCAAACAGAAAATATTATCAAATGAAAATGAAAACCATACAAGCGGTTTACAGGGCTAGACTCTTCCTGATCGCGAGAGTAAGAACAGAACTAGGACACAGGCCGCCCTGGAGCTGCTGTTTTGAATCTCCAGATCAAGGTGCTTATCCCTACCTTAGATCACGCTGCTCGGGGTTAAGCTATGTCAGATGCTCCCGTCATTAGGAAGCCTCTCCTGATCAGCTCTCTCAATGAGGTCTGACCCTTCTAGGAAGCACTGGGATCCTGGGTCAGGAGGAGAAGGGGCCCCAGAAGGAACTAAGCTGGGAGCCAGTTTGGCCACTTCCTACCCAGATGACAAATCATTTTTAATCCCTTTGAGCCTCGGTCTCCTCATCTATAAAATTGGGACGGCGATGCTTCCTTTTCATGTTTATGAGCAATAAGTCATTTATACCCCTTTCACAGTTGTATTTTTTCTTGCACTATAGGTAAGTCACTATGAGCTTGTGTTAAACAACCCTGGAGCTCCGACCCAATCTTACCGATCACTGTATTCCCACAATGCACCTAGAGTAGAAGGGGGTACACCCAGGGATCAAATTAGCTATTTCTAGAAACCCCTGATACCCACCAATCCCAGAGCAAACAGCGTAGCTCTATGTTATCAGTCCGGAACACTCAGCTGTCTGAACTGGCCGTTGTTAATGAGCAGCTCTGCTGTAGCTTTTAGTTTTTCAAACCTACCTCAACACCCGGTAAGCCTCTTTGTCCAGAATTTCCTGGTGGTCCTTGCCTTCCTCTCAGTCCCTGGTCCAAAGATGAAATTAAAGTTCAACCAGTGTTTATGGAGCTATTCATTCCCCATGTGACCACAAAGTCACCTTGGTCCCTGATGGGAGCACAAATCGGGGTGCCCTGACCCATCGCTATCGTGTTTCCCATACTCTGCTGAGCAGCATCTGCACGCGAGCACCCCAGGCTCGCACCACCGAAGCACCGGACGTGAGCCTTCAGCACCTGTGTCTGTAACCACCTCTGCGGTAGGACCTGATGAGCCCGAAAACTTCAGAACACTGCTTTTATATTTTAATACGCCCAACTAACTTCAAATCCTAAAAGGCGAATGAGAGGAGCTGCTAGGATACTGATCTCCTTTGAAAATTCAACCTTTTCTTTAGACATACAAGGGCTGAGGACCAGAGAGTGCATTTTGATTTTATCAAGAACCAATAGTACACTTGCCTGTTCTCTATAGCACAAGAGCCTAATCGCACTGGGCACATTGCTGGGGAGGTACTCATTTTCTCCCCAATCTATTTCACTTTACTGATTCCAACACTAATTTTCCTCCAGCTTTTCTGAGAAATGCTTTCCTATTAGAAGCACGGATCGTGGCTTCTATACTCCTGCATGAGGTATTGTAATCACCTATTTAAATAGAGCGTCATGCCCACATCCCAGTGGGAGGTGAAATTAAGGAGAGGTTCTGTCGATTATCTTGCTCATGGTTCACAACACAACTCGTTCCTCTTGCACTCAGCGGTATGATAAAATGAATATAAAAGAGAAAGCCACAACGCCACAGTGGCAGGGGGTCCAAATTTGAATTAAGCCAGTGATCAAAAAAAAGGCAAAAATTCATCTCTCGGTTGTTTCCCCCCATGTTCAGACACTATTTTCTATCATAAAAAAAATACAATCTCTAATTACACTTTGATCACCCATTTCGTTCTTTCGTACCTTTGTCAAGTCAAAAAACAACAGAAACCTTTCAAAATTATCGCTTGACGCGCATAGAATTTTTGAAGTTATGGAGAATGATTCAATGTGTTAGTAAGAGTTGTTGTTTTAAAGTTCTTCCACTTGATACTTGGAAACAATCTGACCTTTAAAAGAAAGATGTAGGACATGTTCCAGAAGGATTTACAGAGTGATAGATTTGGGTTACGCTTAGAAGATTCCAAAAGAACTGGTTGGAAGTTCAAATTTCCAGTTATCACTGAATAGTTTACAACACCCCACTTGAGGGCAAGACCCTTCCTTGCCTTAATGTTCTGAACATCCCACGCCTATTAGCAAAGTGCCCTATGTATATCAGATTCTCAATAAACACTTTGCTGATTTCTCATGCCAAATTTGAGTACTTTGAATACACAGCTTTCAGAGGCAGTAATTAAGAACATAGATTTTTTAACTAGCCTGCCTGAGTTTGAATCCCATCTTTATCATTCACTAATTGTGTGAGTTTGGCCAATTTACCTAACTTCTCCATCCCCCCCCCTTCCATTTCTCTCTGTAAAATAGGGATAACAACCCTCCGTTGAAGGATTAAATGGGTTAATACAAGTGCTTCGGGCCATATTTAAGACATAACAAGAACTCAGTAAATATTAGCTATTGGAGTTTAAACTGCCCAGGAGAGAGACTATACAATTTGCTTTGGAAGGCCCTAGAAAAGAGATATCCAAGGCCATTCTGATATACATTAAATCCCTATCCAAGAATCTAAGTGATAATTTCAAACAAATATCCTTTAGCACTAAAAAAACAAATTGACTGATACAACCTGTGAGCCTGGGTATCCAAGCTCCCCTTGGTAACCCTGTTCACCGGATTCTCCACGCGCACCCTGTCAAAATGAGCAAAACTTAGTGAGTTCACCAGGCGCCATTAGTGTTCCTACTGAAGGTCGCCTTTCCTGCAAGATGGCACTTGAAAGCCACAAGAGAAAGACAAAAAAACTTTGATTGTCTGCGTTCAGTTCACTTGGGATTGGAGAGGATATGGGGAGAGGGGGTTCCACTTATTCTACAAAACCAAATTCTTACTGTCTTTCCCAGTCTTTTCACGTCTCCTTCCAATATCTTAGCTGGTAATAGAAGCAAAAATACTTTGATTAAGCAACCCAAGCTCCCATTTAACTTAATAACAAGTCCCTAAAAGCCCATCCATTCCTTTTAAGGGACAGGGGCTAAATGCTCACTGGTGTTAAGGACCGTGAAGAAACTCAGAATGTTGAATACAGCGACAAGCGTGATATTTTGGGACATTCAAAGCACATAAAGCACATAAAGAAATGGCACAAAACTGGCTTTTTTAAAAAAAGATTTTATTTATTTGAGAGAGAGAGATAAGGAGCAGGGGGAAGGGCAGAAGAAGAGGGAGAAGCAGACTCCCCACTGAGCAGAGACCCTGATGTGGGGCTGGATCTTGGGACTCCGGGATCATGACCTGAGCCAAAGGTAGACGCTCAACTGACTGAGCCACCCAGGTGCTCCCAGAAAACTGGCTTTAAAATCCTACATATTCGGGGTGCCTGGGCGGCTCAGTCCTGGGAAAGAGCCAGCATCAGGTTCCCTGCTCAGTGGAGAGCCTGTTTCCCCCCTTGCCCCTCACCCTGCTCGTGTGCTCTCTCTCTCAAATAATAAATAAATAATATCTTAAAAACAAAACAAAACCCTGCAGGTTCTGTTCTAAATAACTGTTTTAAATTCTCCCTCAAATTAATACTTTCACTTCTACAGAGAAGATACATTTTCTAAGGTTGAGCATAATACCCATTTTGTGAATTATTCTGCCTTCTTTTTCATGTTGTTCCTGTGTTGGGAAGGTTACTATTTATTCAAAGATTTGCAAAGAGAAAAAATCTTGAACTCAGAATTAATGCACTACATGGATCAATTCCTCGTGCTTCTTAAGTTTTTAAAACTATTCCGGTAAATGGGAAGCGCTTCTCTTGATTATTATTGCTGTATTATTCTGCTCTTTAACAGTTGATTTCTAGATTCATAAACATGACCAAGTTTTTCTTATTTTTTAATTTAAATTCAATTAGCCAACATATAGCACATCATTGGTTTCAGACGTAGAGTTCAAAAATTCATCAGTTGATGGAGCGCCTGGGTGGCACAGCGGTTAAAGCGTCTGCCTTCGGCTCAGGGCGTGATCCTGGCATTACCGGATCGAGCCCCACATCAGGCTCCTCCGCTGGGAGCCTGCTTCTTCCTCTCCCACTCCCCCTGCTTGTGTTCCCTCTCTCGCTGGCTGTCTCTATCTCTGTCAAATAAATAAATAAAATCTTTAAAAAAAAAATTCATCAGTTGCGTATAACATCCAGTGCTCATCACATCAGGTGCCCTCCTTAATGCCCGTCATCCAGTTACCCCATCGCCCCACCCACCTCCCCTCCAGCAACCTTCAGTTTGTGTTTTAAAAGGCATGTAGCTAGAAATTTTGAAATAGGTTGTGAAATGTTTGCACATCGCATTACTGACATTCACTGTGCAACATTCTGAAAACAATTTGGCTCTATGAAGCAAAGTTCAGACTCTTTTATTGTACCTCCATGTCTGTACATTTATATTAAGGAAATCCTTTCAGCAAATCAAAAGCAGGAACAAAACAAAAACCCTATAATACAGTTTTTCTTTCCATCACTGACCATGATATCCAACATAGCAGAAATTACCCAAATGCTCAACGTAAGAATTGTTTAGCAAATCAGAGTTCTTCTACAGAGTATGCTGTAATATATTAAAATGATAATATGAAGATTTGGAAACAGAAAAGCAGACTATAAAATAGTATACCCATTATAATAACTATTATCTATCTTGTACAGGAAACACACGAATGTGAAAATAATTGCTGGAGGCTAGTGGGTTTACAGACACATTAAAAAAATGAATGATATTCTCAGCTGTATTATAATTAACAAGTTAAAGTTTTCCTTTATTGTCAAAATAAATTCTGTATTGATTTGTTTGCCATAATACAATATTTTCCATAAAAAAATCTTATGACCCAGGTTCCAACACTGGGTTAACTAGCAAACTATTGACATGTTGGATAAGCCCACTTCACCCTCAAGTCTGCAAATAGTTACAATTTTATCTCTTGTTTTAAAAAAATCAAAGCTCGAATAGGAAAAAGAGCAAACCGTGACAGGGATTCATCAAGATTCCAATGTGCTGAATGGAGAGGCTTCCTATGAAAGGCAGCAGTTTGCACCCATTTTTCTCTGCTCCCAAAATGAGAGGTCGCTGTTCCACAATTTGTCCCGATAAAAAGACAACAGTGCAGAGGCCCAGACCGCAATCGGTCTGAATTAGAGCTGAATTAGAGAAATTCAAGAGAAATAAACCCCACGTGTTTGAATATATTGGGAGGTGATCAGTTTTCTCAAAGAGCTTTGTAATTAACTGGTAATAGGCACATAGAACACAAAGCAAATAGGGAGGGGGGTGCGTCAAGGAAAACAAAAGTTACATAGCTGCAAATAATACTTGCCTAGTCGTCATATGAGCAATGAACTGACTTGACCACAAGTGAAGAAACTAAGTGTATTGCAAGGATGAGCTGGAGGCAAGTGTACGGAGAAGGAAACGGACAAGTTAAGAAAAATCTTTATCCCCCATAGTCAGAAATTGAGAGAAAAACATCCCAAACTGAAAAACAAAGAACACCAAAGTAGACATGCTGTTTAGAAAACCAGCAATAATACCAGAAGGAATAGCCCACAGAGATGAAAGTGAGTGCTCCCGAAAAGCTGGAAAGAATGGACAGGGAGATATTTTTCATGATAAGCTTACGAATGCAATTTGACTTTCAATGTATGTATGCACAGGTTTCACTCTGATTTAGATTAAATTTTAAAAAGAATAACACAGGAGATGGGGTGACATAGGGAAACAAAAATGACCGTGACCCAACTGAGCAGAGAACCCATGGTGAACTGAACGGATATTTAGATAAACTACACATAGCATCACAAAAGAATTAAATAATTCAAGAGCAGGAAATTCCTTCCATTGCCGAGAGCCACTTAATTTCTCCAAAACGTAGCCTATTTCTTTCTGCCTTGTGGGGATAAAAACAGTATAATACTGTGGGGATAAAATGATAGTTCAAGACATTATTTATTTCACAAGTATTAAAACCAAATTAAAAGTACCAGAAAAAATCTATTTAAGGGCACCTAGATGGCTCAGTCGGTTAAGCATCTGCCTTCAGTTCAGGTCATGATCTCAGGGTCCTGGGATCGAGTCTCACATCGGGCTCTCTGCTCAGTGGGGAGTCTGCTTCTCCCTCTCCCTCTGTGTTCTCTCTCTCTCTCACTCTCTGTCTCTTAAATAAATAAATAAAACTTCTTTTTTAAAAAAAGAATTTATTTCAAATCCTAAACATTTTGTGAGAAATAATATTTTACTAGTGTCAACAAAACTTCTTTGGATTTTTGAGAATTGGAATTTCTCAATATCCATGCTTTTCTAACCTGTTTGGTCTGAAGACTAGAGGTTCCATCTTCTTTTGTACCTAGGAGGTCAGAAGTCATTGCCCCCCCCCCCCCACACACACACACGGGCTTAGAGTTGACATAAATTGATCTCTGACTTTTCGTCCATCTCTAAATCATGAGAATGCCAGAAAAAAATACCAGCAGAGCATGACCACACTGTGTTAGAGAGAAATCTACATAATAAATTTATTTTGTTAAAAAAATTTCTGAGAGCATCCTAATCTTTGGATTTGAATCCTGTCTCCACTGATTATTAGCCATGTGACCTCTGATAAGTTTTGCTAAATCTGTATCTTCTCTCTTATCTGTAAAAGGTAACCAATGGTGCTCATAACTCCTGGGGTTGTAGAAAGTTTTACTTGAGGTGTTAGAAATAATGGTGTAGGGCAATGACCGGTGCTAGATAATTGCTTAGTAAAATACAGTTCCCCTGCAGAGATAGCCCCTATCCTACCCGCAAATCACATCCTTCCCATTTGGATAAAAGGTAAAAGCTCAATCTTTTTTCATTGTTTAGGGACTATGAGATCCCCTTGAGCACCCACAGAAAGTCCCACTTCTTTAAATGGAAAAATCATTATTTTGGAGGTATTAGCTTCCTTTAGAATCACTAAGGTATTAGCTTCCTTTCAACCTAAATGAAATATTATACCAGGTTGGAGGAGAAGCAGAGAACCATATTAACTTTTTCTTCTTCATGGAAAAGGTCTCGATGAAAACTTCTCAGTGATCCTCCGGCAACCTCAGACAGCCCAACCAGAATTCCCCTTGACCTCAGAGAGAACTTTAAAGTAGCCATATCTGTGGAATGAGAAGCAAAATTTTTCAGAAAACACTGACCTTCAGCCCTGGCACACCTCGTCTTCCTCTTGACCCCTACAAGTAGAAGAGAAGCAGAGACCTTAGAGAAGGAAACAAGCCCATTTCCACCCCAGACGACCTCTCTCCTCCACAAAAGCAGGTGAAATACGACCCATGAGTGGTTGTACTTACCTGAGGGCCAACATTTCCAGGTTCTCCCTGAGGTCCATCAAAACTAGAACGTCCCTGAAAAGGAAGAAATAAAGGGAATGTAAGTTTAGATGCCTACACCCTTCTGGATTTATTCTTCAGACATGGGCTCTCCAATACAGAGGCCACTAGCCACAGGTAGCTATCAATTTTAAATTCATTAAAATTAAATTAAATTAAAAATGCAGTTTCTCAGTTATACTATACAAATGTCAAGTGTCCAATAACTACATGTGGCTAGTGGCTACCATATTAGACAACACAGATATAGGATATTAGATCTCAGAAAGTTCTATTGGTCAGAACTTCTCTAGAAGCAAATGGATTAATTCTGGTGTTTTAAAATAGCCACATTGTAGGCACCTTTCTCCAAAGATTGTTCATGTGACAACTCCTCTGGGTTCATCATGCTGGGACAGTAGTCAGACATATTCCCCAATAACCAGTGCTTAATATTTGAAAATACCAGTACTTCCCTTTCTGCCCATCATATAGGGTACAGACTGGCAGACAAGCAGAAGGCAGAAGAGCGAGTCTCTGCACGTGCAGAGTGATCAGTATAGACCAATGATGATGGAGGGAGAGGTTATACACATCCAGGATGAGGAAACCCTCAGTGCTCTCACTTCTTTAAGGTCAGAAATGAGATGAGTGGTGTCCAGAGAAAATGAGTCCATCTTTTAGGAGAAATGGAAACCACCTGAATCCCAAGTAGGGATATTTTAGATACTCAGTAAAGTCACATGCTAACTCAGTAAGAACTCATAAATAGGGAAAGAATGTGAGATACCGAAATAAAAACATTTGTGCAAAGCTGTTCTTCCAGCTGTTATTTATAATAGATTAAATTCTGAAACAATTACATATCCCACAATATGAGGGAAATGTTGATAAAATTATGGTAGAAACACTTACTGAAATAGTATGCAACCATTAAAAATTATGTTTCTCAAAAGCTTATGAAGGAGAAAAAATGTGTCATAACATTCTTTTCAAGTATGTTAAATTCTCTGAAAGAATAATTTATCCCAAATATGGAGAAAGATAAAATGATGTTTCTTCATTTCTTTATACTGTACTAGAACATTTTTTAATAAGCCCATGGGATCCTTATCTGACTTTCACAGGGAGAATAGCTTTGCCATCACCAAGCTGGGAAAGTTCCGTAAACTGATGTTTTTCTTGGCTACTGGAACTATTAATTTTTTTCTCTACATTTTATTTTTCTGTATTCCCAAATATCTGTAGTGTTACTTTTTCTTTTTTAAAGATCTATTTATTTATTTATTTGAGAGAGAGAAATGAGAGGGAGAGGGAGAGAGAGAATCCTGAAGCAGACTCCCTGCTGGGTGCAGAGCCTTTAGGGCTGGATCCCAGGACCCCGAGATCGTGACCTGTGCTGAAATCAAGAGTCAGTCGCTTAATGGACCGCGCCACCCAGGTGCCCCAGTAGTGTACTTTTAGAATGGGAATTTTTTTTTTTTTTAATATAGTAGGCTGTATGAGAAAGTAGGCTTCAAACAAGGTGCTCCCATGGTCTAGATATAAAAAAGATTCTCCTTCGTAAAATGTTTATCATTTTTTCATTTCAATAGTAGACAGTTTTTTGCAGCCAGCATAGCAAAGGAATCATTTGGGCAGATGCTGGAATCATTAGGTGAAAGACAGGGAACCAAGAAATTTACAGTCTCAGAATATCATTGCCAGATTACCTGATCATTACAAGGAGGGAAAAATATGTTTACAATGGATAAGTCTAGTGAACCCCATCTTCATCAAGTGACCAAATTAATGCACCAGTAACGAGACAGCCAGACACAGTGTCCCTCCTGGTGACTGAGAAGGGTACCGCCTAGGGACGCCTGGGTGGCTCAGTCAGTTAAGCGTCTGCCTTTGGCTTGGGTCATGATCCCTGGATCTTGGGATTGAGTCCCACGTTGGGCTCTCTGCTCTGCAGAGAGTCTGCTTCTCCCTCTGCCTGCTAACCCCCCTGCTTGTACTCTCTCTCTCTCCCTCTCTCTCGCTCTCTCTCTTGCTCTTACTCGTGCTCTTGCTCTCTGGCAAATAAATAAATAAAATCTTTTAAAAATTTTTTAAAAAGAAGGGTACCACCTTACTTAATCTGCCAAAAATGCTTAACCTGAATCTAGTCATGAGGAAAGAATCGGAAAAATCCTAATTGAGGGATGTTTAGCAAAATAACTGGTCAGAAATGTCAATGTCATGGAAACAAATAACTAGACAACAGCTGTGATTGAAGGATACAACTGAGTCAAAACAACTAAATATGCCACGAAGTCCTTGATTGGATCTCAGAACAATAACAGTAAACATACCCATGGAGGGTATCATTGGGGTAAGTGTGGAAATGTGAACACAGACTGCATATTAGAAAATAATTTTATGCCATATTAAATTTTTTGAGTATGATGACTGTATTATGTTTATATAAGAGAAAGTACTTGTTCTTGAAAGATACTTGTTGAATATTTGGAAGAGAAATCTTATAAGACCTTCAGTTAATCCTTAATTAATTAAATAATTAACTAATCAAATGGCTCAACAAAATATATCAAAGGTTACCTATGTATTTGTATAGAGAGACATAAAGTAAATAAGGCTAAATAATAACAGTTGGTGTTCACTATGCTGTTCTTGCAACTACAACTTTTTCTGTAGATTTAAAATTTTTCAAAATGAAAAGTCGGGGTAAGAAATAATACAAGTTCATCATAGAATATTTCAACAATTCAGAGAATAAGGTTAAGAAAAAAAAATGCACAATTTCTGGGTGTTTATCCTTCCAGAATAGATAGATATAGCTACATTCTACCAATTTGGACTCTTGCTGAATACAGAGTTTTGTAATCTGGTCTTTTCACTTAATATTGCATCATGAATGTTTCCCTTGTTATGAAACAGTCTTCTAAACTATTTTTCGTAGCTTAGTAATATTTGATCATGTGCCATTGTTTATATAAACAACCCCTTACCATCAGACATTCAAGCAGTGTAGTGATTTAAAACTTAATAATCTTATCTCTATCCTTGGAGCTAAATTTTTGTGTTGGTCCATGATTAGCTTCTAGATAAATTTCCAGAACTGGAAAGACTGGATCAAAGGATATATATACATCTAAATCTGTGGCAGACACAGTTGGGGGCTACACAACACTCTTGCCCCTTTCTTTCTTGCTAAGAAAATCTGTTTCATTTGGGACAACACGCCCAGCTCCAAAGGATGAGTTATGACGGGTCTGAACCAGTTATGGAAATCTCATTTCATCTGCCAGAAACCTGCTTTCTCTGGGTCTCTTAAAATGGGGCAAGCGCAAGTGGGGAGCACAGGAGCCAGCCAATGAGCCAAAAAGAATATTGCTGGCAGTGCCCTGATGATAGGAAAGCACCTTTCCGTCTGGCATTTTATGTAAAAGTGAAGACTAAATGCTTGGGCAGCTAAGCCCAGGCACCACACTGAGGAGGGCACCATGGAAGAAAGGGGCTGAGTCCCTGATGACATCCCTGGCTTTTGATGACATCATTGAGCTAGTGTACCAAACCAGGAATCACCTTTCCCTGGATTATCAAAAACATGTTTATTAGCTAAACACTGCCAGTCAGACTTTGTCACTTGTATATTTGTCACTTGTATATTAAAATATATAAACTTGTATATTAAAATATATAAACCTGTGTATATTAAAATATATAAGCAACAAACAGCAGTCCTAGCTGATGTATGTTGTCAGATTGCCTTCCAAAAGGGTTGTATTGGTTTTCCTTCTCAGAAGTGGAAAAGCATGACGGGTTTTCCATCCCTTCTCCCATACTGGATGTTAAAATAACTTTGTTTCCTTTAAAAGCCAGCTTCATACTGGGGACTGTCTCCTTCCAAATTGCAACATAGAATCTGCTCTTTGGTTCAACTCAGAAACAAATCCAGGTATCCTCCCTTTTTAAAAGTGTGTGTTCAGCCACTTCACGTTTATGAAAGATCTACATTAGTACCAGGTTTCGCTAACCAAAAGAAATTCAAGGAGGATTTTCACTTTTACGGCAAAGGGGGCAAAGTGGAAACCGCGCTCAGCATGTGTTTTACGCAGCGAGCCTTTACAGAGGCAGCGCGCACCCCAAGCAGTGAGAGGCCCCCGAGACCACACTCAGCATCATCTCAGCATTCAGACGCCATAGCTTTGAACTCTGTGAGCGTTCGTGCGTCTCAATTTATTTTGCGCATCCCTTAGCAAGATGTGTCCTAAGGTATCAGAGAAGCCTAGGGGAGGTTATTTTTGGAATCTGGGAACACTTTAAAATATTTCCGTAGAAATTAATGGTAATTGCTTCTTTGCTTACTCCATTTCCGTTTACGATTGGTTTTCATAGGAACGCTCTTCTGCCTTGGGATAGCCGAGTAAACCTATACGAGGAAAGACTGCCCTCTAGAGGTCTATCTTCTAATGGCACGCAGCTGGTTAGAATTTCAACATTGCAGCAGCAGGCTTATGTAATTGGTGAGAGTGACTTTTATTACCCAAATCTATTCAGAGAATACTTAGCACCCTTCTTTGAGCTCAGCATGGGAGTAGAAACCACGTGGAACACAAGTGCAGTATGACACGAGCCAGTTCAGAGGGTCACAATTTTGGTTTGCACACACAATTCAGGGATCTGACGTTCCGAGTTAGCCCTGAGCTATGAAGTCAGCAGTGGAGACCTCTGAAAACGGCCAGAAGGAGTTCTCCCCATGGCTGCGGCGCTGGGATGCACACAGTACTGAAAAGTTGGTCTAGGGGCCGCAGTTCCTCCCCAGCTGTAAAACCACAAGCAATCCATGGAAACAAAGCTCAATTCATACACCTTCCTTCCCATGACAACCACTAACTCGTGGAAACTTCAAAATGGTTTCTCTAACCTTCCCACCTTGCAGATGAGGAAACCAGGGCCCAGGTGGGTTAAGGGATGCTGCCTGGCTGTTCTCTTAGCTCAATCCCATAACTGATTGAGTAGCTATTCAGCGGGCTCTCTGATCTCAACTCACCCAAGAGAACCCTCTCAATGGAGTTTGTCCAAAATAATTGTAATTAACAACAAGATAAGAAATTCTTGCAGTAAGGAGTGACAGTTTTCTGGCATAGCTACAGAATACTGATCCTGTTACAAACCAGATTTTACTCGGGACCTGGACGTATATAAAATGGATATGAATGCGCCACAATTCAGGGAAGAGAATCAACATCCTAAAGTTATGTCAAAGGAGGCAAATTGGAGTCCAAAGCAAATAGAGGTTGCTTTCCAGTTGTAAACATGTTGCTGTGCAGACCCTGTTTCTGGAAATTGGGAATGACGAGATGTGAGGACTGAGACACTTGGGTTACCTCAGTCATTTTTCAGTCGTGCATTTTAATGACTAGGACATAAAACATCTAAATATGGCTTCCAACCAGTTAGCAGCATCTGCAAAGTTAACAAGTCTTCTACCTTTGGTGAGGTCTTATGTCATGACACTTCCAATCTTCCAAGCTAGACAAGGATCTTATCTTTAAAAATGGCTAGTACTCGAGTCACATCAATCAACATGGGCAGTGGTGGGAAGCAAGTCAGAGGTGTAATGGCCCAACTGCTTTTAAATCAAGACATCATTAGGAAACTGGGGAATTTTTATACTGAAAAGATCTTAGGTGTCACTGAGCCTGATGCTTTCATTTTGGAGATGAAGAAACCAAGGATAAAGGAGATTAAGTAACTTGTGTTACTGGTGTTGTGGGAAATGAGATTTTCTTTTTCAGGAAAAAAAGGAACCACAAGACAAGGATGCGAAGACAAGGCTATAAATGGAGATTAGCATTCAGAGCTCCTGTCTCCATGGGCAGTGGAGTCCCACAGGTTTGCTCTCTATGCTGATCCAACCAGAACATTCAAGACTTCTTCACCAGCTAGCATCTTTCCCACATGTACCAGTATCCCCAAACAAATAGAGACCATCTTACCTGATGTCCACGCCTTCCTTTTTCTCCCTTAGGGCCTTGGATGTAACTATCTGCTCCAGGATCCCCCTGAGAAAAGAAAAGATTGCTTACCTCAAATGGATGGGAAAGATAGGAAAAGAAATTACAGGAAATATGATTTTTTTAAAAGGCTCCAAAGTAGACCTTTTTAATTGTCCGGGCCTGCTCAGAAATCCCAAATACCCAATGCAATTAAAGTTGCAAACTCTTTAAGAACCTAAATGTTCTATAAGATGGATCTTCTCACAAATCTCTTATTTGTTGCAAGGCTAAGACAGGCTGAATGGATGCCTCGTTGATGAGTAATTAATTGCTGTCTTTGTGTCTAAGCAAACTGTTTATAAGTCCCTGGATTAAAGCAGCTGAAATCCTTCCATCAGCACTTACAGGGTCTCCCCTTAACCCAGGCTCTCCGTGTTCTCCAGGAGGTCCAGGTGGTCCCAGCAAGCCCTTAAATCACAGAGGGGAAGAAAAGTGTCATTTTAAAAGATCATCTATCACCTAAAGGAAAGAGAACATTAAGAGGGAAAACGAGCATCACATTAAAAGAGCAATTTAGTACTTGAACTTTAAAGAATTTGCTGCTAAATAGGTGAGGTTGCAATGCAGAAAAGAGCATACTTTTATTGGAGGCCTGTGATATATGTGGCCCTAGGTGTGCATTACCTCACTGAACCCTTACAGCTCAGGAATTGCATATTACATGCAAGGAACCTAAGGCTCAGGGAAGTTGGACCCAGTTCTCCCTACCACCAAGTCCCTGATCTTTCCACTTCTCCCTGATACTCCTACACAGAAACACACATAAGAAGAAGGCTTTCTCTACCACAGACATGGGCAGCACTGGCACAGTAAGATCTCATGAAAAGGGGGCAAAAAGAGAGAAAAATGTTTCTGGAGCTCCTACTATAGAAAGGGAACCAGCAAGGTGAAGCAACTTGCCATAAGACTACGACATGAAAAGCAAATGGTTACCTCTCTTAAAACCTGCTGTTAATGGTACCCCCACTGTGCAGTGGTTCCTGCAGAGTCGGGGAGAGCCCCGACCCCAGGAACCTTCCTCAAATTGTGTTATATGCCTGGTTCTAGAGGGTATATGCCACACTCTGAGCATAATGAAGTGGGACCCATCTCTGAGATCTGGTTCTTAGACTCACTGGGAACAGAATGTTCTCTAGGCTCTAAAAAAATGCCACTTCTTATTGTTACTTATAACTCTGCTTTATCTTTCCTCACCTGGTATAAAGATAAAAGGAGTTACTTAATTCTAAATTCCAATCCTGCTATCCAATTTACTAGCTAGGCAAATTTCTTTGACTTCTCTAAGATTCAATTTTCTCATTTGTGAAACAGATATACCCATTTTATCAGGCTGTTATGGAAATTAAATGGAATAATAAATTAAAATGTTGAGTACAGAGCCTGGCATTTGGTTCTTATTATGATGTGCCCAACTTTCCAAGTATTTTGCTAGGGGTGCCTGGGTGGCTCAGCCAGTAAGCGTCTGCCTTCAGCTCAGGTCATGATCCCAGGGCCCTGGGATTGAGCCCTGCATCGGGCTCCCTGCTCGGCGGGAAACCTGCTTCTCCCTCTCACACTCCCTTTGTGTTCCCTCTCTCGCTGTCTCTGACAAATAAATAAATAAAATCTTTTTTTAAAAAAGTGTTTTGCTAGATATGCTCTACAAGTAAGAAGCTCTTAACATGTGTTTATTGAATTTAACTAAATTAGATGGAAACCAAAGGCTCTCTGATCTTGAAAGAAGTGTGGTGTCTCCCACCTTCTCCAAAATCTAATCCCCAAATTGCAGCTTATCAATTAAACCTCCCCCAATAAAGAACCATTTCTTGTGACTCCTTGTTTTATTTATCAGGAAATCAATCCACACCTTGGGGTAAAAGCATTACTCTAATTCCATGAGGGGTACACAAAAACATAATCACACCCTTTATCTAATCCAGTCAATCAACAGAAGCTGATTATAACAGTTCTGAGATGGATCCCTCTGGCTGGATTCCATAATTGCTTAGTAATATCTGCCATGGGCATGGGAAGGCAGGGCTGTGGTACATACACCAGGCATCTGCCTTCCCTTACATAGAAATATAATGCGGCTGGGGAGCCTGGGTGGCGCAGTCGTTAAGCGTCTGCCTTCGGCTCAGGGCATGATCCCGCTGTTCCGGAATCGAGTCCCACATCGGGCTCCTCTGCTGGGAGCCTGCTTCTTCCTCTCCCACTCCCCTGCTGTGTTCCCTCTCTCACTGGCTGTCACATAAATAAATAAAATCTTAAAAAAAAAGAAAAGAAAAGAAATATAATGCGGGAAGGATGTAGAGAAGGGAGAGAGCACTACAGACTGCTATGAGGGGGAAAGAGGGGAGCTGGAAATTGGAAAGAAAGTGATATTCAAATAAACACTGGAGATGGAAGCAGGGAAAAAGCCACCCGAGGATGGGGTACCTAGCATGAGCTAAGACACAGAGGTGGGCATGCACAAGGAATCCTCAGGGGACAATAAGTAGTACAATCTGACTGGAAAGGACACTTTTGGACTGACAGTAGTGAAGGATGTGGCTGAGAGGTCTGGGGTGTGAGACTGAATCACTGGCGACAGGGAGCCTTGCAAAGCTCGTGAGATAGGGCATGGCGATTACTGTGCCAAAGGCTCAGGAAGCCGGTTTCCATCACTCATATCACTAGCAGCATGGAAGGGTCTTCACTAAAGATTCCAAATTGCTAGTATTTATTGCCCTTTAACTCCCAATCTAGAACTTAAACCACTAGAGAATTCTTTCCCAGAACTTAAAAATAAACTGTCAAGGTCAGTTGATACAGTAGAAATATGAGAGAAGAACAGCCTCACACTTTACCCGATTTCCCCTATTTCCTTTTTCTCCAGATGACCCCGGGGCTCCACGATTACCCTAGAAAAGGAAAAATAAATATACAAAGAAGCTTTGTATATCAAGTCACACCAGAAAGTTTTTCCATGTAGTTTCACATTCTAGCCAAGAGCAGAAATTTCTTTACCATCCAACTTGTATGTGACAGAGTAGAGGCTCTGAACAATACTTCCTTTGAAAAACAATATAAAATTCCAGACGGCAAAGTGTGAGATGCTCCACACGTTCATGAGCTGATAAAGAACAAGAGAAATCCTTAGAGCTCAGAGTAAAGAGAATGCAGAGATCCAGAGAAGCAATAGCCATTGGCTGTCCTCGGGACTTCTGATCACTCCGTGAGGACCGTGTGAAAAAACAGATCTCATCATTTATTTTAAAGGGATCTCAGGAGGATGTGCCACCAAGGACGTGGCAGAAGCAAGCAACCTCAATGCAGGCCTTACTGACTTCTCACAGATGAAGTTCATTTAAAAATGCGTTTAAATCAAAAGTCATCATAAAAAAGGAAAAAGGAGAGAAAAGAAGAAAAAAGAAAAAGAAACAAAAAAAAGAGAAAAAATAAAATAAAATCAATCAATCAAAAGTCACAACACATGTGAGGGAGATACCATGAGGGAGAAGCCAGCAGAAACAACAGGCAGCAAAATCAGACTTGTAATGACTACAGCTATTGGAATTATCATATGCACAATATAAAATAAGTATATTTCATACATTTAAATAGGTTTTAAAAAAAAAGAATGAGTAAAATAATAAGCAACTGTTAAAAAAAAGAGACCAAGCAGAATTGAGAAAAAATCAAATAGAACTTCTTAAAGTGAAAATCAGAGAAATTGAAATTAAAAATCCATTTGACAGGTTAAACACAAGTGACATAAGGATTAGTGAACTTGAAACTGGAGAAAGTACTCTGAATTCAGTACAGAAAGACAAACAGAAAATATGAACAAGAAGTTAAGAGACATTGAGGATAGCATAAGGTCTCACAAATTTCCAATTAGACTTCCATAAAGAGACAATAGAGAAAATGGGAAGGATAAACATTTCAAAATGAGAATTTGCTAAGGAGTTTCCAGAACTGACAGAGAGCACAAATGCTCAGATTCAAAAGCCTAACAAGCTCCAAACAGGTTAAATAAAAAGAAACCCACACCTGGACACATCATATTGAAACTGCAGAACACCAGAAAGAAAGGGAAATTTTTAAAGCAGCATGATACATTTTTTTAAGATTGCTGACAAAAGTAACAAAATGAGTTTGATGGATAACTTCTTAACAGCACTAATGAGAGACAGAAGACAATAGAAGCCAGAAGACTATGAAATTCCATTTTCTAAGTGCTGAAAGAAAATCATTATTTCCCCGAGAACAATCTTTGAAGAAAAAATGGTAAAATAAAGATTTTCAGAGAAACAAAAACTAAAGGAGTTTGTAAATTCCATTAAAGGAAATTCTAAAAGTTGTACCTTAGGCAAAAGAAACAAGATCTTTCATGTTCCTTTGAAGGCATCAGTGAAAGTAACAAATATGAGGGCAAAGCTGGATAAGCAATGACTAAGCAAAACAATAATCATAACAATATCTAATTGATAGAATTTAACAAAAATAAATGGGAATAAAATACTGGACAATAACATGTTATTATGGGAGGCAGTTGATTAGAGCTACTTTTCTAGGGTCCTTATATTTTGAAGATATGGTCAAATAATAGATTAACTTTAGACACTGTTGAGTATGCATGCTAACATTTCTAGACTGTGTCCTGGAAAGTATAAATAGAGAGCATAAATACCAAACTAGTAGAGGATAAACAGAAATGAGAAACTTTCTATACCTGTTCCCCAACCAAGCCATCAACACCTTCATCACCAGGGCTTCCCTGTGGAGCAAAGGAAGATAAAACTGTTACAGAAAAGAGGACCAGGTGTACGTGCATATGGCTTTGATGTTAATTTCCTTGCTAATATTTTTGGTGTTGTTGGGAGAAGAATCTAGAACTTCCAAAGTGACATTCATATACTGCATTCATAAATTAAAAAACAATGATCATTTTCATTCCCAAAATAGTCACTAGCCTTATACGCTGTTTTAGTTTCCAAAGAAAAAGATAAGAAAAAAAGAAACCCAAATTTCTAAGGGATAGGAAGACTTCTTTTTCAACTTCCGCACAGGGAACAAGTAGTTAAGTCTTTCACAAGACTAAATGAAGCATTTCCCACTGGTTGTCTGCCTGTTAAAGATGGTCCTTTTGCCATTGGCTTTTTTTAATTTAAAAAGACTGGCAAATATGTCTGAATTAATTTACAAATGGAAACTCAGAAGATCTCAGATTAAGGAGGAATTAAATGGGAGTGTATCCATACGTATGTATTTGGGGAGACTTACCATAAGAAAACTCCTTAAGAATGGAAAACCTGAAGCTAACTGGATAAGTGTAAAAATTGGCAGCTACAGAGTGACATCTCATCAAATATTCCATCACTTCGAACTCATGGGCCCTTCGTTTCGCCAACTATCTCAGAATGGCAGTTATATTTATTATAGGGGCACCTGGGTGGCTTAGTCGGTGAAGCATCTGCCTTCAAGGAGGGTCATGATCCCAGGGTCCTGCTCAGCGGGGAGTCTGCTTCTTCCTCTGTCCCTCCCCCTGCTCGTGTTCTCCCTCTCTCCTTCTAGCTCTCTCTCAAATAAATAAAAATAAAAATCATTTTTTAAAAACCACATTTATTATAAAGCATCTTTCGGGGAAAAAAAAAAGGTCCAGAGTTTTGCAAGCCAAATAAAATGCATATTACGTGTGTGGAATAGTTGATTTGCTCCCACTATCAGTACGAGGAAATCAAGTTCCAGGCACTTTTTTAAAACCAAAGGATAGCTGAGTTAGTGCATGAAAATATGCACACCAGACTCTCAGACTACAGTTACGTAATGTATTTGCCACAGGCCATAAGGGTAAGTCAGTGGTACCAGGAGACATGAGTAAAGAAGCCCTATCAGCCCTTGTTTGTTTTGTTCATCACTTTGTAGCCACTCCCAGGGATAATGTGGGAAACAGAGTGGGTACCTACAAATATATTTTTTGAGTGCATGAATAGTGAGTGAGTACTTTGCCTTTGAATGAAAGAAAAGTCATTCTCTTACTGTGCCAGCTCCTTTCCTACCAGCCCTGTCCTGGCATCCATCTCCCATTTCATACTCACCTTGATGACCACACCTGGAATTCAGGACCAACTCTTCCAGAGCATCATGTGACAAATATGGTGGCTCAATTATTATAGATAATTATACATTTTCATTTAAACCATTCATTAGCATCACAGTTTGACTATTAATATCATCTGACATATTCCCTTGTCAAAAAGTTTTAAGTCCCACCTCACTCGAGCAAAGGAAAAGCAAGTGGAGTCAGTACTGTTTCCCAAAGAAATTGCTCTCCAGTTTAAGCAAGAGGAAGGAAGGTCACCTACCTTTTCTCCTGAAAATCCTCTTGCTCCCTAAAGTTAGGAAGAAATAAAAAGAATTGAGCTTGAATAAGATTTTTAAACCTTTGTTTCACTTAAGATACCATATATTTCCAAATTCCAAGAAAATGCAATCCATAGAACAAAATGAAGATTTCTTCTCCGGTGACTATAGTGGGCATCACAGCACTCTGATTACTACTGCTCCCCTTTGCCTGTGACTTGGAGAAATTCATATCGGTAACTCCTCACGTAGTAGGGGTGAGCAGGAAATGGCAATGATCTGCCACTTATTAATAGCTCAATCATATATTTTCAAACAAAAGTGAGAATACACTGACTAGGAAGCATAAGAAGGCTTCCAGGAACAATAGGACAAATTAACTGAAAGCGTAACTTGATAGAATGTACAGAATAGGGTTGCTATGGTCAGAAAAACTCTCTATAGGACTCGGAGATTGTAGAGGTAATTTTCTGGCCTTATTGAAGGAGCTTTTCTAATCCTGGAAGGTTAAGAGACATTTATGAAACCACTGAAAAAGGAGACCCATCCATTATTTCTCTAGGCTTTAAAATTTCAGTATTTTCAAACCCCCTTCCAACTGTCAGCACTATGACTTTTCCTGAGGGCTTGTTCTGGTACCAGAGCCTGTCCACATGCAATGTAGCTCAGAAGTGCTGGGGAATTAATACCCACTGAGAGCAGCTTGCAAATCATGCCTGATAGGGTTTGGTGTATAAATGCCCCAGCTCTCTCCCCCGTTGGGTGGGACAATGTTGAGGTGCGTGTTCAACGCTGGCTCACACAGTTCCTCAGCAGAATTAGGCTCCATCTACCCACAGTGGTAATCTAATTGATACCATATCTTTTCTAGGTCACCTTCCTTCCTGTTCTCCCTTGTCTTGCTAGTATTTACTGACATCCCCTCCCAATAAACTATTTGCACTTGATTCCTTTTCTCAGGCTCTACTTCTGGGAAACCCTCAGTCTGAGAAAGAGCTGAGATGCTATGTTGAAGAAGTAAGATGTTCCTCAAACTCAAGGGATAAAACAGGGACAGGGAAAGAATTCCACAGCTTGAGGTCTACACTCACCTTAGGTCCTCTCACACCTGGACATCCTTCCTCACCTCGGGGTCCAGGAGGGCCTTGGGGGCCTCTTTCTCCCTATGGAATAAAGACGCACACAGAGACAGTCAAACAACTATCTCCATCATCACCCAACCGATTCAAACCAGCAATAATGACCATCACAGTGACTAAAATATGACGCTGTCCTTACAATTACTTCTATATCCTCACAGACCTGATCAGACCACCTACAAGACAATCAGAATATTCATCCATCAACTGTCCATAATGATAACCCCTAAATCATACAAATCCGAGTTATCTATATTTCTGATCAATTCATTCAAGCCACCTGGACAAAACTTCAGTATTCAAACAAAACAGAACGTGTGTCTGAACAGTTCCTTCTGGCGGCTAAAACTGGATGAAGGTTTCCTTGTGATTCTGCAAAGAATCAATCATTATTTAACTCTTTGTCTTCTTTTTTTTTATAATAATGTTTTTTTATTATATTATGTTAGTCACCATACAGTACATCCCTGGTTTTTTATGTAAAGTTCGATGATTCATCAGTTGCGTATAACACCCAGTGCACCATGCGACACGTGCCCTCCTTACTACCCATCACCAGCCTATCCCATTCCCCCACCCCCCTCCCCTCTGAAGCCCTCAGTTTGTTTCTCAGAGTCCATAGTCTCTCATGCTTCATTCCCCCTTCTGATTATCCCCCCTTCTTTATCCCTTTCTTCTCCTACCAATCTTCCTAGTTCTTATGTTTCATAGATGAGAGAAACCATATGATAATTTTCTTTCTCTGCTTGACTTATTTCACTTAGCATTTTCTCCTCCAGTGCCATCCATGATGCAGCAAATGTTGAGAAATCGTTCTTTTTGATAGCTGAGTAATATTCCATTGTATATATGGACCACATCTTCTTAATCCAGTCATCTGTTGAAGGGCATCTCGGCTCCTTCCACGATTTAGCTATTGTGGACAATGCTGCTATGAACATTGGGGTGCATATGGCCCTTCTCTTCACTACGTCTGTATCTTTGGGGTAAATACCCAGTAACTCTTTCTCTTCTAGGTGAAATCCTGACCATTCCTAAAGTATAGATCATATGTCACCTCCTCCTCTGAGAAGCTTTTTCTGTTACATTGTGTGCTATTACCTGTTTCTGTGTTAAATTGCTTCCTGCTATTTTAAGAACTTCTAGGAGACAAGGACAATGTCTCTTTTATTTATCTCTGGGTTTCCAGCCCGAAGTATAGTGTCTGGCACACAGCAGGCATCCAATCAGGATGTGAAGAATGACTTCCTAAATTACATTAGTAAATATAACCTCTGGATCTAGGTATTGGATAGGGAAGAGAATGGTAGATAGTGCGCCTTTGCCAAATTGATTGAATGTAAATTAGAAAGTACTGTATATCCCATAAGTTTTCATCAAGAGGGTCTACAAATGTAATCTCACTTTGATTTAATGAGGTTGGATGACTTCACTACATAAGCTGCCTGGGACAGTAAAAGAGAACACAGTAAAGTGAGAAGCACTTCAGATCAAAAATGAAAGGACCTGGGTTCAAGTCCTAGTTCTGCCTCCCACTTGCTTTGTGAGCTTGGATAAGCACATGACTTTATGAATTACAATTTCCTCCATTTATAAAACGTGGATCTTGGTAATACTGATGCTAACCATTCATAGGATCATTGTATTGAATGCATGAGAATCTGTACTGAAAGTACTTCACGGGCACCTGGGTGACTCAGTTGGCTAAGCGTCTGACTATTGGTTTCAGCTCAGGTCTGATCTCAGGGTCATGGGATCGAGCCCTGCGTCAGGCTCTGTGCTCAACATGGGAGTCTGCTTGGACTTTCCCTCTTCGTCTGCTCCCCTCCCCACCGCTCACACTTGCTCGTGCATTTTCTCTCTCTCTCAAATAAATAAAATCTTTTTAAAAAGAATGTAAGTACTTCTCAAATCATACAGATTGGAAAAATGAGGTGTCTTGTACTTAAACAGCAATAGATAATGAGAAAAGCACAGGTTCCAGCATCAGCTGACAGGGGTTTTGGCACAACTCCAACCTTCTCTATCTGATCTTATAAGTCACTCTCTCTGAGTTTTGAACTCCACATCTATAAAATGAAAGTATTAGCGCATATCAGTAGGATTGTCACGAAGATGAAATGTCATAACAGGTACAAAATGCTGAATGCAAAGCCTCACACACAGTAGATGCCAAGTAAATGTCTATTTCCCCCTCTTCCTCATCCATCTGCATTTTTAGGTTCAATGTGTGGTGTTTAAGTTTCATCCGGAAAATTTAATTTTTAAGATTATCTCTTTAGTATTTTGTACTATGCAGTGCTATTAATCATGAATAATTGGTTGTTGCCTTCATGAGGAAATAGTTGCTATATACAAAAAAAAGTCCCTAAAAAAGGGACACAAAGGGAAAATTCTTGAAGTTTTTTTTTAACAAAACAAAACACCTTTAGGATGGCTATTGTCAAAAACAAAACCAAAAAGAAACCAGTGTGGATGAGGATGTGAAGAAATTGGAACATTTATGCACTTTTCGTGAAAATATAAGAGTCCAGCTGCTGTGGAAAACATATGGTAGGTCCCTCCCTCCAAAAAAAAACTAAAAATAGAATTACCGTATGATCTACCAATTCCACTCCTGGGTATACACCCCAAAGAATTGGAAGCTAGGTCTCAAAGAGATATTTGCACACACATATTCATAGCAGCATTAATGACAACAGTCATAAAGTGAAAGCAAGCCAAGTGTCCATTAACAGATAAACCGATAAAGAAAAAGTGTCCTTATACATACCATAGAATACTATTCAGCCTTAAAAAGGAAAGTGATTCTGATACGGTACAATATGGATGAATGAATCTTAAGGACACTATGCTAAATGAAATAAGCCAAAAATACAAATACTGTATGGTCCTACTTAATAAGGACCTAGAATGGTCAAATTCGTAGAGACAGAAAGTAGAATGGTGGTTGACAGAGGCCATGGAGATAGGGTCATCAGGAGTTAGTGATAATGGATACAGGGTTTCAGTTTTGCAAGATGAAAAGTATTCTGGAGATGGGTGGTGGAGGTGGTTGGCAACAACATTAATGTGCTTCATACCACTGAACTGTACACCTGGAAATGGTTAAGATGGTAAATTTTACGTTATTTGTAGTTTGCCACAACTAAAAATTCAAAAGAAAATTGTGAAGAAAAAGAAAAAACCCTACTCTTTTGACTTCTATTCCCAGTTTCTGAAGTTTCAGTTGCTATACATACATAATTAGGTATGTTTTCCGAAAATTACTCCTTGGAAGAAAAGGATATTCTTAAACTTGAGTTTTCACAAAGTCCTCACAAAGATTCTCATATTTCAGAGTACTCTCTCCATTGCTTAACTTTAAGCAGCATAGTGTTGACACCCAGTCAATGTTAATATGGGATTATTTAGGGGATCCTTATGGATGTCACCTACCAGATCAGTTAAAAAAGAAGAAAAAAAGGAGGTAAAGAAATCTAACAGAGATAATTTATTTATCATATTTGATGGTGAGACCTCACAATTTCAAATGTTAGATGCCATACAAATAAGATTTTTAAAAATCACTTTTCAAAACAATAGAATTCATGATTACACTAGGAAGACCATAAAAATATTCTCATAAGAAAAATGAGGCAATGAGTTTTTGAAGCTGAAAATAAATTTTCAATGACAGACTTTATAAACAGACTTAAGAAGCAATTTATCTTAGAGATGCCTGGGTGGCTCAGTTGTTTAAGCCTCTGACTCTTGATTTTGGCTCAGGTCATGATCTCAGGGTCATGAGATCGAGTTCTGCGTCAGGCTCCATCCTGAGCATGGAGCCAACTTAAGTTTCTCTCTCTCCCTCTCCCTCTGCCCTTCCCCCTGCTCTCTCTTGCTCTCTCTATCACATACACACCCACAAAAGCGGTTTATCTGAAACAACTTAGACAGAAGTGAACACAATATACTCTAGAAAATCAGGTAAGGTGTTTCCAAAACAGAGGTTCCAGTAATGCTGGGAAAACTGATATAGAAACTCCATGGAAAGAATTTTTAATAAAATTATTTGATAAAATACGAGAAAGAGAAAAAAGCAGAATTTCTTATTCTACTGTTTTACACAATGAAAGACTTTAAAATGTTTGTTTGTAACTAAGTTAAATATTTTAAGTAGACATTTGTCACCTATATCCCTCAAAGTTTATTCTAATTGGGCAAAAGCATTTTTAGGATGTGCTCATGAAAAAACAGGAAACACATTATAATGGGAACCTATGTCAAATTGTTTTGAAACAAAATTTGAGCTACTGCGTTTCTCATTCAGATACTAAGCTCTATCCTGTCTAAAAATTGGCCTCCCATTTGTCCACACTAGTGGCTTAAAGCTATCAATTATAGCCATGATTCTATGGAAAGAATAACATGATCAAAAGCTGTTGAAATGTTAGGCTGGTTCAAGTTATTTTTGAGAAATGAGAATAGTAACAGTAATATTTTGTAAATGAAATGAGGAAATGTATACCAAATGTTTAGCCATGCATCCAGCACATAGAAAGTTCTCAACAAATGTTAGCTAGTTTTATTACTACTGAAGTTACATAACTGTTTTTGGGGACCCTAGATAATCTAATTTGGTATGTAAGGCTTTGATAGGTAACCAATGCAAATTTAAACCACCATTTTAAAAATATAGAGATATATAGGTACATTTTTAAAATATACAGAATTCCTGAGTCTGGCAGATTGTCTTTTCCAAAGATGGCCACAACAAACTCTCAGGGCTCTTCTGGATATGACCTTGCCACACCCCCATCGAGAAGGGTCTAATCCCCACCCCCACCCGCCTTGAATCTGGTCTGGAGTTAGTGACTTGTCTGTACCCAATAGAATGTGGCAGACAAGTTACCATGTGACTTCTGAGGCTCCCTCAGAAGCTTTGAGCTTCAGCCTCGGTCTCCTGGAATGCTCCCTCTCAGGATGGACCCTCCCTGGTGGGTGCTCCCTCTCAAACCCAGCCGCCATTCCTGTCCTTGCCCTGTGAGGGCCCGTCCTTCTGCCATCCCAGCCAAGCTCCAGAGCATGAGAGAGGAAGTCATCTCCACAGTGGGTCCTCCAGCTGCCTAGTCAGCCCAGCTGAGACCTCAGACACCTAGCAGAGAGCCACCTGCTCTTCCTTTCTTAGTTTCCCCATCCCAGAGTCCATGGATATAATAAATTGATTGCTGTTTTGCACCACTGGGGTCTTGCAGGGGCTGGGGTGGGGGGTCTGGGGAAGAGGAGTAATACATAACTGGAACAATGAATTAGTTCTTTGTTGTTATATGCTTTCAATTTGAACCTACAAATTATAGCCCCATTCTAAAGCCTGCCATCTGCAGAGAGATCTCAGCCATTGGGCAGACCAATCTGACCTGCTCTGGGGGAAATAACATTAAAAGTCATTTAGGGGACAACGTATTTTGCAGTCACCTTCTCTTGTGAGAAATGCAGTAAAAAGAAAATCACATCTGCTAGAGCCATACACACACACGGGTACTATGCACTTGCAATGTGTCTAGTCCACACTGAGATGAGCTATACGTGTAAGATACACACTGGATTTCAAAGACAGTATTTTTTTATATTTATATTAGTTACATGTTGAAATAATTGTATTTTGGATAGACTGGGTTAAATAAATCATTAAAATTACCTTTACCTATTTCTTTTTATTGTCTTTAAGATGACTACTATGAAATTTTAAATTATATAAAGGTATATATATCACTCACATCATATTCCTAGCTCTGTACTAGAGAGGCTTTATAAACCATCTTGGTTTTAGGATGTTAAGACAGTGAAGACGGGGGACAAAATTGTCTCTTACTGTAGACAGACAAGGGCTTGTTTATATTATTTGTCTGGAATTGGTGTCGATAATCCTAATAGGTTGGTCAGACTCTGATTATTCTCTTCAATTTGGCCAGGCTTGAACCATAGGTCAAGCAGACAGAAATAAAATAACACTTACAGGACATTTTAAAACATCATAAAAATGGAAAGGAATATTTTCACCATACCTGAACAAAACAGCAAAAATCCATAGCCCACATTTCTGAATGTATTTCTAACATCTAAGACTATAATTGCTGAGGCAAAATAAAGAGAGAAAAGTTGAGCGATTCTCCCACAAATATAATCAAAGAAATGAATTGGCTTATATAGCTCCAAACAGCTGCATTTTTTTTTCTCATTTCTGCTGGTTTTCCAATTTCCAGCAACCTAAATATTCAGAACAGTAAAACAATGCAACTCCAAGGGGGTGATGAGAACATTAAAGCTTAGATAGCCCAGCAGTTTGAAAAACACTTTTCAAAGGTCCAAGGACCACACAGGTCCCCAAGACTCTTTGGGAGGGGGTGCTCAGAAAATTAAAACTACTTCCCCAATCATACATAGATACATTATCTTTTCTTACTCTTACTCTCGCAAGTTTACAGCAGAGGTTTTAAGAAACCCCAAAGCAAGTGATATCACAAGACTGAGCACAGAAGCAGACATATGAATCCAGCTATCTTCTAATAAGCCAGATATTGAAAACATGTAAAACAATGCCACTCTTCTCACTCATCTATTTCATTTTGGAAAATACAGTTATTTTTCATAAAGGAATGTGTCCTTTATATTAAGGGCTTGTTTTTGTTATTTGGGAGTAAAATAAATAAATATTTTTAAAATTCTTTTCATTCTGGGGCTCCTGGTTGGCTCAGTTGGTAGAGTGACTGACTTGATTTTGGCTCAGGTTATGATCTCAGGGTTGCAAGATCGAGCATGGTGTTAGCCTCTGCACTGGGCATGGAGCCTGCTTGGGATTCTCTCTCTCTCTCTGCCCCTCCCCTCTCCCATGCCTCTCTCTCTCTCTCAAAAATAAAATAAAATAAAATTCTTTCCTTTTGAGTTTCTAACATGGTAAATATCAATAGATAGAAACTACATAGGGGCGCCTGGGTGGCACAGCGGTTAAGCGTCTGCCTTCGGCTCAGGGCGTGATCCCGGCGTTGTGGGATCGAGCCCCACATCAGGCTCCTCCGTTATAAGCCTGCTTCTTCCTCTCCCACTCCCCCTGCTTGTGTTCCCTCTCTCGCTGGCTGTCTCTATCTCTGTTGAATAAATAAAATAAAATCTTTAAAAAAAAAAAAAAAAGAAACTACATCAACAGAAGCTCTTTGAGGTCCTCAATAATCTTAGAGAGTGTAAAGGTATCCTGAGACCAAAAGTTTGAGAACCAGGGGTGTATACATATCAACTTTAAAATAGACACCTATGGTAAAGTGGTTTTCCGCAACTTAAAACTAACTGAAAACTAAGGCATTTAAAAATCCTTTTGATATTATATGTTGTAATAAAGATGGGCCCTACCGCATTCCAGTTCTCTCTATAATATACATTTTTCCCCACAGCCAATCACACAATGGCTAACTTTCCCATGCCCAGGGATATATCCAGGGTTGTAAGCAAACTTTTGGTGAGTAACTATAACTCCATCACCTTTTTGGCCACTCAGGAAGGCATCTGAGGGATCTTGTTACAAGAATGGCCTTGGTTCTCTTCAATTTATTTTGTTAAATTACTTACAAACATAGCTACCTCGTTAATACTAACAAATGACCTGCAATTCAGCTCACAATTAATAATTACTATCACATACATACTCATTAGACATAGACCACAGTTTCAGTTATCTCAAATTCAGATTAAAATGACCACCCTTCATCATTAAACACCTTTTAGAGATTATAACTTTACAGAATTTGTCCTCCTAACATTTGTTATAACAAATGGCTATTTTTATATAGATATTTTAAACCCATTTTAAGTGGCATAGATGAGAAAAATTTTCATGACTTAAGTGCAGTTGAGTATTTCTAATACTTGACCCATTTTACCATATTCCTTCAAATCAAGAAAAAAAAATAAGATTCAGTACTTACATATCCACCTTCTTCACCAGGATGACCAGGTAATCCATCAGCACCAGGCTTTCCCTGAGAAAAAAAGAAATCAAAAGAAATAACTTGGATTCTAAGTTCTTTTCTTCAATCTACATGAAATAAAATTGTTATTAATAGGGGCCTGGGGCTCAGTCCGTTAAACATCCAACTCTTGATTCCAGCTCAGGTTATAATCTCACCGTCACAAGATCGAGCCCCACATCAGGGTCTGCATTCAGTAAGGCCTGAGATTCTCTCTCTCTCCCTCTGCCCCTCCCCACTCGTGCTTTCTCTCTAAAAATGATGATGATGATGACGACGATGATGATAATAAATACAAAAATTTTTTTAAATTTTACTAATAGATATCTTTGTCTCGCTGAGTTGACATTTTAGTGAGAATCAACTAAACGTGGAGCACAATGTGTAGGGACATGCAGAAACAAGTATTTTTGGCCTGTCTTAAAGTGAAAACTTGAATACCTGTTTGTCTTAGTAGTTGGCACATTAGCCTCTTTTTATTTTCCTAAAATACTGTTTTAAGCCGTTCTATTCTGAAAATCCAAACCAAAACTAGTTTCTAGTTAAATGTTTAAGGAACACTGTTCCTCTTAAAGAGGACTTTGACCTTGTTTTTCAAAACGTCAGTAAGCAAAGGTGTTACGGTCCAGGCTACTTATGAGAAACGGTTGTTTATTTCTGTATGACTCAGCTGTTTAGTCTCTTCCAATCTCTTTCTCTTTCTCTTTTTTGCTTCTTCTTAGATAACTAAACACACAAACCATTTCCTCTCAGGGAAGTTTGGCTTGCCATTTATAGCCAGATGTGCTTATTTAATTTAAAAATGTTCAATAAGATATGGGAGCCATATTCTCTTTGGGATCAACAAAGACATGAACATCAATGCAACTCACCACTGGATTCTTACAGACATTAAGACAGAGAAGTTAATTATTCAAAACATTCCCATCTTCAGCCTCTGAGGCAGAGTCCTTGAGTTGCAAAAAAACATGTCAAGAGGTTCCCAAGCTTGATTTCCTGATTCTCCAGTCTGATACTTAAGAACAACGCAAGAAGGAAAACTCTAGTGCTAAGGCATAACTACCATTTTTCTCAAAAAGTCATTATATACTTTATACTGTTCTAAATCAAGACTGATCTGCAAAGTCAGTCAGAGCTCATTCCCACAACCTCACAGGAAACCTTACAAGGAGAGAATGGGAAAGGATGGGCAAAGCCAGTGGGTCTGATTCAACCTTACATGAGGATCTGTGATGATCCCACCATCGTGAAGCTGTAGTTCGTGTGTGAAGGGTACCTCATGTCCCTGCATAACCGAGGTCCATTTTTAATGAGATTCATTGTCCCTTTAAAGTGGAACATGGTAAATTTGCTATCGCTTCACCATGGACTTAACAGAGAGTTGCAAAGGGACCACTTGGGAACCAGTAGATTGTATCTTTCCTCAGCGTTTAAAGCTATAGAAGAGAACGTCAGCTCGGAGGGGAAAAGGCCACCGTTAAGAAAGCAGCTGGTACACAAGGGAACATCTTGTGGACAAGTGAAAACCTCTGTGCTGTAGTAGAGTATGTGAAATTTGTCCGTGAAATTACTTGTCAAATAAATGTAAGGAGACAGCATCATATAGTGGAAAGAACATGAGCCTTGAGTCAGGTAGACACAGGGGCTTTGGGAAAGTAATGTTCCCTCTCTAAGCTTCTATTGCACACCTGTGAAGTAACATTTGCCTCAAAGGTTTGTTAGAGGGTAGAATTAGCAAAGGTGTGGTAAAGACAGAACACAGGGCTTGGTGAGCAGTGGGTGCTAAAAGATCTTCTCTCCCCCGGCACCATCTCATCCAACAAATTCTCACCTTGCTCCCAGGGTTCCCACCATCACCCTGGTACCCATCTTTTCCAAAACACTTCATATATATATTGCAGCATCTTCTCTCCACAATTGTGTCCTGAAAAACAGAATTCATGTGACATGATTTCTTTCGTCTGTGCTAACCTATGTCACATTACACGCTAAAGAGACAAAATTCCCTCTGGGTTTTTAAAATTATTAGAATGACTAGACCTAGTGAAGGATGGTGTGAAAAAGGAAAAAAATACTTACAAGTTGCTTCAGTAAGATGCTTGGGAGGGATTGCAGTGTGGTGCTCAGAGGTTGATTATATATGAATCCTCTACCAAATTCTAGCTCCTGGAGCTCTTCTAATTTATGCACACCTTCCAGGCCAACAAAGAGGAGCCCAGATAATCCTTCAAAATACCAGCAGGTTGGAGATTTACTTGCATGTCTTTTGAACGGTCTTTGTCCTGGCCCTAGATATTCATGCATCATCGCACCTTTCCTATATCCTTTACCTGTCTTGTCTCAAACTGCATTTCTGACCAATGAAACAAGACCAGAAGTGACATGTGTCACTCCCTGGGAGAAATTTTCAGAACAGTACATAATTTGCCCCATTTCCTGTCTCCTGCCACAGGAACAGACCCTCTTTCAGCCTGGGTCCTTAAGTGATAAGAATGAGACTCAAATGAATGGTCATAAGGCATAAGATAAATATATTCTTGCTCGTTTAAGCCACTGGGATTTGAAGGTTGTTAATTATTGCAGCCTGAGCCCACCCTACTGATGAAGGCATGAAAAAATCATGTGGATTTGCCCACATAAAAGAGAACAAATGGCCAAGGACACTTTTCAAATTGTCTGGAAATCACCATTCATAGAATTTCAGAATAAATATTTGTGAATATTTTGAACACTAAATTCACACACACATATGTACACACATCAGCTTTTTGCTATTGTAAACAAGCTACTTAACAATCTTGTGATTAAAAGTTGTTTACATGTTCTTAATTATTCCTTAAAATAAATTTCTAGAAATGGAATGCTGATCTAGCATGTAGGCAAAGTTGGCCGTCTTTTGTCAAATACTTCAAATTCCCTTCCAGAAGATTCGCAACATTTTAAACTTCCTATGTGGTAAATCCAGTTGGGAGCAAGTTGTCACAGCAAATATTCCAGCACATTGTTAACCAACGGAAAGCATCATCTCAAGAGGAATATACCGAACATACTCTACGGAGAAGGAAGAGGAGTACAGGGAGCTTGAGATGCTGCTTGTTCATCTTGAGTTTGCCTTAGAGCTTTTATGTGACATGAAATGGGAACAGGAGAGCAAAGGCGCACAGCTGTACAGGTGGTACTGCCCCGCTGAGGGAGCTGGGGGCCCCTGAAATCCAGCCAGCTTACTACTCTTGAAGCCAGGTACCCAGGCACAGGGTCGCATACACCCAGAGCATTGGCATCTTGTTCTAATTTCACAAAGATGCCATATAGACTAGTAGCAGCCCTTGGGGAATGGAGAGAGAAGAAGAATTGGTGAGCAAAGGAGGAAGGAAGGGCAGTGGAAAAGCAAAGCCCAGTGATTCCAGAGTTCAGGAAAAAGAGACATATGGATCCCTTGGTAGCCTGCAAGAGCAAATGGCACCCATTCAAAATGAAGTAGGAGTTGCCCATTCAACCCTCAAAAGCAGATGCCAGGCTGGTTACTCGTCAGTCCTGTCTCAGTCACAATGACCCTTGGTCAGTGTCAGGGATATGGGACTCTGGGTTCTCTCAGCCCTGATTCATACAGAGCATCAGCCTGTGGGCACTGAGCTCCAACCACCAAGGTTAGTCTATGGAAGGCTTAATGGAAGCCAGTGCCATCTGGAAATCTGAAAGAGGATCTCGGTCCCTGTGGGAGGAACAGCCCACCCAGGGCAACTACGAGCACTTACCTTTGCTGCGGAGAAGCTCAGATGTTAACTTCAGTCTCTGGAAATTATCATCCAGTCCATCTGTAAACACTAAAAGGACCTGTTGTTTATGAGAGAGAGGAGGGTGGAGGGGAACAAGGATAGAGGGGAGGAAGGGGAAAGGAGAAAGATAAATGCTGGAAGTTGCACATTTTGTAAAAATGCAAGGATAAGCTTAGCTTTTCTGGTTGTATCCAGCCTTTCACCCTGTTTCATTTCACCCCTTTGTTTAGTTGTTACTTTATTACACATTCACTTTTACTTCTACATCCCCAAGGCCCCTGCCAAAAAAAGAATTTGAACCAGCTTAATGTATTCCCTTAAAAATACCTTCCAAAAATGGTCTTACAATATTCACCTTTATCAGTGCAAAAATACCAATATTTTAATGCGTTTTTGTCATTAAACTGTGTTACCTTTACTCAAAGAAAAATCTTTAATTTAAAAGTAAATTCCATATTTTAAGAAATAAATCCACTTGATGCATTATTGAAGGAAGAACGAAATGTAACTTGCAAAGTTTGGGGATGTCATTTCCAAATAAACATCACATAAAATCTTTTCATCTCTGTAGGCTTTAGTGGGTTAATAGTCTTGGGCAACAGGAAGGGAGGACCACTAACAAGCCATTAGCTAGTTATTAAAAATAGTTCAGAGTGCTGACTAGAAAAATAATGGGCCCTACTCTACATGACAATCAGTGACCATAAGGAGTTAATATCTTCCAAGTTGTCTTTGGAATGAATTTGCACCATGGAAGAATCTGGATCTCTAAACTGTGAGTAACTTGAGGGCAGAGATTTATCTTTTTATCTCTACTGGCATTATTTAGCACAGAACCTCTAGGGCTTAGTAAATATTTGTTGATTGAATGAAAACATATCCCTTGTTGGTCTTAACTGAAGATTATGGTTTTCCTCTATATAGAATCTCCAGTGAAGAACAGTTTATTAGCCTCAGTCACAAAAGCCTTATCCTGCCAACCCTGGCGATTGGCACTGTATCATGGTTTCTCAGCATTTATTACCTTCACATTAGCAGAAGACAGTTGGATAGCACGATCTCCCAGGGACTTCAAAAATTCCGCATCCATATAGTTGCTCGTGGCAGTCTGATGAATTAAGAATGTCTGAATAATATCATCACTATACTTTTTAAAGCCCGAGTCAAAGATAAGCTGGCCATTTGAGCCAGGGACCAAGAAGCGGAACATCAAGTTGAGGCCACCACCAGCACTACAGCTGATGTTGGAAAGCAAGGCCAACTGTTGCATCACCTCTGGCAGTAACTGTTGAAGCTTCTGCTGAACTGGACTTCTGGGAGTGGAAATATCAAGTCCTACAGACAAATCTATGTTGCATCCTTTGAAGGTGGAAGAGAAGAAAATCAAATTAGTCATCTATAGACGCATGACCAAGCCCAGAAGACATCAGCCAACCCTGAAAGAAGAATCTGCAGCCAATCCACAGAAATATAAGCTAAACAATGTTTAATCTGGGGGATGGTCTGTTACACAGCAAAGCTAACTGATACAACATACAGTGTTTCATACATCCATTCCTCTGCAGCTCCTATTCCCTCTACCTGAAGTGTCCTTTCCCATCTCCTCCACCCCAATCTGGTTAACCCATACATGTCCTTCAAGTTTCAGCTCCAGAGACCTCCCCCTCAAACCCCTCTCTAACTCATGTCCCCAGGCCCTCAAGTTGCCTTATTAAATGTCCCTGTATGTCCATGCTACTTTACTTGAGCTTCTCTCCCATTAAACAAAGATTCCTTCATAGCAGGGATTACATCATCTTACTTTCCCAATGCCTAATATAGATAGATGCTCATGAAGTGTTTGATAAATGAATAAAGAAGGGAATATAAATGAGCCTTGAGTCTCTTCCAGCACATGCTGTACTATTTTCTTCTCCCTCAAAAGTTTCTTTTCTCATTCACCACCTCTGCATATACCTTATTTCAGGGAAGCATATCAGAAAAGACCAAGACTGACAATCACTCTCAATTTTCTGTTTCTTCTACCTGAAAATTGTTAAGCCTTCCTGGAAGAGTATTGTGAGAATCTGAAAACGCACTGATCTTTCAGGCTATACCCACCCACTCACTGGTGAATAATAAGACCGTGCACAAAATTCCAATGGGGAGGAAATGCTGGTCACAAATGCACCTGAATTAGAATCTGGACAAATGACTTAAAGTGTAACTTAACAATGATAAAAGGGTCACTATTATCAACTACTTCTGGACAACAAGCATAACTTGCAATTATCCAGTGCAATCCAAGACATGTGGACATTTTCTCCTTAGACAAGCACACACTGGAGTATTTGGCTCAGAATCAATAAAAACAAAACTGCAGATTTTAGGGGACAAATCTGAAGAAAATAAATAAATACTGGACCCTTTACCAGTGAAAATGGTCATAAACAATGTCTTAAAGTTTCTCAGGGATCTGAGATCCAGGACTGAGCCATGAGTTTTTCATCCCCTAAATAACACACTCAGTGCTAGCTGGCCAGATATGCTTCCAGAATTGCCAAGACAGCAAATGCCTTCCTCCCCTCCTTTCATATAAAATATCTTGGTTTTGTTTTGACTTTTAAATCTCTAATTGAAATTCACCAAAAGGAGTTTTCACAGATGTAAATCCCATTTCTACATCAGATCTCATTTCAGAAAAAAAGGAATTTCCTTTCTGCAGTATGGTATATTATTCCAACATTTCTAATTTACATTTTCCCCCAGGAACATTTTCAGCTGGCTTTATTCTGTAAATGTAAGAATATGCAAGCATTTTTTTCCCTGTTAATGTAGAGGGTTGAACCTTGCCAGGTAATCTCTAAGGTCTTTATGATTCAGCTTTATGATTCTAGAATTCCAGAATTAATTAGGTTCCAGCCATCATTGAGGTACCCAGCTAATTTTATCAAAAAGTCAAAAGACAAAGCTGAAGATGAATGTAAATCCTAATTCACTATGTGGTACAAAATAATCTGAAAAGAGAAGCTGGAATCCTGTATCTCTTCTTCTGCCCGGAATAATACCCAGGTACATATAAACAAACAAAAATGGACTTTAACTCCTGAAAACTCTGAACAGCTTAATGTAGGACAACCCAAAATCCATGCTTATTTAAAAAATAATTTCACACATCCACTCTATCCGATTGATTTCTGAATTTACCAAGGACACGGCAAAGTGATATCCTTTACTCAGTATAAACAAAAATATTAATTTAATACTCTAGAAAATTGGCTCTAGTTTTCAACACCAAACTTCTGGAAAGTTCAAACCCTGACTCACGTTATTTCCCATCTTCGTTTCTTACCTCTTTCTTGCTTTTCTCATCTGGGAATTAGGTATCATAGTAATAGTATCTGCTTCACATAGTGTTGATGTAGGAATGTTGGGCCTTATGGGTTTCATTTTACACTCCTTTATACGATTTCATACTATACTATGCTTTATTATACTATACTTTACCATGTATTACTATACCATATTACGCCACTGTATACCGTCCTATGACATTCTGTACTGTATCATACTATATCAAACTCTTCTGTACTGTACTACCTTGTTATGCGCTACAAGATCATACTATACAATACCACACTACAGTGTACTACACACTATACTACACTACCCTCCTACTCAAAGCGTACATTTGAGTACCAGCAGGATCAGCATCACCTGGGAGCTTGTGAGAATTGCAGAACCCCGCTCTGACCTACTGAATCAGAATCTGCTTTTCAATAAGAGCTCCGGGTGATTCAAATGCATATTAAAGTTCGAGAGGCCCTCTTATGCTCTACCGTGCTATACCAAAAAACAATGTGGAACAGTATCTAGCACACAAACTCTGCAACCGGATTGCCTCAGGTTTAAATCTCAGCGGTGCTATTTACTTGGGCCAAATAACCTGATTTGGGTGTGCTTTAGTTTCCCCAGCTGTAAAACAGTATCTGTTTAGGGGCGCCTGGGTGGCTCAGTCATTGGGCGTCTCCCTTCGGCCCAGGGCGCAATCCCGAAGTTCGGGGATAGAGCCCCGCATCAGGCTCCCTGCTTGGCGGGAAGCCCGCTTCTCCCTCTCCCACTCCCCCTGCTGGTGTTCCCTCTCTCGCTGTGTCTCTCTCGGTCTAATAAACAAATAAGATCTTAAAAAAAAAAAATAGTATCTATTTAATAGGGTTATGTGAAGATTAAATGTTTTAATATTGGAAGCCCTTGGAATAGCCCCAAGCACAAAAAAGGACCACCCAAAGGTTAGCCATTCTGATTAGAATGTGATTGTGATGGAGAATCTCACTCCCTGTGGATAGGAGGGAGCACTGTCCGTGAAGATATTCTCCCGGTCAATTGCACATTGTAAGGCAAGTCTTGGGGGAAGAGCAGACCCAGACTGTTGGGCGGAAGAACACCTGTTTCTGGACCTTACTGTTTAGGATAAAAACTTGAGATAAAATGGGGTTAAGGATGACCTCAGCCATATGAAACCTTCCTGGCAACAAAGTAGAGAGGCCTCTCTACAAAGCCACGTAGAAAAACACTGTGCTCTAGCTCATAAGAGCACCAGTGTACCTGATATTATCCTCTGTTCCTATCTCCCTTCTGGTATGCCCAAATCTTCAGTAAATTGTGTTTACATATTCCAGTCTGGTTTTTCTATCTACGAGGAGTAAACCTAAGAGTTGTAAGGACTTTCTAGAGACAGAGTTCTGAGAAGGTTCAGGTCACTGGAGTCCAGAGTGGTGACAGCCATGAGAACAACGGAAAGAATCCCCAGGGGAAGGTAAACCACAGCACCCAGGGTTCAGGCCTGCTATCCTCCCCTCAGGGTGAACTTCCCTCTCTCCTCCAGCTAGAAGGATCAGTTTCATTTTACTAAGAGAGACAACAGCATCCCTGACACTTACGATGTGCTTATGGATCAAATAGCAAATCCTCCATCACTCACCTTGTGGAATGCAGACCTTAAGAAGAATTTTCTTCTCCAAGTTCTGCAGGGACTCAAAATTCTCTTCATAGTACACTTTCTGCGGGTCATCAGTAATCTGCAAAAGCTGAGCATTTTTGGCTTCTCCCACCCCAATGGCAAAAATAACGATGTTCCTATCCCTGAGAGCCTTGGCTGGCATGACTACATCATCCTGGGCAACCCCATCAGTGATCACAATCAAATACTGTTGAACATTGGGTCTCCCTCCTCTTGAACTGTCAAAAAAATGCCGAGTGAAATTCAGGGCTTTCCCAGTGCGGGTGCCATCATTCATCTGCTGAACATTTGTGATGGCTTTGTGGATGTCCACCTTTGAGGAGTATTGGTCAAGTCTGAATTCTTCCTGGGGGGTTGAGCTGAACTGCAAAAGGCCAATCTGAATCTCATCAGCACTAATATCAGCTTGGTTCACCATCCTCTTCACGAATCCCTTCATCTTTTCAAAGTCTTCTGGGGAGATGGATTCTGAACCGTCTATGAGGAAGATGATATCAGCTTGCCTATTCTTACAGGCTGGGGACAACAAGGAGAACAGAACATTCACTCAGAGTCTGAAACCAATTAATTACAAGTCCCCAGGGACAGTCCAGGGTGGCATATATACAAAAATGAAAATATTTTTAAAGGGGGTGGAAGAGGAAGTCAATGAGAAAAATTTTCTGTGACCCAGCACAAAGGAGACACAGCTGTATGATAAAGACAGAAATCTAACCAGCTTGCTTCATTCCAGGTCATGGTCACTCTGTCCAACATTCACTTTTGGACCCCAGTGAGTCCACACTTTGAGAATGAAGCCTATTTCATTAGATTCAATACATACACNNNAAAGAGAGACTAAAGAAACAACTCTTACTCTCTGAGGAGCAGATGTCCTGTACCACATCTCGTTGGATGGCCTTCAAGGAATCAAACTCAGGCGTGAAAAACGTCCTGTCTTTAGCTATCTCCTTGAGCTCCATAACATTAGCATTTTTTACTCCAATAGCATAAATGATGACTCCTTCTCTCCTCAGTGCCTCTGCAGGCTCAGCCACCGGGTCCTCAGATTTACCGTCAGTGATGATTATGAGATACCAAGGCACATCCCTGCGAGTGGTGTTCACAAAGACCTGAACCATGCTGCTCAAGGCCTCACCGGTCATGGTGCCACCTTTCCTCTGCTGGATGTCATCAATGGCTGCCTTCAGCCCTGCCACACTGGAATACTGGCTGAGGATAAAGTGAATATCAGTTCCATCCGAGTATTGAACGACTCCAAACCGTACTCTGTCAGGCCCAATTTGGAACCTCTTTATCGCCTCATTCATGAACACCTTCATTTCGAGAAAATTGTCATGGTTGATGCTGCTAGACCCATCGACAAGGAAGTAAATATCGGCCTTCTCAATGTGCACACAGTCTAGGCGATAAGAAGAAGGAGCAAACCATTAGAACAGTATGTGAGATAGCACATAGCCAAAGCTACTCATCCTGATCCCCACCCAGACGCCCTCAGCTCTCATTGTTCCCTTGAGAGCCAACAGCTTTCTATGAAAGCACCTGTGGCTCTGCCTGGGATATCATTTGGCCAGAAGCATGCTCAGCCACGCAGCAGGCAGGCCGCAATGCCTGGGAGTGAGTTTGGAAGCAGCCACCAACCAACGACTGAGAGGGGAGTAGTGGATACATAGCCAGCTCCCTTGTCCTTTGGGTGGGGCAACTCTGACGTGGACTCTACACAAGTTCCCTGGGTCCCCAGCAGAACTGAGCCCCAGCTGCCCACAGCAATTACCTGCTCACTAATTCAGCCTCTGCTGGAGACTTCCTTTCCTTTCTCAAATCTCCACGCCCCTTACTGTATCCCCAGGGGGCACCTCCCAGATAAATCACTTGCTTCCATATCCTTGTCTCAGAGTCTGTTTCTGGTGAACCGCACATCAGACATGAAGTAAGTAGTACTTGACATTTCTCAAATGAGCAAGTTGAGGACAAGCTAAAGTAAAATATCAGGACATATTTGAAGCTAGGAATTGTCTCAGTACCCAATATTTCTGTTTCCCACGCAAGTCAGACTTTTTTTTTTTTCCATACAGTACATCCCTGGTTTTTGATGTAAAGTTCGATGATTCATTAGTTACGTATAACACCCAGTGCACCATGCAATACGTGCCCTCCTTACTACCCATCACCGGCCTATCCCATTCCCCCACTCCCCTCCCCTCTGAAGCCCTCAGTTTGTTTCTCAGAGTCCATAGTCTCTCATGCTTCATTCCCCCTTCTGATTACCCCCCCTTTCTTTTTCCCTTTCTTCCCCTGCCGTTCTTCCTAGTTCTTATGTTCCATAGATGAGAGAAATCATATGATAATTGTCTTTCTCTGCTTGACTTATTTCACTTAGCATTATCTCCTCCAGTGCCGCCCATGTTGCAGCAAATGTTGACAACTCGCTTCTTTCTGGATAGCTGAATTAATATTCATTGTATATATGGACAACAATTCTTAATCCAGTCATCTGTTGAAGGGCATCTTGGTTCCTTCCCATTTAGCTATTGTGACAATCGCTATGAACATTTGGGTGCATATGGCCCTTTCTCTTCACTATGTCTGTATCTTTGGTAAAATACCCAGTAGTGCAATGGTGGGGTCATAGGGTACCTTTTAACTTTTTAAGGGACCTCCACACTGTTTTCCAGAGTGGTGTACTTAACTTGTGCTTTCCCACCAACAATGTAGGAGGGATCCCCTTCTCCACATCCTCTCCAGCAATTGTTGTTTCTTACTTGTCAATTTTGCCATTCTAACTCGGCAATGGTATCTCAGTTGGTTTTGATTTGAATTTCCTGATGGCTAATGATTTTGAACATTTTTTTCGTCGTGTCTGTTAGCCATTTGTATCATTTGGAAAAGTGTCTGTTCATATCTTCTGCCCATTTCATGAGATTTGTTTATTTGTTTCTCATATATATTTGAGAGTTCTTTGTAGATCTTGGATACTAGTCTTTTATCTGTAGTATCATTTGCATATATTCTCCCCATTCCATGGGCTGCCTCTTAGTTTTTTTTGACTGTTTCCTTGGCTGTGCAGAAGCTTTTTATCTTGATGAAGTCCCACAAGTTCATTTTATCTTTTGTTTCTCTTGCCTTTGGAGATGTGTCATGAAAAAGGTTGCTTTGGTCAATGTTGTAGAGGTTGCTGCCTATGTTTTCCTCTATGATTTTGATGGATTCCTGTCTCACATCAAGGTCTTTCATCCATTTGGAGTTTATCTTTGTGTATGGTGTGAGAGAGTGGTCAAGTTTCATTCTTTTGCATGTAGCTGTCCAATTTTCCCAGCAGCATTTATTGAAGAGACTGTTTTCCACCGGATGTTTTTTCCTGCTTTATCAAAGATTAGTTGCCCAAACAGCCAAGGGTCCATTTCTGGGTTCTCTATTCTGTTCCACTGGTCCATGTGTCTGTTTTTGTGCCAGTACCATGCTGCCTTTGTGATCACAGCTTTGCAGTACAGCTTGAAATCCAGCATTGTGATGCCCCCAGCTTTGACTTCTTAAAATATGGGCAAAAGAGTACACTTTCTGAAACTTAATTCATTTAATATAAAACTTCCTGTTTTAAATGAGGCTTACTTAAGTCAATCACTGTGTATTAAGGCTTAGACTCCATAGGGCAAAATGGCTCTACGTATGGATCCTTTCTCAACCCCTTAATGTCCAGTCTTGCCCCTTTGCATCTCAGTTCCCTAACCTGTCAAATGGCAATCTTAACACCTACTCAGTAAGATTATAGTAAGGACTAAATAAGATCACAGAAAACAGCAGAGCTGAGTACTAAAAATTAATGATTAAGATCACCCATTGTCACATAGCAGATTCCTCAAAAAAAAAAAAAAATGACACATGATTTTCTCCTTGCACCTCTCAGAAAATGTGGTCCAGCCTTGTGTTTTTAATTTCTAGACCCCCTTGTCCAAGGGATGAATCAAGAGACTTTTCATGTTTCCTGACTGAAAGGGAAGTGGTCTGAGGCGGCAGATGGGCTCCCTTGGTCAGGCCTTTCACTTGGGAGGACCTTGGTCTGCATGATACATGGGACACACTTATGATTTTAAAAAGTATTTATTGTTTATCTGAATGAAGTTCAATTGTTACCGGGCGTCCCGCATCATATCTGGCAATCCTCCTCCAGTGGGGCAGGCACTGGAAGGGGGTGTGACTTGGAAGGGTGTGGAAAATAGTTACCCACCTCTCTGGTAAAGTGTTTGTTGAATGCCTGGAGTCTCGAGGGCAAGTTATAGAAAAAAGAAGGCAGAAATTCAGACCTTACCGGAAGCCATCACCCACTGATGACAGGCAGAGGGCAGGCCCAAGTTTGAGAAAAAGACCACAGGGCAGGAAGAGGCATCTCTGGAGCCAGCCCCATGCATCTCTGGAGCCAGTGGTCCAAAGCGGCTCCACTGAAGCCCAGGGCCTTTGCACGGTCCAAAGGATCCCAGAGCCCCGAAGACTGTCTGGCTTTGCACATTCATGCCAGTCTTGGCAGATGGAAATTTGAGGCAGGAGGGAAGAGAGAAAGAGAAACTCTATAATTTTTACAGTCTGGATGCCACTATGGATCCGTATCTATTACATACACGAGTGCTTACCAGACTATCTGGCACATAGCTGATGAGTAACAAACGGTAGATATTATGATCTTATGGTCATCCAGGACAGAATTCTGGTAACATTGCCCCAACTTCCATTTACCTCTAACCACTCCAGATTTTAGACTGAATTTTCCTGATTCCAGGTTTCATTTTAGCTGCTATGCAGTCTGGGAACGAAATCAACTCTCAGCCCTTATACTGTCTGTGAATTAGAAGAAGAGAAAAGGAGGCTTCTCTCCTTCTTCTCTACAGATTATAGGGAGGGGGTGCACAAGGAAATGAAATTCACATTTAATGATTTTGTTTCTCATTCCCAGAACAGAGAAAGGGACAAAAAATACAGGCCAAAGCAAAAGACAGGAATTTATTTAGATATTTTGAATCTCTAGACCTCCGCACAAGGAATGAAGAAATTACAAGATTATTTAATGATTGTTTTTTAAAAAGGCTCAGTGATTTTCCCCTGAAGATATAATCACAGCCTTGAATTTTAAGTTAATTATCTACATTTCAAGTAGTCAACTTCTTTCTATTATTCTGATTTGAATCTTCGAAATATTAGCATGGGTGGACAAAAATAGACAAACGAACAGACAGACACAAAGATACTTAGGATAGCCAGTAAATGGAAAATTAGGGATTTAAAATTCAGACAGTTTGACTCCAAGGTGCATATACTTAACTGCTCTGTTTTCTCTGGTGTGTTTTTGAAACTGCATACACAGTAGGAGCTCTCCTAACCAACTTCCTCTTAAGCGGCTCACCAGATAATTGACTTCCTCCCGTCACATCAGTAACACATGAGTGATGCTCCCACAATACGCTGAGTGTCTCCCCCCCCCCCCGGGAGCCCCCAAGAGTAGCACAACACAGTCCTGCTTCACTCAGTGAAAGATGTGAAACTTAATAAAGGGAAACCTCTCTGAAATGGAGGCAGGAGAGCAGAAAGGGGAACTCTCATGACCTACCGCTTGTCCATTTCGGGCCCCAACAGAAGAATCCTCAGCAGGAAAGAATCAATTATAACTCCAACAGGAAAAGAATGAATAATGCATCTCCTACAAGAAATCAACTACCCCAGCAACCTAGCCAATGAGAAACTGCCATCACTCTGAACTCTTGTATTTTTCCAATGGCCTTTCATTCAAAACAATCCCTCCCAAATTCTTCCTTCTCAATAAAATAATATTCCTCTCCTTTGTTTGTTGGACTCGCCTCCTGTTTTTGCTGTAGCTTTCCTTTCCTGAATTGCAGTTCTCTGCTATTCCCAAATAAACCCATTTTTACTGGTAAAATGACTGACTAGCTTATTTGTAAGGTCAACAAAGAATAAGCCTACCGAGGGTAATGTGAGTCTGTGCTCAGCCTATTTATGGCAGTTCGGTACTACAATTACACAACAAATCAAATATTGTGCAAATCAATAGTATATGAGTGTGAATAAAAGAGGTTTATTATGTCTATGAAAACCAGGTTAACTGCTTAGAAAAGACCCAATAAAAGCAAATTGTTTGAAAGGAAACTGTTGGTGTACCAGATAACGCTACAAAAATTGAATTTTTAAGACCATAAAAATCAGGATTCTATACTCAGATTGTTTCAAACGTGGCTAAGTATTTTTCCCACTTTAAAGAAACTGAAACTAGAAATTATAGAAACTATACTAGTGGATGTTTGATGAAGAAAACATACAGAACAATCCAATCAGCATATTCAAAGAAGCCTTGGCTCTACACAGAAGACTGGCAAATTAGTGTTCATTTATATTTTAAGTTAAAATTTTTTAATTTCAAGAAGGTTCATGTCTTTTTAGAAATAATTTTCTACTTCAAGGAGCTTAAGATTTAGTAAATCCATACAAGATCCCCTAAGGCTTCTACTGTAAATTACATATATTTTCATCAAACTGATAAAAAGGGGTGCCTGGGTGGCTCAGTGGATTAAGCGTCTGCCTTTGACTCAGGTCATGAGACCGGGGTCCTGGGATGGAGCCCCACATCAGGCTCCCTGCTCAGTGGAGAGTCTGCTTCTCCCTCTCCCTTTGCCCTCCCCCTGCTTGTGCTCTCTCTCTGTGTCCGATGAATAAATAAAATCCTTTTTAAAATAAAAAATAAAAATAAATTTTAAATACCAATAAAAGGGATGAAGGCTAAGATAGGAAGAGGAAGGAATGTTCACTTTTTACTTCATATTCTTTTGCACTGTTTGGAATCAAAACAAAATAAAGATTGCATAAGTTTTGCGTTCTTGTTTTTTAATAAACTGACTCCAAAATCTTTCCTTGGATGAGGAGTAGAGGAGGCAGGTAAATGGAACAGACAGAGTAAAGATTAAAAAAAAAAAAAAAGATCAAATTTGAAAAACGTTCTCCTACCTTCTAGTGGAGCCTGGTCCATCCCAGAAATGGAAATACTTCTGTCCAAGGTCTCAGGGCAGAGTTGGTTCTTAATCTTGTTTCCCACAACAGAGAGTTGCAGAAAGGATTCCAGTGAGATGACATGCTTCCAAGGAGGATATGATGCTATATTCTCCAGGTCCTTACTCTCTGAGGCAAGGTGGGTGCCCACCGCATAGATGGTAACCCCTGCCCTGCGGAGGAGGGAAGCTGACTTGGACAACTGGTCTTGGGAGAAGCCTTCCGTGATGACCACGGCCATCTGCTGCACACCATGCTTGGACCGGCTGCCCCTCTCCTCAATGAAAACCTCATTCCTTAGGAAATCCAAAGCAGCTCCAGTCTTGGTCCTTCCACTTCTTCTCCGGAAGGTTAATCTGTCCAAATACTCCAAGATATTGGCTGGGTTCTGAAATGCATCCAGGGAAAACTCCAGTCGTGGTTCCTCACTGTAAAAGACCAAGCCAATTCTCACACCATCTGGATGTACGTTTAGAGAGCTGACAGTGGTCTTTAAGAAGTTGACAACTTGTTGGAAATTTGATTGCCTATCCCAGCTGAATTCTTCAATGAGAAAGACCAAATCAGTTGGGATAGCCATCGGACATACTATAAACAAAAACAGAAAGGGCCTTAGCATGAGAAGAGAGTAATAAAGACAATACTCATTTGGTATTATGCTATATATTTATGTTGTATTATGCTACATTTTTACATACTGTAATAATATATTCACTATTACAAACTCTAACAAATACGTCATACTAACTTATATTAATGAGTTTTAGAATTTATTGGAAGACTTTATGACCAGTATTTGGCATGATGGTCAAAGAACATCACAGGTTTTGTACTTATCACAGAATTTTACACTGGGAAGAGTATTCACACTTGTAAAATATGTAAATATATGAATATCCACAAGAAAGTGCTTTAAGATCATTTTTTCAATTCGTCAAAGTCCACTAGAAGCATCTGAGCCTGGCTTAATTAGGTTTTTTCCTTCATTTTTCTAGTTTCAGGAAACACTGAGTCAAATTCTCTATAGGCCTAAAACCCCCTTAATTTAATAATTTTTTCCTCTTGGTACAGACGCAAATAAGAAACTGTGACTATTAACTTGTGCATCTTTCTCTGATAAATCTCATGTCACTTCAACAGAGGCAACATGAAATGTTGCAAATGCCTATGAAAAATCTTTGTCCACAAATTGGGCTAACTGGCTTTTTCACTCTGTGAAGCTTCACTTGAACCTGCCTCAGATGGAAGAATGGAGCTGTACCTGCCGAAACCCCCTTCCATGAGGAGTGCAGACTCCTCCCTCCAAATTGAAGACAGTGCCTAATGCAGAGAAACCCACTGTGTCCACATACCAAAAAGTCCAAGTCTGTTTTGACAATGTGAAAACAGAACTCTCCCTAGCATAGAGCCAAAATCACACATGCAGAAGGCTGAAGCCAAGGTATAGACAACAGAATCCTGTTAAAAAGTTTAGAGAGGCAACAGAATCACCTTCTGACTTATCTTTGGCCTCTCGAGGTCCTGTAATTTCCCTTTTTTAATAAAGAACCAAAAACAATCCTAGGTTTAAGAAGAGTGTTGCCCCTGATTTTGCCATGTCTAAAACACTTCCTATAGAAACTCCAAGCATCTTTGACTTCTTCCTTCCCTCACCTGTTGGTACCAAGTGCTATTACAGATGACCCTTGATCAACAGGGTTTGCCCTGTGCTGGTCGTCTTACACGTGTGGGTTTTCTTTTTAAGAGCTGGCACCAAAAGCCACAAGGCATTTATGTACAACTGCCCACCCAAGTCTCTACAGACACAATCAAAGGTATCTACTAGCCTCTGAGTACGAGGGAGGCCCTCGGAGGCCGTCAGCAGCCCCCGGGGCCCTGGGACTGGGCAGGGCTGTGGGTTGCCCTGTGTGTCCATGGGGTGGTGGGGTAAAGTGCCAGGGCTGGGGCAGGAGGCTGGGCTGAAGCAGGGGAACATGCACAGAGGGCAGGGATGGCACTGTGCAGGAAGACCCGAGCCCCTGATAAACCCGTACCCTCCCACTTGGTGCTTCACTCGCCGGGGTCTCAGACAGACCCCTTTCCATGGTGGTGCCCCTGCCCCTCCACCTTCCAGAAGCTAGTGCATTCATGGGGGCCACAGCTGCCCATGGCCACAGGCTAGTGCTACACCTCAAGTTCACTGCCATCAGCCATGGTCCCGCCCGGCAGCTGGCTCTACCCCTCGAAACCACCAAGCTGTAGAACATCGCCATCCGCACGCCACACCTGCCCAGTGCAGCCCTAGCTCAGCCTGCCTGTGTGCAGATTTGCTTCAATAAGTGAATGTGCAGTACTATAAATGTATTTTTTCATCTTTATGATTTTCTTAATAACATTTTCTCTGCTCTGGCTTACTTTATTGAAGAACACAGTATATGATTCATATAACACACAAAATGTGTTAATCTGCTGTTTAGGCTCCCTGTAAGATTTCTGGTCAACAGCAGGCTGTTAGTAGTTGAGTTTTGGGAAAGTCAAAATGTATATGGAGATTTTTAGCCCTGGGAGTGGGGTAAGGGCCTCTAACCCCTGAGTTGTTCAAGGATTGACTTGAACAACTTCTTTCAAGTTGTCTTCAAGGTTCATTCCCTTTTCTCATTATCAGAGCCACCGTTGGTCTAGACCCAAGTGGCTCCTCCCTATGTGGACAGATGACAGCTCAGCCTTCCAGGCTTTCTGAGTCTGAAGTGTCATGTGGAATTCAGCCTGCCTCCTGAAGCCTTCCTTAAAGACCACTTCAGTCATGTCGTTTTTCCTGCTTAAAAGCCTACAGTTACTTCTCAGGGGCTTTGGGACCCTTGGGGCCCATCCTACCTCATTAATCTCAACTCTCACTACCTCCAAACCCTCCCCTCTCCTCCAATCGGCTCCGTTTTTTCACTTTCTTCCACATTTATCCAGCCCATTCCCACTTCCACACCCTTACCGATGCTCTTCCCCTTACCAAGAGTAGGCTCTTCCCTTCTCCCTCTATATTAAGACCATACCCATTATGCAGGGACCGACACAATTCCTCCCAGGCCAGATTCTCCATTACCTCCTATTCTACTTCTACTTAGTGTAGTGTCTGTAAGGTGCTTCTTAGTTCCTTATTATCCCTTCGTGGATTTTCCTCATCTTGTCTCACATGTGCTTGGCTCTTCTGACTTTAAAATTCCAAGGGCTTTCAAGCTCTACATGTTGAGAGGTCTGGGCAGAGCCATGATAGTTCAGGGAAAGGAGGAACTTATCACTTCTGTTGTGAGGATCAACCAGAAGCTCTCCCAAGAGGCTAACTTAACAACTGAAGGATAAGGTTTTGCCTGTGGGCATCCCGGCTGGTGGAACAGTGGATTCAAGGGCAGACAGTGGTGGGAAAGTATAACATATACATAGCAAATGGTGAGTGGTTCAGCTTGGCTAATGGTTAGAATGTATAAAGGGACTTAGCAGGAGATAAGGTTCAATGGTTCTCCTCCCCAGGGGATATTTTGAAATATATGGCTGTGTTTTGAATTGTCATTGGGGATGCTACTGGCAGGGACCAGAAATGTTAGACCTCTGACAATTCACAGTACAATCCTACACTATGAGTGTCTCATTCAAAATGTTACTAGCACCTCTCTTGAGCATTTTGAACACCAACTTCTCTGGGGAGAAGCCTGAATGTTCCTTCTCCTAGAAAAAGCATATGGTAACTTGAATTGTTGTTCAGAGATATTCACTCCTACACCTCACTTCCATGGGAGGAATATACTTTCTTACTCCATTGATGATAGCATAACTATATGACTTGCTTGGCCAATGGCATGTTAGCAGATAATGAAGCAGAGGTCTAAAAAGTGCTTGTGTAATTGGGTTTTCTCTCTTGCATCTCTGCAATTACCATGGGAATAATATGCCCAGACTAGCCTAATAATCCCAGAAGGAACATGAGAGCTATGGAGCAGAGCCAAATGTAAATCAACCAACCCTCAGCTAAATCTCAAATCTGTGAACAAGCCTAGGCAAGATCAGCAAAGCCATTCAGTTGAGCCCAACAAAGATCAGCTGATCCCCAGCAGATCAGTGAAAATAAATGATTCTTTTCAGTCACTGACGTTTTGGATGGCTTCTTATGCAGCCTCACTGTGACCATAGTTAACTAATATAAGGTGTGTGCCTGAGGAGGCCCCATGCCGCCTCCTCTTCCCCATGCACTGGTGCTGGTCTCCCTGTATTGAGGAATCCGGAATGCCCCCCTTCTCTGCTCTTTCCCCAGAGTTTCTGAGACCTCCCAGTGGCTCACACATGTAGGGACCAAACCTTACCTACTACAGGTTCTTTCTCAGACGCAATCCCAAACCGGGGCTGCCCAGTCCCTTGGATCACCACACCCACATCCTGCATCAACTGTCTGACTCCATCTTGTCCTTGCATCTCATATACAAGGGGTGGAGTTGCCATCCCCTCCAGTTCTTGTCTGTCAAAGTCCTGTACACCCACAGACATGACTTTCACACCTCGCTCCCTCAATGTCTGTGCGGCATCCCAGAACTCATCCTCGGATTTGCCTGAGGTCATGACCACTGCATATTGGGGAACACCCTGGAGAAACCGGCTTCCCGCTGCCTCCTGGAAGAAGGTCTGATGAAGGTATCGCAGAGCTTTGCCCGTTCTCCTGGAGCCACCCCGGAGCAAAAAGTGGTCACGGATGTGAACAATCATCTCATCCCGGGTCTGGTAGGTATTGAGCAAAAATTCCGTGTGACCTTGACCACCGTACTGAGCCAGCCCAATCTGGTACTTGTTCCTGCCAACATCCAGCAGGCCAACCACCCTGGAGATGAAATTCTGCATCCACTGGAAACTGGCCGGTGATGTGCCCTGGGAGGTGTCAGCAAGAAAGACCACATCTGCATAAGCCTGGGTGAATTCTGGAATTGAAGAGAGGAGGAAGAAGGAAAAGACATAGAGAAGAAAGTAAATCAAATCAAGATCTCATGAAAACTGAATACAAGGATGCAGGGAATATAAGAGGGAGAGGTACTATATTTATGAAACAATGTACATATTATACTTCCACCTCCTTTGTGCGAGCCTATCACAGGGCTCTCTCCCTCTTACACCCTGCTGCCTTTGTTGTCTGCTTTATTAGACTACAGCACCTCTTCGCCTATTCATCTTCCACCAATGGAAGAGACAAAGGAAATGAACATAGAGCAGTTATTTTGTGCTAGCAATTTTTATATACATTATTTGATTTAATCCCCACAAACCATCCTACTAGGCAAGTGTTATTATCTTCACTGTACAGACGAAAACATTGAAGTGAGGAAGTAAAGCTGCTTGTCCACACTCACCTAACTAGAAAGTGGCACAGGCAGGGCCAAGAACATAGGTCTTCTGGACTTCCTCTGAACAACATGGCAGGGTGTTCTTTTCTACCCATGAGAACTGCATTCATTCTTCAACCCCCAGCTCTGATGTTCCTTCATCTAGGAAGTTCCCCCAGGTTCTCCAGTGATGGCAGCCAGCTCCTTCTCCTGCCCTCCTACTATACTCAGTGCATCCTGGCTCATTCTGTAATTAGGTGTCCTGGTTGGAATGTTAGGTTTTGACACAGCTTCTTACCTTTTATCTTACCCTCCACTGCTGAGCACAGAGTCTGAAGAATGCCTCCTGAGAAATCCTGAAGGGTGTTGAAGTTTTCAATGTTGAAGAGATACTTCTCAAATGGCTCACTGGCTATTTTTTGCAATTCCTGGATGTCCTGGACATTGACCCCTACCACATAAACAACCACTCCATCTTCTTTTAACTTGTTAGCTGCCTCCTGGACTTCATCATTTGACTCCCCATCTGTCAGCAGGATAACTATCTGAGGAACCCTGTTCTTGGCCCGGCTGCCTGCTGCCTCAGTCAAGTAGTGCATCCTGATAAACTCCAGGGCACTCCCTGTGTTTGTGTCTCCTGTACGGTAGGGAAGATTCTGGATCTGCTCCAGGACGACACTCTTCAGAGGGTACTGGTTCAGCTGAAAGGCTGGGTAGATATTGTCATTATACTGAGCAAGTCCCACTCGGACCTGGTCACTGCTGATGTCAAGCCCCAAGACGACAGAGTAAAGGAAGTTCTTCACTTTCTGGAAGTTCTGGGGTCCAATGCTGGTTGAGCTGTCTACTAGGAAGACAATGTCTGCCAGGACTGCCTCTCTGCAAGCTGGAAGAAAGAGAACAAAAGCCATGGGGTCTGTGGATCTTCACTCAAAATGCTTAGAACCAATGGGGCTGAATGGTGTACAGAAAGGAGAGCAGGGCCAGTTAGACTAGACTCTGTGGTCCTCAGACATCCTAAATGACAGTGCTCAGAGAAGTGACAATATTCCCTATGCTTTTCATTCCCTCACCTCCATTATCTTCTGAGGCTTCTGTCCTGTTCTACTGATATGTCCAGTCTTGGAACCCATTTGGACAATCCCTTGAATCTCGTAAAGAAGAAAACCCCTTCTATAAATGTAGCAGCATGCTGAGAAAGGGGCTGTCCTCTTTCCAATGGTAACAAACTTCATCTCTACAAGTGTGCCGGTACCAAGAGGTCAGAAAGCTAGAATATGTCCTGTATTCCATTAGACACATCATTGTAGCTCCACCACTTAGGAGCCCTATGACCTATTTATCACCCACCTTTCTGAGACTCGGTTTTCTTCTCTGCATCACTGAAACCTTTATACCAGCCCACCCACTCTCACAGAGTTGTTTTGAGGATAAAATAAGATACTCTACTGTAGCAGACATTATTTGTGCTCTGCCCAGGTCCTTTTGAATTCCTTTTTACCATTTCTGTACACTGTTCTTTGGAGGACTTCCCTTCAGCTCCTGGAACTGCTTTGCCTACAATATACGAAAGCCTAGCTGAAGCATAATTTGTATTCCTGAGTTCTCCTGTAGGATCAAGTTAAAACTACCCTCTGGAACTTTGGCCTGAGATTACATTCTTCCTTTCTTTCCTCTATCTCTCTGTCCTGCACCCCCAACATCCTTACCAAACCTTTGGGAGCTCTTCCATAAAAAAATAATGTATATCCAAATCCTTGCTTCAAGCTCTGCTTCTGGGGAACACAATCTATGACACTTGTCCTCTTAGAATGGATCTGGTCTTAACCTGGGATCAAATCCTAGCTCTACCACCCAGTTATGTTACCTTTAGCTTCAGGTTCCTCACTTGAAAAATGCAAATAATAATACCAGTTGCCTTACATACCTATGTAAAAGTAAATACTAATTTCCCTATGTGTCATACACATCCCTATGGGTCTAACAAAGAATCGCCTTGTGTATGTATTTATCAGTCAGATGGGCAATGTAAACAAGTTTGGCAAACTATATAGTACCAAGAAAATGGTAGTTAGTATTATTAAGTATATAAAACCTTTTGGAAATGCTGAAGTGATACACAAAAGCAAGGTATATAATTTGGTTGTACAAATGCACTACTACCACCATACACCTGCAGCATCAAATGGGTGAAAAGTTTTAGCAGTCCTTCCAATTTACCTACCTTATGCCTCATGTAGAAATGCCAAAATAATGAGTAAGTGATAAAGGCTCTATCCTCTTATGCATTTTGATGAAAACCACTAGCAAGCTTCTCTTCCTCTGCTCAAACTTCTTTGCTTTCTCATAGAATTAAGTAATTACCTCATAAAGGATTTCTGCAAGTCTCTGCCCCATCACCACCAACAGAAGTACAAAGCTAATGACAATTACAACATCACAGATAATGACCATAATGCTATAACCTCTTATGGGCTGAGCACTGTGATAAGCACCTGACTTGCATAATTTATCTTTTTTTAAAGATTTTGTTTATTTATTTGACAGACAGAGAGGCAGCAAGAGAGGGAACAGAAGCAGGGGGGGTGGGAGAGGGAGAATGAGGCTTCCTGTCGAGCAGGGAGCCGGATGTGGCGTTCGATCCCAGAATGCTGGGATCATGACCTGAGCTGAAGGCAGATGCTTAACGACTGAGCCACCCAGGCGCCCCTGACTTGCATAATTTTATTTAATGATTTCAACAAAACTCTGAGGCAGGTACTACCATCCTAGGAAGAAAATTTAGATTCAAAGAGATAAAGTAACTTGTTCAAATTGACACAGTTCAAAAGTGAAGAAGTGGAATTGAACCCAGACCTTACTTTTCCTTAAATTCATCCTCATAACCAGTACTTTATACCAACACACTGGCAAGAAAATAAGCAAGCTTCCTGGAGGATCCACTGTCCCCTCTCTCCTCCTCTGCCCTTCACCCAGGCAACATGGATAAGTTCATCTAGGAATAACATCACTCTAGGAACAAATATTCTTCCTCCAAAAATGGACTCACGTTACATCTGCATATAGAACCCGCATATGGCCCACGAGTTGTATTTTAAAAGTTGTAAGCCTCTGGTCAATGATTGGAGAGGCGCACAGAGTACAGAAAGTTTAATGAGATTGTGATATTAAAATTCAACATACACACGTATGGAAAATAAGGACAGTGGGAGAGATGAAGATAAGAGATAAAGCCTGGAGCCCTGTGACTTCTAGATCAGAAACAGGAAGGGGAAAGTGTACCTGGAAAGACGTTGTCAACAGGTTGAGTCGCCTTTGCCAAAGTGTCACAGAGCTGTTTCCGCAGCTTCTGAGCATGACTGCCCAGATCGGAGAAGTTGGGAACAAAAGAGGCGAACTTCTCCTCCGGGCTGCTCGCAATCTCCTTGAGCTCCGCCAAAACTGCGTCTTTGACACCAACGGTGTAGAGTCGGACGCCCGCCCTCTTCAGGGCCTCGGCGGCGTCCTGCGCGCGGTCCTCCGCGGGGCTGCTGCTGATCACCACGGCCACCTGAGGCACGCCCTGGCCCGCCCGACTCCCCGCTGTTGCCTGGAAGTGCTCATCTAGAAGGAACTGCAGGGCCAGGCCCAACCTGCGGCCCCCAGGCCTAAACTGAATCCTTTGAATGTGTTCCAACACATCGCCTTTGCGGGGGTAGGTGGAAAGTAGGAACTTGGAATGGGGCGTGTCGCCGTACTGAGCCAGCCCCACGCGGATGGCGTCTTTGCTGACATTGAAGCTGTTTACCATGATGTGCAAGAAGTTCCGCACGCTGCGGGTGTGTTGGGGGTTGACGTTGGCGTCCACTAGAAACACGACATCTCCCACAGAAGCCTCCCTGCAGACTGGGGAAGAGAGTCAATTCAAGACAAAACAGCACAAAACTGACAGCTACTGCCTGTGACTCTATCTCCCCCCATTTGTTGCCTTCACAGCCCGCGGACTGGCCTGCACAGCTCTGGGACAAGAGCTAATATGCACGGCCTGAGCATATCGTCATCTTCCTTTGCTTCCTCATGGCCACCATCTATCCTTGTTCACCTGCCACTCTCTGTTTCATTCGAACAGACATCTGACCCCCTCAGTGAGATTCCCGACCATGGCCCTCCACCCGTCCCTTAAACTTAATAAAATACTTTCAACCAGTAGAGGATGCTGTTGGTGCCCCACCTAGATCTTTCTGGGCTGGCACACCTGTGCCCCAGCTGCTTCAAGTGCTACAGCTAACTGCTCCCCTCTGACACTTTGTCTAGGGACCTATCCGTAGCTGAAGGGAGCAGAGTAGTCACATCTGGAGACACCTGGAAAGTGACACCACCTGGGTGGCCAATGGTCGATCATCTGGGGTTACAAACACCTGGCCCCCTTGCCTTCACTGAAACAACTCATGGTGCCATTTATGTTCCAGCATCTTCCATGGCTCAGGTCAATGTTGGGTGTTACCTGAGGCTACATCCTTGCTTGGCTTCTTCACCCCCAGCCTATCTCACTTCTCTTTTTCCCTTACAAGTCTGTCCTGAAGAGTACTCCTTCACAATGACACGTTCACCAAATTCCTGTCCCAGGCTCTGCATCTCGAGAACCTGACCTAAGACATCTGCTTTCTAGGTTTGACCTCTGGCACTCCCTCGCTACCACCAGCCCCTGTTAGTTTTATCTCATGGCATTACCATAAGTGTGGCTCCCATTTGTCCTTTGGCTCCCTGAACTCAAGCCTGCACTGCACAACTATTTCTCCCAAACCCAATTCCAGTCCCGGAAACCACAACCCCAACAGTGGCCAGAGCGAAGGGGGCTCCAGCTGGGCCCACCCTGGTCTCCAGCATGGAAGGGATCAGACGCCAGGTGGCTGCGGGATTTGAGCCAAGAGCCCGTCTTTCTGCTTCTCAGATTGCATCTCTCTACAATAAGGGTTTGACCAGATGACCTGGTCTCTTCCAACCCAAACACTGCATTTCTGTGACAAGAAGTAAATACACAGATTAAACATTGTGCTTGTGTAGACCAAAAAAGGGAAGAGGTGATTATGATCTCTCTGTTCGTCAGTAACCGGCATGACTTTTCCCCCACACTTCCCAATTTGATTGTCTGTGCTTATGGTAGGAGAGCCCATGAATCAGTGATGAGAGAGAGAAGAAAAAAAAGCAGAAACCAGCTGAAGAGGATGTTAGTTTCAAGTGGCTCAAAACCAGGGCATGATTATCCCACGCTGGTTAAATACATCTTGCATTTGGTCTTGTGCCAGAAAGGTTAAAATACTGGCTGGGGCTGGCCCTGCACTCACTCTCCCCTCTCCACTTTACTCTCTGCGGTCCAGGCTCCTTCGTCTGAGTTCTCACAGCTGCCATGTGGCGCCTACATGGCACCAAGTTTCTTTCCCTTTCTCTCTTTCTTTTTTTTCTGATTAATTCCCATAGAATCATGTTCTTTCATCTTGGTGTGTAATGTAACATTCATCAATGTGCTTATTCAACTAATGGCGATCTCCTCAACTAGACAGTGGTTTCCATGCAAACCGATATCATATCTTTTGTTTGTTTGTCCATCACTCAGGTGTCTAGGATAGAATAGTCACCCAAACAAATATTTAAGGAAGGAAATATTTGGGAAAGAGAGAAGGAGAGAGGGAGTGACAAAGGGAGAAGATATCATTAAAAAGAATGGAAATACTGAAAATTAATGAAACCAAATAAGGGAATCAGAACATTTTAGAGCTAGAAAGAATCCTATGGTATTATGTAATACAATACTATAGTCATTAGGTACATGACAAAGGGCTGGTGGGGGGGTTAAGAAAAGTAACAATGTATGAAAATATAACACATCTTCATTCCAAGTGATTGAGCACTTGGAATGTAACTAGCACAAATGAGAAAATAAATTTAACATTTTACTGAATTTTAATTTAATTTAAATAGTCACATGTGACTGGTGGCCACTGTATTGAAAAATGCAAGTATAGAAGAATGAACCCAATTTGTCCATCTCACAGATAAGGGAAAGAACACCTAGAAAGGCAAAGTAACTCACATGAATCAGTTCAAACAGCCAGTATTAGAAACCAGGTCTCCTGAAATCCGGTTCATACTCTGGACTGCCATAAAGAAGATTAAATTAAAAGTCCTTATTATAGAGAGGAGTTAAAATGGCGGAGGAGTAGGGGACCCCTTTTTCAGCCAGTCCCCTGAGTCGAGTTGGTTGGGTACCAGACCAGCCTGAACATCCATGGAATCAGCCTGAGACGCAGGAAGATACATCTGGATCTCTACAAATGAACATCTCCAGCTCTGAATATTGGGGTACGAAGCAGGGAGCCATGAAACCGGGCACAGATATCGGAAGATAAACGGAAGGGGGAGGGAGCCGCCCTGTTCAGGCGCCGGGAAGCGGTAGCCACCTGCACGGGGGAGAAGGCAGACTTGGGGACGGCACCCCCGAGAGAGCAGACTGAGACCGTGAGCCGGGAGCGCGTGCCACCAGACTGAAACGGAGCTCCAGTGCGCTCACTGGAACCAAACTGAGACCGGGAGCTCCGGAACGCGCGGGGGCAGCTGGCGGTGTTAGAAACACAAAGGACAGAGATGCGACGGCCCTGGAAGTGAGGGCTGGGACGTCAGGTGTGGGGCGCACATCCCAGGATGCTGCAGGGTTGAGCAGCACCAACAGAAACAGAGTTAAAGTGGCCAGAACATCAGTGGAGAACGGTCCGCGATCCCTCTGTTCTGAGACAGAGGCTGAGATTGGGCCACTGCTGCTCTGACTCTCAGAAGAGGCACAGCAAACCACCAGGGAAAGCCGCCAGAGAACAAAAGCCGGGAAAGACCGGCTCACAGTGTGCCCATGCCCATCCCCCCTGGCAAGGGACACAGAGACTCTACCCAAACAGGATTGCCTGAGTATCGGTGCGGCAGGCCCCTCCCCCAGAAGGCAGGCTGAAAAATCAAGAAGCCCACATCCTTAAGATCCCTATAAAACAAGTGAAAAAACTATTAACGAAAAGGTTACTGAGAATATAGAATCCCTAAGGACAGAAATGAGAGCGAATCTGACAGAAATTAAAAATTCTATGAGCCAAATGCAGGCAAAACTAGAGGCTCTGACGGCCAGGGTCGCAGAAGCAGAGGAACGGGTTAGTGAATTGGAGGATGGGTTAATAGAGGAAAAAATGAAAATAGAAGATGGTCTTAAAAAAATCCACGCCCACGAATGTAGGTTACGGGAGATTACTGACTCAATGAAACGATCCAATGTTAGAATCATCGGCATCCCCGAGGGGGTGGAGAAAAACAGAGGTCTAGAAGAGATATTTGAACAAATTGTAGCTGAAAACTTCCCTAATCTAGCAAGGGAAACAAACATTCGTGTCCAAGAGGCAGAGAGGACCCCTCCCAAGCTCAACCATGACAAACCTACGCCACGTCACGTCATAGTGCAATTCGCAAATATTAGATGCAAGGATACAGTATTGAAAGCGGCCAGGGCAAAGAAATTTCTCACGTACCAAGGCAAAAGCATCAGAATTACGTCAGACCTGTCTACACAGACCTGGAATGAGAGAAAGGGTTGGGGGAGCATATTTAAAGCTCTTTCAGAGAAAAACATGCAGCCAAGGATCCTTTATCCAGCAAGGCTGTCATTCAGAATTGATGGAGAAATAAAGACATTTCAGAATCGCCAGTCACTAACCAATTTTGTAACCACGAAACCAGCCCTACAGGAGATATTACGGGGGGTTCTATAAAAGTAAAAAGGCCCCAAGAGTGATACAGAACAGAAAGTCACAGCCAATACAAACAAAGACTTTACTGGCAACATGGCAACATTAAAATCATATCTCTCAGTAATCAGTCTTAATGTAAATGGTTTGAACCATCCCATAAAACGCCACAGGGTTGCAGATTGGATAAAAAGAAATGACCCATCCATTTGCTGTCTACAAGAGACTCATTTCAAACCCAAAGATGCATTCAGACTGAGAGTAAGGGGATGGAGTACCATCTTTCACGCAAATGGACCTCAAAAGAAAGCTGGGGTAGCAATTCTCATATCAGATAAATTGGATTTTAAACTACAGACTATAGTTAGAGATGCAGAAGGGCACTATATTATTCTTAAGGGAAGTATTCAACAAGTGGATATGACAATTATAAATATATATGCCCCCAACAGGGGAGCAGCAAGATACACAAGCCAACTCTTAACCAGAATAAAGAGACATATAGATAAAAATACATTAATAGTAGGGGACCTCAACACTCCACTATCAGAAATAGACAGAACACCCTGGCAAAAACTAAGCAAAGAATCAAAGGCTTTGAATGCCATACTCGACGAGTTGGACCTCTTAGATATATATAGAACACTACACCCCAGAACCAAAGAATACTCATTCTATTCTAATGCCCATGGAACATTCTCAAGAATAGACCATGTTCTGGGACACAAAACAGGTCTCAACCGATACCAAAAGATTGAAATTATCCCCTGCATATTCTCAGACCACAACGCTCTGAAATTGGAACTCAACCACAAGGAAAAATTTGGAAGAAACTCAAACACTTGGAGACTAAGAACCATTCTGCTCAGGAATGATTTGATAAACCAGGAAATCAAAAATAAATTTAAACAATTTATGGAGACCAATCAGAATGAAAACACAATGGTCCAAAACCTATGAGATACTGTAAAAGCAGTCCTAAGGGGAAAATACATAGCCATCCAACCCTCACTCAAAAGAACAGAAAAATCTAAAATGCAGTTTTTATATTCTCACCTCAAGAAGCTGGAACAGCAACAGAGGGACAGGCCTAATCCACGCACAAGGAAGCAGTTGACCAAGATTAGAGCAGAAATCAATACATTAGAAACCAGGAGTACAGTAGAGCAGATCAACAGAACTAGAAGCTGGTTCTTTGAATGAATTAATAAAATTGACAGACCACTGGCAAGACTTATCCGAAAGAATAGAGAAAGGACCCAAATTAATAAAATTATGATTGAAAAAGGAGAGGTCACAACCAACACCAATGAAATTGGAAGGATTATTAGAAGCTTTTATCAACAGCTTTATGCCAATAAATTAAGCAATCTGGAAGAGATGGAGGACTTCCTGGAAACCTATAAACTACCAAGACTGAAACAGGAAGAAATTGATTTTTTAAACAGGCCAATTAATTATAAAGAGACTGAATCAGTGATAAACAACCTTCCAAAAAACAAAACTCCAGGCCCGGACGGTTTTCCTGGGGAATTCTACCAAACATTCAAAGAAGAAATAATACCTATTCTCCTAAAGCTATTTCAAAAAATAGAAACAGAAGGAAAGCTACCAAACTCATTCTATGAGGCCAATATTACCTTGATCCCCAAACCAGGCAAAGACCCCCTCAAAAAGGAGAATTACAGACCGATTTCCCTAATGAATATGGACGCCAAAATCCTCAACAAGATACTTGCTAATAGAATCCAACAGTACATTAAAAGGATTATCCATCACGATCAAGTGGGATTCATACCTGGGATGCAAGCGTGGTTCAATATTCGCAAATCAATCAGCGTGATACATCATATCAACAAGAAAAGACTCAGGAACCATATGATCCTCTCAATCGATGCCGAAAAAGCATTTGACAAAATACAGCATCCTTTCCTGATTAAAACCCTTCAGAGTGTAGGAATAGAAGGTACATTTCTCAATCTCATAAAAGCCATCTATGAAAAGCCTACTGCAAATATTATTCTCAATGGGGAAAAGCTGGAAGCCTTTCCCTTAAGATCAGGAACTCGACAAGGATGCCCACTCTCGCCACTATTATTCAACATAGTACTAGAAGTCCTTGCAACAGCAATCAGACGACAAAAAGGGATCAAAGGTATTCAAATTGGCAAAGAAGAAGTCAAAATGTCTCTCTTTGCAGATGACATGATACTCTATATGGAAAACCCAAAAGAAGCCACTCCCAAACTATTAGAAGTTATAGAGCAATTCAGTAACGTGGCGGGATACAAAATCAATGCTCAGAAATCAGTTGCATTTCTATACACGAATAACGAGACCGAAGAAAGAGAAATTAGGGAATCCATCCCATTTACAATAGCACCAAAAACCATACGTTACCTTGGAATTAACTTAACCAGAGACGTAAAGGACCTATATTCTAGAAACTATAAATCACTCTTGAAAGACATTGAGGAAGACATAAAAAGATGGAAAGATATTCCATGCTCATGGATTGGAAGAATTAACATAGTTAAAATGTCCATGCTACCCAGAGCAATCTACACTTTCAATGCTATCCCGATCAAAATACCGAGGACATTTTTCAAAGAACTGGAACAAATAGTCCTTAAATTTGTATGGAAACAGAAAAGGCCCCGAATCTCCAAGGAACTGTTGAAAAGGAAAAACAAAGCTGGGGGCATCACAATGCCGGATTTCGAGCTGTACTACAAAGCTGTGATCACAAAGACAGCATGGTACTGGCACAAAAACAGACACATAGACCAATGGAACAGAATAGAGAGCCCAGAAATGGACCCTCGGCTCTTTGGGCAACTAATATTTGATAAAGCAGGAAAAAACATCCGGTGGGAAAAAGACAGTCTCTTCAATAAATGGTGCTGGGAAAATTGGACAGCTACATGCAAAAGAATGAAACTTGACCACTCTCTCACACCATACACAAAAATAAACTCCAAATGGATGAAAGACCTCGATGTGAGACAGGAATCCATCAAAATTCTAGAGGAGAACATAGGCAGCAACCTCTACGACATCGGCCAAAGCAACCTTTTTCATGACACATCCCCAAAGGCAAGAGAAACAAAAGATAAAATGAATTTATGGGACTTCATCAAGATTAAAAGTTTCTGCACAGCCAAGGAAACAGTCAAAAAAACTAAGAGGCAGCCCACGGAATGGGAGAAGATATTTGCAAATGATACTACAGATAAAAGACTGGTATCCAAGATCTACAAAGAACTTCTCAAACTCAATACACGAGAAACAAATAAACAAATCATAAAATGGGCAGAAGATATGAACAGACACTTTTCCAATGATGACATACAAATGGCTAACAGACACATGAAAAAATGTTCAAAATCATTAGCCATCAGGGAAATTCAAATCAAAACCACACTGAGATACCACCTTACGCCAGTTAGAATGGCAAAAATAGACAAGCAAGAAACAACAATTGTTGGAGAGGATGTGGAGAAAGGGGATCCCTCCTACATTGTTGGTGGGAAAGCAAGTTGGTACAGCCACTCTGGAAAACAGTGTGGAGGTCCCTTAAAAAGTTAAAAATTGAGGTACCCTATGACCCCACCATTGCACTACTGGGTATTTACCCCAAAGATACAGACGTAGTAAAGAGAAGGGCCATATGCACCCCAATGTTCATAGCAACATTGTCCACAATAGCTAAATCATGGAAGGAACCGAGATGCCCTTCAACAGATGACTGGATTAAGAAGTTGTGGTCCATTTGGGGCGCCTGGGTGGCACAGCGGTTAAGCGTCTGCCTACGGCTCAGGGCGTGATCCCGGCGTTATGGGATCGAGTCCCACATCAGGCTCCTCCGTTATGAGCCTGCTTCTTCCTCTCCCACTCCCCCTGCTTGTGTTCCCTCTCTCGCTGGCTGTCTCTATCTCTGTCGAATAAATAAATAAAATCTTTAAAAAAAAAAAAAGTTGTGGTCCATATATACAATGGAATATTACTCAGCTATCAGAAAGAACGAGTTGTCAACATTTGCTGCAACATGGATGGCACTGGAGGAGATAATGCTAAGTGAAATAAGTCAAGCAGAGAAAGACAATTATCATATGTATTCTTTCATCTATGGAACATGAGAACTAGGAAGAATGGCAGGGGAAGAAAGGGAAAAAGAAAGGGGGGGTAATCAGAAGGGGGAATGAAGCATGAGAGACTATGGACTCTGAGAAACAAACTGAGGGCTTCAGAGGGGAGGGGGGTGGGGGAATGGGATAGGCCGGTGATGGGTAGTAAGGAGGGCACGTATCGCATGGTGCACTGGGTGTTATACGCAACTAATGAATCATCGAGCCTTACATCGGAAACCGGGGATGTACTGTATGGTGACTAACATAATATAATAAAAAATCATTAAAAAATAAAATTAAAAAAAATAAAATTAAAAAAAAAAAGTCCTTATTATAGAAAGGCAAAGTCCTTGTAGGAGTTTAGGCAGAGAAGGGCTGACGAAGGGTAGTGTGCTCCAGGGACACTAAATCACGTCTAGATTCCAGAGTCCCACTTCTCAGAGTTTGCCTAATCCCGGTCATAAAGCCAAGTGGAATCATGATTTTAGAAAAGACAGATCATAAATGAGTTCATGGACCTTTAAGCTCTGTTTCCCTTTGGCACTCCAGAATGCAATCCTGTTGAGAGAATTCAGTGAGTGCTCCAGGAATGGCTGACTGGTTTGTCCCCTTAACATCTCTTTTTAGAGACCACACAGACATGAAAGTGTTTCCCTGATCTTTCCGATCAGGAGAAAACTCACAGTTCTGTGGAACAGGTTTTCAGGCAAATAAGTATGGGTTCCATGATGTGCACCTTGAGCGATGTATTACATTTTCATACATTGTTATTTTTCTTAACCCCTCCACCAGCCCTTTGTCATTTTAGGTGTTTGAAACATGAAAAGACTGACTGTCACAGCTTCTGTTCACAAGAGCGGGGAGTCAGAGCTGGAGGGAAAATTTAGAGAGCTTCGTGGGGGTTTTTCTCCAACAAATAACAGTCTGTGTAATTATATATAAATATTTAAACCTCAATATTGCCTCAGTGGGGGTTCAGGCTACTCAATCTTCTCTTCATGAGACTTTCATCGAGAAAAGTCACAACAATCTGTTAAAACGACTACAAAAAAATTGCAGAGATGTCACTGGCATTTAGTGACGCTATCCATCTTGTGACAATAATTACCTCTCAGAACGGCTCTGCCAAAGGAGACCAAGCGAAATGCAGAGTCAAGAGAATAGACCGTGTTTACAAAAGCATTTGAGAGCCTGGTAACACATTCGGAAGTATAGCATTTTTTAATAGCTATTTTTTTGGCATTTGAGGTTAAGCTTTGAAAAAAATCAAGTGCACTCTGTTCACTAAAAGCCTCTAGATTCTAAGCTCTCCTGAAAAGAAGAATTTCCCTTCCGTTAATTATGAAGCTTCTGTACTATTTTCTTTTAAGATTGTCACTACCATAGGTCCATGGCAAGGTCATCATTTTTGGCTTAGAGAATCCTATGCATTACCAATTCTCTGTGACTTGATGAAGCCAAAACTAGCTGACAGAAAGATGAACTCCCAAAACACCTTCCAAGTCTCCATTCTGGATATGGACCTAGGGGAAAAAAAGAAACCTCATAATTAAAATTCTGTCTTCATACGTTTAAAATGAGATCATCACATCATTTGTTAATTATATCTCAAAAAGTTGATTTTTAGAAATATATTTAGACCCATGTCTTTTCCCAGACCAACAGAAACTTGATAAAAAATAAAATAAAATAAAATAAAATAAAATAAAATAAAATAAAGGGCTTGTTGCTACATTGTTTCAATTATGCAAGGAAGATGGTCTTGCTGACCCAACTCAGGAAGAGTTTTGTAAACACCCAGAGTGCATACCTCAGACTTCACTGTTTAAAGTTGTCCAGATATGACCATGAAAGGATAAAGCATATGGGGCATGGGGAGAATTTCTGTTTCACACACTGAATTCGTTTGGTGGAACATAAACATTTCTGGATGATTTTGCTTGTATTTTTATACAAGCATCGGATGACCTTATAAATATTTGTGGCATGCTGAAATATTCAAATATCTCAGGAGCACATCTGCCTGATAAAATCAGGATAGCCTGAAAATATTTTATGTGCTCCCAGAAGAAGCCAAATATCAGACTTCCCTCCCCTAAACTTGGATTCATTTCTGAAGGCCTCCATGAAAATTATCCAGTCCCAATTGCATTTCTGTTTCTTGACTGTAAAGAAGTCCATGTGTTTAAAAATAAGAAAACCACAGCCTTCACATTGCATGAGGTCTCAACTGGAACAGGGGGCACCTCATCTTTACCTTTGTAGCCAGCCGTCCTCAGCATCCTCAGGGGGTTAAAAATAAGGATTCTTAGTAGACTGCTTGAGTTTGGATCCCAGACCCACTATTTAATAGTTGATCTTGGGCAAGTTGCTTAACTGCCCTGTGCCTCAGTTTCTCCATTTATAAAACTGGAACAAGAATGGGATCTACCTCATAGTCTTGCAGTCAGGATTAAGTGAGCTCATTACCGTAAAACTCTTCACCTATGCCTGGTACATAGAAATCACTCTTAAAGTGCTTGTTAAATAAAATAAGTTTTCTTGGATACCCACAATGAAGTAAAGAAGCATTGCCTCTAATTTGAAACTCAGAATCCGTAGAGGTAGAGGAACACTAATACTAATACACTAACACTAATACTAATATTTATATTTTTTATTTAATTCACTTAATTTTTACTCTCAGTTGATTGCTACTTTGTAAGTTACTATGCTGGTATCTCCATGTTCCTCACCTCAAACCTGGGAAAGGCCAGCAGAGCAGACCTTACTCGCTCATCTTGTTGATGGAAATGAAGAAATCGGGCCGCAAAAGGTTAAGTAGCATACCACAGCTACAGGGCCATGGACTGCCAGTCTCTGTCCCATGGAACCCGACTCCTACAGCGCATGACAGGAACTCTACCACTTCAATGAAAACCCCCAAGTCCAGATTGTCACTCAACTCTCCAGACCCCAACTCATGTAAAATGAAGATCTGTGAGCAATTTACCATGGGGTGAAAATGTGAACTCAAGCCCTTAGTTCCTGTATCCACCAATTTGTCTTCAAAGAGCACAGTTTTATGTACAAAACGCTGTATTGGGTACTCCAGAGAATGGAATTACAAACCTTGCTTTTACGTTTAGAGAACTGAACAATCTATTTGGGGGGAGAAACTTTACATACCAGAAACACTAAGAAATTCAGGAAACTTTAAATGCATCCTTTAAATGTATCAAAGAGTTTAGGCGAGTATCTCATCGTGTCTACATCATTTTGCTGTCTTGGGCCCTTTAAAGGGAACGTTGTATGGAAATCATATCACAACGCCCAGAAATCCCAGCTATCCAACAGTGGAGGCCCTCTTTCCAGAAAGTGGAAGTAGAACCATCCTGTTTCCCCAAGGACACATTTCTACTGTACATGCTTAATTTACTACTTAGAAATGACTCAAGGATGTGAGATAACCATTTTACTATTTTATGGTAACAGAAAATACTGGGAGAAGACTTGACCTCAAAAGAAGCCCGTGGGCCTTAATTCTGGTGTCAGCTTGACCATTTGCTTTGTGGACTTGAGCTAGCCAGTTCACCTTTTAAGGTCTATGTGATGACTTTCAAGGGCTTGGAACTGATTTGGGACACCTACTACATTGCCCACTATATTACAAACATTCTCCAGGGTATTGGTCCAAAAATTTTCCAATAAATAGATGTCATATAATTGGATTTCTCTGCTCCTCAGTTTCTACACCAACCTGCCGGTAATACCTCCTCAAAGAGGCATATAAGTAATTTGAGGGAAGATACTTTAAGACTGTAAATATCCTATTTCCCAATAAATTTTCATCTAATGGCAAATAAATGAATGCATGATCATAAAAAATAGACTATTTTAATGGATTAAGGACAGTATGAGAGTAAAGATCTTGAGAGTTTGAAAGTGCCAGGAAGAATGATCCAAAACAAATTCAGGTGTTATTATTATGATTATTATTAGTATTGTTTCAATAAAATACTATAATGCGACTTTTTAACTTTGGATTAATAAAGTTAGATGAAATAGAAAACCTTCAAGTAGGGTATCTACATTTTCATATTCTGTTATGTCCTAATTATTAGTACTAATACAACTAATCACAAGAAATGAGAAGTATTTTTAGTTAGTTATAAATAAAGTACCAGAGCTGTTTATGGAAATCAGTGGGAAAGCCAAAAGTTTATAAACATTTTACAGCTGTGCATATGGGTATTTACATTAATGAAAAGGAAAATGTCTATAGATTAAGGACTTAATACGTATATTGTATATGCTGTTCATGAGGATGTTTATATCTAATATAAGCTGCTGAAGAGGTTTTGCATTTAAACATGTAGGATTCATTGTACAGGCAAAAAGAAAAAAAAAATGAAGCCATTAAATGAAGTGCAATTAGCTAGGGCTAACATGGAATACTGATTCTTTCTGGAAATAATTCTAATGGGTGTAGGGTAGAAAGACACTTCTCTCAAAGTATGCTGAGAGAAATCAAATAGTTCAATAGTCAACTAGGACAATCTATTTTTTAAGACTGATTCATTCAATTTAAAAAATTACCATGGGGCGCCTGGGTGGCACAGCGGTTAGGCATCTGCCTTCAGCTCAGGGCGTGATCCTGGCGTTATGGGATCGAGCCCCACATCAGGCTCCTCCGCTATGAGCCTGCTTCTTCCTCTCCCACTCCCCCTGCTTGTGTTCCCTCTCTCGCTGGCTGTCTCTCTCTCTGTCAGATAATAAATAAAATCTTAAAAAAAAAAAAATTACCTTGCAAGCTACCACCATAGTAATAATTGATTCAGGGAAGAATCATCAAATGAAGCTAAAACCATTGGGCAGAAGCATGTTGCAGAACAAGGTTTTACCACAATCTCAAAGTATCTCCTAACAAATTACTTATAAGTTACAAAGGGCAAAAAATTACCTTTACAAGGGAGAAACACGGTGGACACGATGCAACCAAAAATGGTAGGGTACACCAATATCACATTACTTCCTGATGTGATGCGTGAGAAAACTACATCAATTATATGGTAGTCCTCCTCCAATCCCATGACTTAAATCTAATAATGAGGAAACAATCATACAAACCAAAACTCAGAGACAGTCTAAAAACAACTGACCTGGGCTCCTCAAAAATACCAGTGTCATGAAAAACAAAGCAAAGGTGAGGAACCAACTGAAGTTAAGACAGTCTAAGGAGAAGTGGAAACTAAAGGCAACGAATGATCTTGGGTTGGAAAAAAAAATGGCTATAAAGGACGTAAAGGGAGACAATACATAAAAATTTAATATGGACTGAATGTTATATAATAATTCTGCATCCATGTTACATTTCCTGAGTTTGATCATTATGTTATAGTCATGGAAGAGAATGTCCTTGTTCTTAAGAAATATACATAATATGAGGCAGAGGGTCTTGAGGTCACCCACTTACTCTCAAAGGTTCATCAGAATTATAATAATTCATAGAGAGAAGGAAAAAGTATTGCAATACTCTTGCAACTTTTTTATTGAGTGTTTACTGTTGCCCAGATAATATGTCAGACACTAGAAATAAGATTAAAGAAATAGTTCTTCTCTTGAGAAGACTTGGAACTCTAGTGGAGAGAAAGAGATGGATAAATTGTAATATTGTGGGATGAGCAAAATAATATAGAAATCTGTACAAGGTTCTGAGGAACACAGTGGGTGAGCATTTCTCTTCACTTGGTGAAGGCTTCAAAGAGCAGATGACGCTGGAGTTGAGATTTAAAGGAGGAATAAAGATTTACAAGCGAGCAAGTGGAGAAAGGCAATTCCAGGTACGGAACAGTGCGTGCAAGGACTCAGAAGAGGTATTGGACCACGCCAAATAGAGCTCATCCAAGGCCTTGGGAGCTAAGGTTTTGGAGTGCAGGGACCCTGGGTAAGCCTTCTGGGAGCTCACACACCTGTACTGCATAAGCTCTGAGGGCATACATCTAATGGAGACCTTTGGTTTTCTGACATGCATGAACTCAGAAGGTGGGATAGAAGAGGGGACCTGAGTAGAGTTTCTCAGTCTTCAACCATTAACGACCTTCACCTCATTTAATTAAACCAGCTGTGCTTTATATAACAGTCTCCAAGTTTCCTGTTCTCCCTCCATTGACCCCTCAAAAATAAAATAAGAAGATGCCATTTCTGATACTCTATGCCAGTGGTTCTTAGATTGAACATTGTATCAGAATCACCAAGAGGACCTGTTAAAACCCAGTTTCCTGCACCCCCATCTCCAGAGTTTCTGATTGGTGAGAACTTGCATGTGGAGCAGATCCAAGGGACCACACTTTGAAAACCACTCTTCTATGCATTTAACATGTAGTGGTTCCCAACCAGACAGATGTCTGCTCCACTTACTTTCAACAGTATCTTCAGCTCCACGTGGAGAAAAGCAAGTGTCTATTATCAATTAAGTGGAGAAAGGGAAGAGGCAATCAATTAAAAATGTTTTCTTTATACATACCTGACTGAGAGGTAAGCAGAAGCTTCAAAGTATTTAGATGAAAAACCCAATGCAAATGTGCAAAATTAACTTAAACACATTTTTTTCAATTTGCTTTCTAATTATATTCTATTCCCTGAAATAATAAAGAGCTATGTTCTCTCTCTCTCTCTTTTTTTTCCAATTTTTTTTCTGGTCACTTAAACATGATTATTTGAAGCACTGTATTATTTGGCTTTCTTACAAGACAGGCTTGGAGTCTACCATATCTGGGCCACAGGAAGCTCTGGAAGGCAAACAGTTGGGGGACATAAACGGATTCTTCCATACACATCACGTTAGAATACACACGGCATGTTTAACAGTTAAGAAAAACGAAGGTTAGCCTCGACCTATTGCATAAACATTAGCATTTGCTTTCTGTGCCCATTCACAAATTATATGACTGCTTGGATATATACACAACTTTGTTGTAACATATTTGAGGGAGGCTGTGTCAAACATTTCAATGACAATTAATGTGTCATGAGCCTCAGAAAAAAAAATAACAAGATGCAGAATCCTGGAGCATTCCTCCAGGGAGGGATAAGGATTGCAATGCCAGAGTTCATCAGGGCAGTGTGCGAAGCAGGAAATGGGTGCTGATGGCCATGACGCTCCCATCGGCTGTGGTCATATGAAGACTAGCACACAATTTGTGAGGTGTTGACAATTTTGGAACTGAATAGAATCTCAGCTCTTGGGCAGTTTTTAACTATCCTAGACCCTCTTCATATCCTGATTCACCTAGTTTCCCACTGTGCCTGGTTCATAAGTCACCTACTCCCTTTGCCTTATTGCATTGACATTGCTTAATCATTTATCTACCTTACTGGGCTCTGAACACACAGAGGGAGGAGCCATGATCCGAAAAATCTTTGCAGTGCTGCATACGTTGTTGAAACTAATAAATCTGAGGCACCTGGGTGACTCAGTCATCAAGCATCTGCCTTCGGCTCAGGGCGTGATCCCGGGGTCCTGAGATCGAGCCCCACATCAGGCTCCCTACTTCTTTGGGAGTCTGCTTCTTCCTCTCCCACTCCCCCTTCTTCTGTTCCCTCTCTCACTGGCTGTCTCTCTCTCTGTCAAATAAATAAATAAAATCTTTAAAAAAAAAAAAAGAAACTAATAAATCTTTCCCTTTTGTGATCATTATATATATAAATGTTTGAACTGCTGTGTGATTTAATCCAAGGGAAAAAGAATACTCAAACTCTTTCAAGTTATGTGTAGCTTATAAACTCCATCACCCCAGCTTTCATGAGCTTGGTTTTGCCACAGATGGGAATAACTACCCTATCTTTCTCAAGTGTTTCATTCAGGAAGAATGCCTACAATCCACTAAATAGATCAGGCCCCTCTAAAGACCTGGGGCAGGTCAGGACACTCTGTCACTCCCTACTTCCTATCGCCAAGAAGCATAGAAAGAGCAAGTCATGGTAGTAAATAAGGGCAAGATGGCCCCTGCAATTGTCTAGGGCATAATACACCCTGTCCGTTATTTCTTTTATGTCCTTTAAGAAAGTTGCTCCAGAATCTGGAAAGAAAATGTAGTGTGGAGCAGTAAAAATTGTGGAGAACTTGACTTTGAATTTTCTGGTTCAAGTGTCAACCTTGCCACATTCTTGTTATGTAGCTTCTTGGAAGTCTCTTGAATTCACTAAACCTCAGCTCCGTCAGCATAAAATAGAGGTAATGATACTGTGCCATCTCTACATGGCAGGGTTACTGTAAAGACAGCATATGCTGATGGGGTAGGAAAGACTTTGCAGAAAGCTATAAAACTTGAGAGGTTACCATTACCTTTGTCAAGCAAATCGTCTACAAAACATGATTCCGACAAATTTAATCCTTTCTCACTGATAGAACCAAACCTCAAAATTTTTTTTTATTCCAAGAGAAAAAAATGCATTGCTTAAATCAAAGAGCTTTGGCTACATTTCTGCTTCTGTCTAGGAAATAATCACACTATAATGAAAGTGAGATTTTGTGTAGGAACGGACATTTTACAGCAGTGAGAGAAAATTCCCTAAATCAGAGAAGCGGGGTACCAGGTGTGACAGCAAGCTGGCGGTAACCTGGATGAGATAAGCTCTTTGAAATCTTATGTTATGAAATCTTAGCTGTCTATGTTCTTTGGAATGAATCTTTCACTTTTGTCTGCAGGGCCTCAGCTTAAAAATAACTCAAGTGCCATTGAACTGTTCTTTGTATCTTTTTTGCATATCTTAATAGTGTACAATAAAATTTTTAAAGACAAACTGAAAAAATACCCACTAAATTCAGCAACACAAACCTATTAGGCCTCGGAAAGGTAATGATATTTCTTTACAGATTACAAGATGCGTTGACCAGGCTAAAAAAATCTTTCTGGCGTTTATAGAATTATAAGTCAGTGTGGTTTGCCAAGTCTACTCAGACTTTGATGATTCAGAACATGTCACTTATTCCTTCCCTCTACTTAGAAGGCTGCATACTACTCCTTGGCCCCAGTACACACGCACACGTGCACACACCCACACATATACACACACCTGATAGGCTCTATTCACCTTTCAAAACCCAGCTCACATGTCACCTTCTTAACCCAAGCCGGATGGCAAATCACTCCTGTTCTGTTCTTCCTCTGAAAGTTGTACATTTATTTCAAAGGATAACTGGGATTTATTAAGACTGTGTCTTTACCATTAATATATGCTCAGCACCTAGAACAGTTCCCTTCTCTGCTCTCCTTTTTTTTTTTTTCCCTGTTTCCCTTCCTTCTTCCCTCCCTCTGTTCATTTCTCTCAGTTCCTGACAACTGCAACCTTCCCATAGCACAGACCAAAAAACCACGGAGTTACCACGAACTCTTCTCTCACACACACCCTACATCCAACCTGCCAGGAAATCATGCTGGATCAACGTTTAAAGCTGTTTACACAGAAACTGGTCCTCTCATCATTTCTACTGCAAACAGGCTGGTTCGAGCCACCATCATCTCTCTTGCTTGATTATTACAACAATCTCCATGGCTTTCCCTGCTTTGAACCTTTCTCTCTGAAGTCTATTCTCAACATATATCCAGTGAAATCCTTTTAATACCTAAGTCACTTCTGCTCAAAGCCCTTCAGTGGCTCCCTGTTTCATTCAGAGTGAAAAAACAAAATAGGCTACAAGGTCCTATGTAATCTGGGCCCCAGTTTTCTCTAACTCACCTCTCACCCTTGCACATTAGACCTTGATCGCTTTGGCCTACTGGCTATTCTTCAAATAAGCCAGTTATACTCCCTGTTTAGGGTCTTTGTACTTACTGTTTCCTTCATCTGAAATGCTCTTCTCCATATATCACCATATACTCACATATATCCCTATATAGCCACACACCTCTACACAAATCCACATATATCTACGTAAATCCACAAATATCCACATATATCCTATATGTCCGTCTATGTCTCCATATATCCACACACATCCCTATATGGTCCCATATATCATATATATCTCCATATCCACATGGCTGATTCCCTCGCTTCCCTCAAGTCTTTGCTCAAATGTCATCTCAGTAAGGTCCACCCCAGCCATTCTACTTAAAATTGCTACCCACCATTGTACTCCCAGGACACCCAACCCCATTTACCCCACTTACCCTCCTTCTTTTCTTATCACCTTCTAACATGCTATGTAATATTCATCATGGTTTTTATGAATGACCTGTTGTCATGCCCCACCTTCAACTACAAGTGCTACAAGGAATCTTGTTTTCCGTGATATATCCCCAGTGCCTGACACACAGTAGGTGCTCAGAAAAGACTTGTCGCATAAATTCATTTGTTCAGGAAAAAAAAAAAAGATTTCCTGCTCTTAAGACAGGATGTTCTATACAAACAGTTAGAGACATTCTTGGGAAGACTGGTGCCCCCTAGGCCATTATTTTTTGGTAAATGGAGGACTCAGAGTCAACTGGGTTCACTTTTATATTTTAGTTTTATTTTTAATTCATGTGTATTAAAAAATATAATCAGAACAAACAGCATAAAACTAAATATTTGGCAAATTTGTAGAATAAGTCAAACCAGATCACAGGCATAGCATTAGAAGGGACCTGGTTTAAGGACTCTGAGAAACCTGAAATGGGGCCAGTCTACGACTACACCCACGCCCAAGGAGGCAGGGGAGAAATGCAGCCAGAGGTGAATCTTTTAAAACTCACAGCCATAAAAATTCACTTACCCAGTGAGTTGCTCAAACATAAGACATAAGATCAGGTTGGAATGTTTGGGCAAAACAATTTCTTATATGATCTTTTTAAAAAAGACTCCTGGTGCTTTTATTTCCAGCCAAAATATCATATAGAGAACATTCATTACTTCACTTCCCAGTGACTCTAACGTACCGTATTTGCTATTTCTGCAAAAATGTAGATGAAGCTTCATTACTCTTGGTCAGTGATGGAATAAATGCATCCACAGACTTTTCACAGCCCATTCCTATGAGTCAGAAACTACCAGACAGAATATATGTGATGGCAGACTACTTTCAAAGGCCTGTGGCATACACACTCAGGGGCTAAAATAAAACGGACCCTTCTGCAGTTGCGATGCCCTAAGAAATAGTTCTTAGCTTCTGTAGATCAATACAAAAGAGAACAAAAAGGTGCTAGAATTTTCTCCTGTAGTCCTGTGGAATAATTCCGTCAATATTTGATCCTTTCATCTCACTGCAGTCATCCTTAATAGCTGTCACCATTCCTATGTTTGTCCAGCGAATTTAAATGTATAAGTATCAACCCCAGTCATCAAAAAATTGCCCATTTAATCTGAACCTGATCAATTTTACATTAACTTTTCTTGAAGTTCTTTATAAAAATCACCATTTTCTTGAGCTCTAGTAAATGATATGCATGCTGATGTATTTAGGGAATTTACTGATGTTTATAATTTACTTTAAAATGCATTTAAAAATAAGATGGATTAACAGATGGTTAGAGGGATGGATATGTGAAAAAACAACTATATTAAAATGTTCATGGTGAATCTAAGTGGTAAGTATACGTTTATTCCCTGTGAATTCTGTAACTTTTGCTGTATGTTTGAAATTTTTCATTAAAATTTTAAATAATCACCTAACTTATTTCTTAAAATTGTGTATGGTAGTCAAATGGAAAGGAAAATGAGAGTTTAATTATATGAATCCTGGCAAACTGGTTGGAAGAAAACTCTATTTCTAACTCAAAATTGTCCCTGGGATTGTTGTGAGAGAGTCATTTTTACTTGAGTTTTATATCTGTACTAAAGCCTTGTTTATTCCCTGAGTCTTTAGTGTTTTCTTTCTTCCTTTGGCCTTAATTCTAACACTAATCTCCATGTTTAAACTCTCCCAAAGATCTGCATCAGTGAAATAATTCATGAGACATGCATGAGTCCCCATAAATTGGTTTCCCCTCTCCACACAGATGGTAAATTCTGGGCCCAGTCTTAAAATACTTCACATCTTCCTGCTCCACAAAAGTTCAGAGTTACAGATCTCCCTTCATCACACTTTAAGTCTTAAAGGTGACTCTTCCTCTGTAAATCTAACAGAGATACTCCGGGGCTTTTCCTCCACATCTTCATCCCTGTCTCATTTCCTCTCCACCTCTTTGCTATGCGAGGTCTCTCTCTATCACTTTCTCTTCTGTTGGCCTGTCTATGTGTCCCTGTCTCTCTCTGCCTGGGAGTGAAAGAGAAGCAGGGCATTTGCAAAAACACATGGAAACAAACTAGAGTTCCCACCTACCAAACTCTCCCTGGGAAAAGACATTTCCTCCTACCTGGCAAAACCTTTCGGACTTGTTCTTCTAATTCCTCCTTCTGGCCTTCATCCCTTAAGAAGCTGTTGAGCCTTGGGAATTCCCTAGAGTTCAGGAAGGCTCAAGGGTACAATGACACATCAGCTTTTCCAGTATTTAATCCTCTCCTGTGGGAAAGGAAGGGGGGTGAGGGGAGGAGCAAAAAACGGTGTTTATGGTGACTGATGCGTTGTTTTTTCTCATGCGTGCTTTAGAGCCATTAAATAAAAAGGGTCCTTCTGTAAACAATGGTCTCAAAAATGCATACAAAAACTTACAAAAAAATAGTAGTAATAATAATAATATAATAAAATAAATAAAACTAGCCTTTTTCCAATTTAATTAAAAATTCCTAGAATACAAATAAATCCTAATTATCCTTATTTTAATTATTTAGTCTCCACCTAAAGTCTCTAGACTGTAAGCCCTTGAAAGCAGGAACTGGGTATAATTCATCTTGGGGTCACTCATGTCCCCTGGATATCCCCCAGCCAAGGGTCTTGTATATACTAGGTCTCAAAATAGTAGGTATAAGGGACAGATGGATAGGTGTGTGGATGGGTGGATAACTTAATGACCTGGACGATGACCAACACTCTCCGCGTTGATAACAGTTACCAAGCAGGATAAAGCTCAAGTGTCTGTACTTATCTCGGATGTTCTAAACCAGCCACACCAACCAGATTGGAGATCCGGATGGAGCCAAAGGAAATACATAAGTATTTATATGTGTATATACATAAGTTAAACTAAGAATTAAGCAGCTATAACATGATACCTTACAACAAAGGTCATTTCCTTCTCACATAGTTCAGTCCAAGGTGGGTATTCCAGGTTAGCAAGCAGCTTTCCTCCACACGGTCATTCAGGGATCCAGGCTAATATTCAACATGTGGCATCTGAGGTTTCTGCAAGTATCCCCACAGTAGCCAGTGGGAAGGGTGAAAGAGCCAACCCTACAGACTTCCTCCTAAAAGAGTAAGGCAGAGGCTGCTCACATTCCTTCCACTCACATTCCACTGGTCGGAGCTTAGTGACACTGCCACATCCAGCAGCAGGTGCACTTGAGGGTTGAATTCCCACCAAGCAACCATGTGCCCTGCTCAACTCTGTTACCATAAAAGGAGAGGGAGAACGGAGGTGGAGGAGGGGGAGCTACCATCTCCATCACATTTTGTGTACACATGGTTCACCATTACTCAAAATCTGAAGACCCATAATTGGAATGGAGTGTTGTTTCATTTCTGGCATAAGTATTCAAGGAAATGGGGTCAAGTGCAGTTTCCCAAAATAAATTGTTAATAGGACAGTGTATCATTAACAGAGTTGAATTCAGGTTTCTCTGCATTTTTTCCAGAATTGTTAAATTTGACATAAAGCCTAGAGAGCCTCCTACACAGAGGATAACTTCTGAAATGATATGTTAGTTCACTCTTCATCAATTGTCCCTTAATTATCCCTGATGTGGGGATAACAGGAGCAGAGCTTTGCTCTACTGGAAATAGAATAATTTCATATATAGCTAAGAAGCTGTAAGTGCTCACAAAATATTCTTGATTCCCTGAGGGAAATAATCAAGCCATCATATGTAAAATTCTTCAGTAAAAACAGTGAAGTTCAGATATCCAATACCAACCAGCACTTTCAGTCTTTTGTTCCCTCCTGCTCAGGAAGTCATATTTTCCCCCTCCGACTCACTCACCTTACAGAATCCCCCTCTTCTGTCCCCCTTTCATTCCCTAAAGCAGTAGCTTAGACTCCAAGATAACTTTAGGCTCAAGATCTTAAACTCTCTAACACAGACCCTGGTTAAATAGCAAGGTCCTTATTTTTTCTGTTACTTCAGAGCATTCACCATTCTGTTCTGTTCTGGATCCTCTCCTTGATCTTCAAGCAGTATTCCTACTTCTCCTTGTCTGCTGTTCTCCCATAGGAGAGAAGCTTGCCATCTTCATTTGGGTTCCCCCAAAAGCAGACCCTGAAACAAGGACTTGGGTGTAGGCAATTTATTTGGAAAGCCATCCAAGGAAGGAAGACAGGGAATGTGGGAAGTTAGACCTGAAAGAATAAAAGCCAAAAAGCTTGCCTTAATGTGTATGTTACTGTGGTAGGCAGCTGAGGTTTAGTCTTGCTGGGAACCCTCCGAGAAACTCAGAATGGCCCTCAGAACCATCCCAGGGAGATAGAGTTGGTATTTAGTCACTGAATGCCAGCCCTCAGCAGTTGAGAACTGAAAGGGGGCAGATGTGAAATCCTTGTCACTTTCAAGCTGCCCTGTGAACAAGCTGAGTAAGCAAGCTCTCTTGGCAATTGAGAAAATTCTCAAGTGGAAGTCTACAGTGGGAAGCTATATATATGTTAAGAAACTGTCTACAGCTGCAGGAGAGCTCAGAGATGCACTGAGTGGATGTGGGGCGTGGCATCAACAGCATCTGCTACACGTGCCAACTTCTTCAACTTGAGGTTTCCTCACCTCAAAACTTCAGATTCTGCCTCCCCCTGACTATTCTCCCCATGAGTTGGACCAAATTCCTAAGCTCAGAGTTCACAACTTCTTTGCTCTCAAAAACGTCTATGCCAAAGTCCATTGTTGTCTTCATCCCTGCGTACTGGGCTTGTTTCCTTCTGCAATGTTTCCATTACCAAATTGTGAGCTGCTCAAGGATAGAAATTCTATGCCTTTGCAAAGCTTAGCACATAGTAGGAGCTCCACAAATATTTGCAGAGTGAATAAATGGCAAATAATTGCCTCAATAATATATGTAAACTTCAAAGGACCTTCAACTTTTCCTTTTGACTGATATGACATTTTCACCTTAACTCACTCCTTGATGTTTGATTACAAAAACCATGTTGTTATTTCAAGAGAGACCCTGATCAAGTGTATATCTGATGAATGGAAGAGAATCTCTTCTGCAAAGCTTTGGGGGAAAAATGTTTTTGTTAATTAACAAAAGGACATGAGAAAACCTGTTCTCTAAAATTATAGACTGTCAGAAACTGATGTTTGAAATCACATTTAGTAAGAATGAAACACCCCTTTTTTGCCTAGAGGATCTAAATCATTTTAACACAGAAAAACAGCCTCAATTTCCAACCCAGGTGCAGAGCTTCAGATAAGGGTTTTGAACACAACATTCCACATTTATCTTAACTTCGTAGTTCCCAAGGAAACAGGACCCTGAGTTCTCATCTCAGCCCAGGCATGATGTCAACTCCTTTATACACCCCCCACCCTGCTTCACTTTGAAAGAGCATAACACTGCTTTGTTGCAATTTTACTTAAACCCCACCACTCCCCTAAACACTACAACAAGCCTGAGTCTTCCTTTGGTGAGGTGCCCCTTTGGTGTGTGGTCCCCTTACTCAGCAAATTAACCTTATTGGATGGGAAGTGTCTCCTTGGTGGCTTTTATCAGATGGACTTTACCACCTCTGGCCAATTTGTTTGTAGCACAGACAAATACATCAAGGTTACTAGTCCTTACCATCAAAAGTACTTAGAGATAGACACTGAGAAGACTGGGCAGGCAAACTTCGGTCAGGAACTAAGACATATTTTCTTTTTAAGATCTAGGTGCTTTGATGGTATAATGGACTATGGAGAAGGGCAAATTAATATGGTAGACCCAAACCTAGAGTCAAAGGGATACAGAAAACAACCAGGACAAGATGAAACAGTCGTTTACTCTTTGCCTACCTGGAATAATATCCTCTTTATAAGAAACTTCCATTCCACCCTCTGCTCCAGTGACAGCTGCAGTCTCCACACTATGATTGGTCCAGGAATCAGCATGTGACCCAAGCCTGGCCAATCAAAATCCTTCCTTAGATTTTTTTTCCCCCAACATTTCTGGTTATGAAGCTTTAAAGATATAATGCTGAATTTGTCTGTTGCCATGGCTTCAGCTTTGTGGGGCAGCCAGCCTCTCAAAACACAGAGGAAAGCAGAGATGAAACTCTGAGGACATTCAAGTACCTGCCCTTCCACTGTTTTTGTTTGTTTGTTTGTTTGTTTGTTTTCTTGTTTTGGGATTGTTTTTGTTTTTGTTTTGAATTTTGTTTTCTCATTTATAACTGAGAATCATTATGACTTTTACATAAACACAATCTAAAACTTTTGCGAGGGTCCTAAATTATACTTTCTTACTGGCATTTTATTCCATCTCTACAGATGCAAGCCTGCACTTCTTTTCATCAATGAACACTGGATAATTCAATATCTCTTCCTATTTTCTTTTGCTACCAGGAATCCTAGAGCTGATTATGATAACCAGCAGTAGCAAATGTTTGTACATTTTACAAAATTTAGCCCTGGAAGGGATCTTACAGATCAGCTAGTCAAACATCATAATTTTTCAGAGAAAACATGAGGTCATAAAAAGTGATACAATTTGCCCAAGAGACACATAAGCAATTAACAACCACTTTCTTCATAACTGATCACATCTACTCACTCTACTGTCTTTAGATTTTCTCTGTTCTTTTATCTGAAAACTGCCTTAAATAGGCATCTCCGTTTTCCTCCTTACTGATAGGAGGGCAAATGGCAGAGGATGAAGAGATGATTCTCAGAAATTAGGGAGGGAAAAGGGCAGAGATAATGGGATTTAACCAAGGAATTAATACTATTCAGACTCGACAAAACCTGGACATTTACCCAAGAGATGGAGTTCACAGTGATTCCAGAAAGGGACGAGACTATTGAGGGGCTAAGGAGGGGAGTTTTAAGGCTGTCAAGAGAAGACTGAGGGTTGGTGCTATACGTAGGAATTCCTTTAAAAAAACTGGTTACAGCTATAGTGCTCTAAAAATTGAAAGACATTTCCTCATAACTAATGGAATGAATTATGCAATGCTAGTCACAAATTTGTAACTTATTGTATTCCATTAGAAGTATACAGCAGACCAGAGGCCAAGACGGCGGAGGAGCAGGAGACCTAAATTCCACCTGGTCCCAGGAATTCAGCTAATAGCTATCAAACCATTCTGAATGCCTACAAACTCGACTGGAGATCGAAGAAAAGAATAGCAGCAACTCTATGAACAGAAAAGCATCCACTTTCTGCAAGTTAGGAGGTGTGGAGAAGTGACTCAGAGGTGATATACGGGAAGATAGACTGTGGGCGGGGAAGGAGCCTCCGTCAGCCGGATATCAGCAAGTTGATAGAGCAGCGAAGCACAAAATCAGAACTTTCAGATGTCTGCTCCGGTGAGGGACGTCGCTCCAGTGGCTAAGCAGGAGGTAGAACCCTCGCTGGGACAGTGTGGTCTCAGGACCCTCAGGGTCACAGAAAGACTGGGGGTGCCTGAGTGCAGCAGAGCTCCCAGGTATCTGAGCAGGGAAGCCAGCTGCAAAGAGTGAGCCAAGGAGCGGGAGCTCAGCTCAGGGTTGCCATAAACTGTGATCCGCAGCACAGTTGGGCCACCGCTCTTCAAGCAGGGTCCCAACAAGCAGCAGAACCAGGGAGACTCCCCTTCCTCCCCCCCAGGAGGACTGGCACAGGAGCGTGCTGCAGGAATCTGCTGGGTTTAGAGACTCCAAACAGGGCTGTGTGCCAGAGATAGAAACCCTGGTCACAGGCCAGGTGAGCACAGAGTGTAGACAGAGACCAGGGAGACAGAAGTGATTGACATCTTTTCCCTAAGGGCACACTGAGGAGTGGCACCAGATACTGGGAGGCACCATTTTCATTCTCATCCTCTAAAGCTGTGCAGAAAGGCCTTCAAGGAACGAGAGCCACAGAGAGCAAACCAGAGCAGATTACTTAGCCTGGCCCTTGGCAAGAGTGGTGCAATTCTGCATGGGGCAAAGACAATTGAGAATCACTACAACAGGCCCCTCCCCCAGAAGATCAACAAGAACATCCAGCCAAGACCAAGTTTACCAATCAATGAGAATAGCAAAACTCCAGTACTAGGGGAATACAACACATAGAATTCATGGCTTTTCCCCCATGGTTCTTTAGTCTTTCAACTTTAATTTTTTTAATTTTTTTCTTTTTCTTTTTTTTTTTTAACTATTCTTCTTTCCTTTTTCAACCAACTTCTTATCAATTCCATTTTTAAAATCTTTTTAAATTTTCATTTTGTGGGGCGCCTGGGTGGCACAGCGGTTAAGCGTCTGCCTTCGGCTCAGGACATGATCCCAGCGTTGTGGGATCGAGCCCCACATCAGGCTCTTCCACTATGAGCCTGCTTCTTCCTCTCCCACTCCCCCTGCTTGTGTTCCCTCTCTCGCTGGCTGTCTCTATCTCTGTCAAATAAATAAAATCTTTAAAAATTTTTTTTCATTTTGTACAGTCATATTCTATTCATTCATTGTATTTAACCTTATTTTTTTTGTGTGTATATACATGTAAGTTTTTTTTTCTTTAAAATTTTGGGATGCAATTTCTTCTAACAGACCAAAATATACCCAAAATCTAGTGTATGGACCTGTTCTATTTCACCCACCTGATCACATTCTTTTTTTTTTTTTTAATTGTTGTTCTTTCATTTTTCAACCAAATTCTTATCAATTCCTTTTTTATTTTATTTTTTTTAAAGATTGTATTTATTTATTCGACAGAGATAGAGACAGCCAACGAGAGAGGGAACACAAGCAGGGGGAGTGGGAGAGGAAGTAGCAGGCTCATAGCGGAGGAGCCTGACATGGGGCTCGATCCCATAATGCCAGGATCATGCCCTGAGCCGAAGGCAGATGCTTAACCGCTGTGCCACCCAGGCGCCCCATCAATTCCTTTTTTAAAATCTTTCTTCAGTTTTCATTTTTACAGTTATATTCCATCCCCTCATTGTATTTAACCTTATTTTTGTATGTATGTAAGTTTTTCCTTCTTTAAAATCTTGGGGTGCATTTTCTTCTAAGAGACCAAAATACACCCAAAATCTAGTGGATAGCTCTGTTCCATTCACCAGCCTGATCATATTCTCTCTCTCTCTTTTTTTTTCTTTTCCTCTTGGTTTCAGGTCTCTTCTGATGTCTTTAGTGTATATTTCTCTGCAGTCATTGTTACCTGTTCAGCATTTTGTTCTCTCATTCATCCATTCTTCTCTCGAAAAAATAACAAAATTGAAAAAATGACCTCAAAAAAATAGAACAAGAGGCAGTACTGACTGCCAGGGACCTAATCGATACGGAACATAGTAAGATGTCAGAACTACAGTTCAGAATAATGATTATAAAGATACTAGCTGGGCTTGAAAAAAGCATAGAAGACACTAGAGATTCCCTTTCTGGAGAAATAAAATCTAACCAAGTCAAAATCAAAAAGACTATTAATGAGGTGCAATAAAAACTGGAGGCTCTAAGTGCTAGGATAAATGAGGCAGAAGAGAGAATTAGTGATATAGAAGACCAAATGATGGAGAATAAGGAAGCTGAGAAAAAGAGAGATAAACAACTACTGGAACACGAGGGGGAGAATCCGAGAGATAAGTGATACCATAAAGCAGAACAATATTAGAATTGGGATCCCAGAAGAAGAAGAAAGAGAGAGGGGGCCAGAAGGTATTTGGAGCAAATTATAGTGGAGAACTTCCCTAATTCGGGAAGGAAACAGGCATCAAAATCCAGGAGGCTCGGAGAACCCCCCTCAAAATCAATAAAAATAGGTCAACACCCTGGCATATAATAGTGAAACTTACAAATCTCAGAGACAAAGAGAAAATCCTGAAAGCAGCTTGAGACAAAAAGTCTGTACGCTACAATGGCAGAAACATTAGATTGGCAGAAGACCTATCCACAGAGACCTGGCAGCCAGAAAGGACTGGCAAAAAATATTCAGGGTACTAAACAAGAAAAATATGCATCCAAGAATACTTTATCCTGCTAGGATGTCATTCAAAATAGAGGGAGAGATAAAAAGCTTCCAGGACAAACAGAAACTAAAAGAATGTGTGATTAACAAACCAGCCCTACAAGAAATATTGAAAGGGGTCCTCTAAGGCCCAGAAGTAACATAGGCCAGAAAGAAACAGAGACAATATACAGTCACAGTCACCTTACAGGCAAGACAATGGCACTAAGTTCATACCTTTAAATCGTCACTCTGAATGTAAATGGGCTAAATGCCCCAATCAAAAGACACAGGGTATCAGATTGGATAAAAAAAGCAAGACTCATAGATATGCTGTCTGCAAGAGACTCATTTTAGACCCAAAGACACCTCCAGATTGAAAATGAGGGGGTGGAAAACCATTTATCATGCTAATGGACATCAAAAGAAAGCTGGGGTGGAAATCCTTATATCAGACAAATTAGATTTTAAACCAAAGACTGTAATAAGACATGAAGAAGGACACTCTATCATAATTAAAGGGCTTATCCAACAAGAAGATCTAACAATTGTAAATATTTAAGCCCCTAACATGGGAGCACCCAATTATATAAGCCAATTAATAACAAAATCAAAGAAACACACCAATAATAATACAATAATACTAGGGGACTTTAACACCACCCTCACTGCAATGGACAGATCATCTAAGCAAAAGATCAACAAGGAATAAAGGACTTTAATGACACAGTGGACCAGATGGACTTCACAGATATATTCAGAACATTCCATCCCGGAGCAACAGAATACACATTCTTCTCTAGTGCACATGGAACATTCTCCAGAATAGATCACATCCTGGGTCACAAATCAGGTCTCAACCGGTACCAAAAGATTGGGATCATTCCCTGCATATTTTTGGACCACAATGCTTTGAAACTTGAACCCAATCACAAGACGAAATTTGGAAAGAACTCATATACATAGAGGTTAAAGGGCATCCTACCAAAGAATGAATGGGTCAACCAGGAAATTAAAGAAGATTTTTAAAAATTCATGGAAACAAATGAAAATGAAATCTTTGGGTTCAAAATCTTTGCGTTGCAGCAAAAGTGGTCCTAAGAGGGAAGTATATACCACTACAAGCCTTTCTCAAGAAACAATAAAGGTCTCAAAACTTAACCTTAAACCTGAAGGAGCTGGAAAAAGAACAGCAAATAAAACGTAACCCAGCAGGAGAAGAGAAATAATAAAGATTAGAACAGAAATCAATGAGTTAGAAACCAAAAGAACAGTAGAACAGATCAACAAAACTAGGAGCTGTTTCTTTGAAAGAATTCATAAGATGGATAAATCCCTGGAGAGACTTATCCAAAAGAAAAAAGAAAGGACCCAAATAAATAAAATCATGAATGAAAGACGAGAGATCACAACCAACACCAAAGAAATACAAACAAGTATAAGAACATATTATGAGCAACTATATGCCAACAAATTAGACAACCTGGTAGAGATGGATGCATTCCTAGAAACGTATAAATTACCAAAACTGAAACAGGAAGAATAGAAAACCTGAACAGACCCATAACCAGCAAGGAAACTGAAGCAGTAATCAAACATCTCCCAACAAACAAGAGCCCAGGGCCAGATGGCTTCCCAGGGGAATTCTACCAAACATTTAAAGAAGCACTAATACCTATTCTTCTGAAGCTGTTTCAAAAACTAGAAATGGAAGGAAAACTTCCAAACTCTTTCTATGAGGCCAGCATTACCTTGATCCCCAAACCAGACAAAGACCCCACCAAAAAGGAGAATTACAGACCAATATCTCTGATGAACATGGATGCTAAAATTCTCACCAAAATACGAGCCGATAGGATCCATCAGTACATTAAAAGGATTATTCACCACAACCAAGTGAGATTTATTCCTGGGCTGCAAGGATGGGTCAAGATCCACAAACCAATCAATGTGATACACTACATAAATAAAACAAAGGACAAGAACCATATAATCCTCTCAATAGATGCAGAAAAAGCATTTGACAAAGTACAGCATCCCTTCTTGATTAAAATTCTTCACAGTGTAGGGATACAGGGAACATACCTCAATATCATAAAAGCCATCTATGAAAAACCCACAGTGAATACCATTCTCAATGGGGAAAAACAGAGCTTTCCCCCTAAGGTCAGGAACACAGCAGGGATGTCCACCATCACCACTGCTGTTCAACATAGTACTAGAAGTCCTAGCCTCAGCAATCAGACGACAAAAAGAAATAAAAGGCATCTGAGTTGGCAAAGAAACCAAACTCTCACTCTTTGCAGACATGATACTCTATGTGGAAAAGCCAAAAGACTTCACCCCAAAACTGCTAGAACTTATACAGGAATTCAGCAGAGTGGCAGGATATAAAATCGATGCACAGAAATCAGTTGGATTTCTATACACCAACAATGAGACAGAAGATAGAGAAATTAAGGAGTCGATCCCATTTACAATTGCACCAAAAACCATAAGATACCTAGGAATAAATCTAAGCAAGGAGGCAAAGCATCTGTACTCAGAAAACTATAGAACATTCATGAAAGAAATTGAGGAAGACACAAAGAAATGGAAAAACATTCCAGGCTCATGGATTAGAAGAACAAATATTGTGAAAATGTCTATGCTACCTAGAGCAATCTATAATTCACTGCAATCCCTATCAAAATACCATCAATATTTTTTCACAGAAATGGGTCAAATAATCCTAAAATTTGTACTGAACCAGAAAAGACCCTGGATAGCCAAAGGAATGTTGAAAAACAAAACCGAAACTGGTGGCATCACAATTCTAGACTTCAAGCTCTATTACAAAGCTGTAATCATCAAGACAGTATGGTACTGGCACAAAAACACACATAGAACATTGGAACAGAGTAGAGAACTCAGAAATGGACTTTCAACTGTTATGATCAACTAATCTTCAACAAAGCAGGAAAGAATATCCAATGGAAAAAAGACAGTCTCTTCAATAAATGGTTTTGGGAAAATTGGACAGCCACATGCAGAAGAATCAAACTGGACCATTTTCTTGCACCATATACAAAAATAGACTCAAAATGAATGAAAGACCTCAATGTGAGACAGGAATCCATCAAAATCCTTGAGGATAACACAGGCTGCAACCTCTTTGACCTCAGCCACAGCAACTTCTTCCTAGATATATTGCCAAAGACAAGGGAAACAAGGGCAAAAATGAACTATTGGGACTTCATCAAGATAAAAAGGTTTTGCACAGCAAAGGAAACAGTCAACAAAACCAAAAGACAACCAACAGAATGGGAGATGATATTTGCAAATGACATATCAGATAAAGGGCTTGTATCCAAAATCTATAAAGAATTTATCAAACTCAACACCCAAGGAATAAATAATCCAGTCAAGAAATGGGCAAAAGACATGAAGAGACATTTCTGCAAAGAAGACATCCAAATGGCCAACAGACACATGCAAAAGTGCTCAACATCACTCGGCATGAGGGAAATACAAATCAAAACCACAATGAGATACCATCTCACACCAGTCAGAATGGCTAAAATTAACAAATCAGGAAATGACAGATATTGGTGAGGATTCAGAGAAAGGGGAACCCTTCTACACTATTGGCGGGAATGTAAGCTGGTGCAGCCACTCTGGAAAACAGTATGGAGGTTCCTCAAAAAGTTGAAAATAGAGCTACCCTATGACCCATCAATTGCACTACTGGGTATTTACCCCAAAGATACAAATGTAGTAATCCAAAGGAGGACCTGTACCCCAATGTTTATAGCAGCAATGTCCACAATAGCCAAACTATGGAAAGAGCCCAGATGTCCACTGACAGATGAATGGATAAAGATGTAGTATATAAGACGTAGTGAAGAGAAGGGCCATATGCACCCCAATGTTCATAGCAGCATTGCCCACAATAGCTAAATTGTGGAAGGAGCCGAGATGGCCTTCAACAGATGACTGGATTAAGAAGATGTGGTCCATATATACAATGGAATATTACTCAGCCATCAGAAAGAACGAGTTCTCAACATTTGTAGCAACATGGATGGGACTGGAGGAGATTATGCTAAGTGAAGTAAGTCAAGCAGAGAAAGACAATTATCATATGGTTTCACTCATTTATGGAACATAAGAAATAGCAGGAAGATCGGTAGGAGAAGGAAGGGAAGAATGAAGGGGGGGTAAACAGAAGGGGGAATGAACCACGAGAGACTATGGACTCTGGGAAACAAACTGAGGGCTTCAGAGGGGAGGGGGTAGGGGGACTGGGATAGGCCGGTGATGAGTATTAAGGAGGGCACAAATTGCGTGGTACACTGGGTGTTATACGCAAATAATGAATCATGGAACACTACATCAAAAACTAAGGATAAACTGTATGGTGAGTAACATAACATAATAAAAAATTATTATTTAAAAAAAAGATGTGGTATATATATACAATGGAATATTATGCAGCCATCAATGAAAAATGAAATCTTGCCATTTGCAATGACGTGGATGGAACTACAGGGCATTATGCTAAGGGAAATAAGTCAATCAGAGAAAGATAATTATCATATGATCTTACTGATATGTGGAATTTGAGAAACAAGGCAGAGGATCATAGAGGAAGAGAGGAAAAAATGAAGCAAGATGAAACCAGAGAGGGAGACAAACCATAAGAATCTCTTAATCATAGGAAATAAACTGAGGGTTGCTGGAGTGGAGGGGGGTGGGAGGGTTGGGGTGGCTGGGTGATGAACACTGGGGAGGGTATGTGTTGTAGGGAACACTGTGTATTGTGTAAGACTGATGAATCACAGACCTGTACCCTTGAAACAAATAATACATTATATGCTAATTAAAAAAAAAAAGAAGTGTATAACATCCAGCCTGTGGCAGAATCTCAGATGTAAGCCACCCCTCACAAGCCCTTCATGGGTAAGAAAGAGCAAGAGGGGAAATTATTCAAGAAATGTCATCTGTGATTCATAATGCCTTTGTGAAGTCTTTAGAAGAAAGATGTTAGCAACCAAGAAGAGGGGATGATTGTCAACTCAGTGAGCCAATATGAGACCCTATTTAGAAGAACATGTATGTATTAGTGTATAAACTAGCTTCCATTGGTAACATCAGACTTGTCTCCCTCTCAAATTCCTCTTTTAAATTTTTTTAAAGATAGATTTATTTATTTATTTATTTATTTATTTATTTATTTATTTGAGAGAGAGAGCATGAGTGGAGGGGTGGGGTAGATGGATAGGGAGAAGCAGACTCCCCACTGAGCAGGGAGCCCAATGCAGGACTCAATCCCAGGACCCTGGGATCATGACCTGAGCAGAAGACAGACACAACTGACTGAGCCACCCATGTTCCCCTCAAATTCCTCTTCATCTGGAAGCTGGAAGGGATAGGCAGGACCACAGTTTTGTTCCCCAAACCCACTCCCTACAAACAGAGACATAAAAGCCTTCTTCATTTTGGGCCATAGAGAAAGGCATCAGAATTTTTGGATTCCCAGAGAACTGGAGAGTCCCAATTATCACCAAAATGTTGGCTGAGTATTCACAGTGGGGATAGCACTTCACTGGCTTCTTGGAATCCAAACTAATCCCAAAAGCTAAGTTCCTTGGAGAAATAAGATCTCTGCACCCATAACAAAGAGCAGACAGGAAAGGACTGAGAAACCAAACATAAAAAAATAACCAAACTTCGTATAGTCAAAGCCTGGACTTTTGGTCATTCATGTAATATCATCATTTTTAAAACTATATCCAGAATATTCAGTAATTCTGTTACACAATTTCATCAGGCTACAGGACAAGAGACCCAAACCCACTGTAGGAGAAAGAGAATTTCCTTTGTGTCTTTATCTGCTAAAGTCATATATTTAATGTTTATTTAGATAGAACTTGTGCAAGAACTTCCTCAAAAAAAAAAGTTCAATTTTCATCTTATGCCTAGTTCATTACAACAAGATCAAGAGATCATAGTAAGAAGATCAATGATCCCAAAGTTAGCCATAAATTCAATCTCCAATGACAAACCTAGCTTTCAACTTTAAGGGATAAATACTGTTGTCTATAATAAATACTTTAACAAATGTAGTTCCTCATAACACAAACTAATGATCTCAAGGTTACTAATCAATGGTCTTTCCAAGGTTTATATTAAGTAAACTTTTGACTATTACAGGAAACTCTCCCTCTCAAGAAAACTGGCTTAGCCTGAAAATCAACTTTATGATGACATGATACAGGTTAAAAACATGTTGAACCCCATTTTGTTGCAACTTCTGTATAAATCTTCTCTAATCTTCATCATCTATGTAAAGCAGTGCTTTGCATTTTCAAAGCACTTACTATTCTTTCAAATTTACTGCTATGGAAATTATCAAACTTAATTTTAAACAAGACTGATTCAAGTAAGTCAAGCAGAGAAAGGCAATTATCATATGGTTTCACTCATACGTGGAACATAAGCAGTAGCACAGAGGACCATAGGGGAAGGGAAGGAATTCTGATGGGGGAGAAATCAGAGAGAGAGATGAACCATGAGAGACTATGGACCCCAGGAAACAAACTGAGGGTTTCAGAGGGCAGGGGGTGGGGAATGGGATAACAGGGTGATGGGTATTAAAGAAGGCACATGTTGTGATGGGCACTGGATGTTATACACAACTAATGAATCGATCACTACATCAAAAACTAATGATGTACTACTATACAGTGGATGACTGAACATAATAAAAAAAAGGAAAAAAAATACTGATTCAAAGATATTCTGGCTTAATTCCTACACAAGCCAGATAAAGCACAGTAAGTTTTCCCATGTCCTGAGTGTGATGTGGTTGGTAAATCTTTAAAATGCTTCCCCATGTGGCACGTAGATTTTGGTTTTCATCAATGCCCTAAGAAAAGTGGATTGCCCTAATCTGGATGGTCAGTAGCATTTAATCAAAAGGCCACACCCCGGAGATGGCTACAATCAGCTCTTTAGCCATCCTTGTCTCCAGCCAACACCAGCTATTTCGTTAATTAGCATGACCACTGGAAATGGATTCTTTGGTAAAATTAGTGATGTTCTAGATACGTACATTGTCCGCTTATACTATGGATGCTCCCCATCATTATACAAACAGGATATAAGAATTTAACAAGCCCAGTATATTTTTGGAAATGTTGCCTGAGACTTGATTCTCAAAAGTTCTGGTCTCCAGCCCCTGATTTGAAAGGATTCTTGGTTCCCTTGCTTACCTAAACGATGAGCCAAACTGTGCCCCCTGGAACACTGTCACATTGGAGAGACTTTCTTTCATGCGAGGTGCTATCATGAGCTCCTGCAAAAGAAAGAACCAGCACTTTCTCGATCTGCCAAACAGGTGGTCTGTAATTCTAATTCTAATCCTAACCCTACTCTGCCTGTTTGTTTCTGCTTAAATATAAATGTCTAACTGGATAAATGTAACCTGAAACTTGCTCTCTTCTGACTTAATATAAAGACCTGTATCTAGAATTACAGCTCCAGCTTCGAACTATTGGACACTACAGATATTAACCAAAAACTAAAACAAAGTAAAAACAAAGGGCCTCATAATTGTGAACAACCATGTGCACTCAAGTCAAGTTGTAATACTGAGGCATCTACCTTTATTTTGTTGATCGGTTTTTCTCTGCTTAGCTCTAACAGGAATTTAAAGAGCTTATAATAAGATGGTATCTCAAATAACAAACAGAAAACAAACAGAAGGAGACCAAGTACAAAAAAATAAGAAAGGAAGAAAATGAACCACAAACTCTGGGCTGAAGAAAGGAAAAACAATTGAGCACAGGACTTAGCACTGAGCTTCCTAACAGGGCAAGAGTTGCGTGACTGGTCTGGAACGGTGCCTCAAAACAATCCTGGTCCCCAGTTTGGAGTGATGCTCCAAACAGTATGACACCATGAGCCTTGTCATGTTCATGACCTTCATCCTGAATTGTTCACCTCAGCTCTTCTAGGGCTCGTCCTCCCACTTGGCATCTGATAAATGTAACTCTTAGCCCTTCGACTTATTTCCTATTTACTGCCTCGGCTTACTCCTCAGAACTAAAAACGCTCAGTATGCTTTGCCAAAACATAATTTGAAGGTTATCATAATCCTCCCATGAATAGATAACAAGCACACTCCGCGTTTTATTCAATTCATTAACGTGCAAACTAGCAGAAAGACAAAGCCAGTTCCACGAAGGTATGAGAAATTTTGTTTATATAGTCAGCAGAGAAAATCAATGCTAAAATAAGAGTGCCGAGTCAGATACAATGCTGATTCATGCCCCCTGAGGTGATAAAACCTTAATGTCTGAGTTATCTTCTCTACTGGACAAGAAAAAAAAGTCCCTTCTTAGTTTAATGCAACTTAATCTCTAACTTTTCTAAAGTGTAAAATAAATGGGATCTAGTCAATTTGTGAATAGCAAATCAAACAAAGTTATATTTCCTGAGATTCAGAAGACCCTGAGGCAGGCTTAGAAAATGCTCTAGTGTGGGGGCGCCTGGGTGGCACAGCGGTTAAGCGTCTGCCTTCGGCTCAGGGCGTGATCCCGGCGTTCTGGGATCGAGTCCCACATCGGGCTCCTCCGCTAGGAGCCTGCTTCTTCCTCTCCCACTCCCCCTGCTTGTGTTCCCTTTCTCACTGGCTGACTCTATCTCTGTCAAATAAATAAATAAAATCTTTAAAAAAAAAAAAAGAAAGAAAGAAAGAAAATGCTCTAGTGTGGCAATTAGAATGTCAAGCAATCACCTTTTTCACTTTATTCCCAAGTTTTGGATAACTCTCCTGAACACATTCTTTTTCCTTAATGTCGATCAACAAGTGGCCTGTTCTCCCTCTGAGGGCACTACCAGAAGCAACCCCCACCCTCCCACTTGCACTCGTGCCCATGACCTTGGCACCCATTACAGCTGGGGCAGAGCCATGAGGTTGGCTCTAGCTGTCCTGATGGACCTTTTATATTACCTTTCCTTGATCAACAGTAGAATGCCAGTTCATGGGTGAAGCAAAAAGTTTCCAGACCCTGCAGCCCAAAGGCTTTCAAACTTGAATAATTATAAAATCCTCTGGGGGTTTCTGATCCCATTAACTCGGAGTGCAGTTCAGGTATTTTTAACAATCATCCTCAAGTGACTCTCGCCTTTCCACTTCCCACCTCCGCCTCTCTGCTAATTCATTTACTTCCCGTGTTGGCTCATGGGAATTTGCAGGAGGATAAATGATTTACAAATGTATACAGGCTGTTAGTCTGTGCTTCCCCACCTTCCACCATGGTAGGAGAGATCTGCGCTAAGATTCTTTGCTCCCTCCTCCAGGCAACCTCGAAAACTCATCAAAAATCCTTTGTTTCAGCACAACAGAAGATTCAGATGCGTGTTTACAGGAAGATATGACAGAGGCCATTATTTGGGCTGAGAAAGGAGGGAGAAATGCTCTTGATACTGGGCCCTTGGAGTGGGGTTTAGGGGCCCCACGCAGGACAGACCCTGGGCCCACATGCCCACTGAGCACCAATAGATGAGGGCCCATACAGGGTTGTGAGATGGAGCCCCGCATTGGGCTCTGTGCTCAGCTGTGGAGTCTGTCCCACTCTCTGTTACTCTCCCCTCCCCCCACCCCCACTCCCTCTCTCTCTCAAAAGAATTAATTAATTAAATCTTTTTAAAAATCTGAAAAACAGACAAGCTTGGGGTGCCTGGGTGGCTCAGTTGGTTAAGCATCTGCCTTCGGCTCGGGTCATGATCTCAGGGTCCTGGGATCTAGCCCCGAGTTGGCATTGGGCTTGGCATTGAGCTCCCTGCTCAGCCAGGAGCCTGCTTCTCCCTCTCCCTCTGTGTCTCCCCCCACCCCCACTTGTGTACTCTCTTTCTCTCCCCCTCAAATAAATAAAATCTTAAAAAAAAAAAATACAGACAAGCCTAAAGAAAAAATAAACATCATCTGTAACACAACCCATTGCTCAGAAATAACCTCAGGGATCCTTTCTAAAAATGAAAATGTGCCTTGCTTTGTCCTTTGAAGGTTGTTTTCCTTCTTGTGTTTGGAAGTGGTGTGAGATGAGCTCGGTGCTCCCCAGAGAAAGAAAAAGAACTCCTGCTCAGTGGGCATAGAAGACACGGGTTGATCATGTGACCACCAGCAGCTGAGCTCATCTCTCTGATCTACACGGCATAGGCCACGGGCAGCATGTTCTTGTCAGGTCTTTCTGAATCCAAAGGATAAAAGCTGAACTTCAGCAAAATTTAGCCTCTGGCTCCAGCTTCTGAACACAATGCTAGAGATGTCAGTTACTCCACAAAGCTCATTTAAAAGCAGGAATGAAGGAGTTGACTGCCAGAGGAAAGAGGAAAAATCTGCTTCCCCATCTATCTGATCAGGGCTTAGACCAGAAGTCAGGCTGCCAGGCACGTTTACAGCCCATGGACAATGGTCCAGACACACTCCTGGCAGAGACGTGCACCTGGGGTCTGTGTTCTGCCTGAGTGGTTTCCTTTTTTCTAATCTGGAGAGAGGTAAGTATCTTAGTTAAAGCAGAGCCTTTCACACAGCAACTTGGAGGCAGGCGATTAATTTGGAAGGCGAGGCCAGGAAGCAGGAAAGAGGAAGGCAGGGAGGAAGGATAGGCAGACCAGAGGCTGTGTTATTGAACCAGGCGAGGGCTTGCTCCTGCTGCAGCCTCCTGGGAAGCAAACCACGCTGAATGCCTCTGTTTCCTGTCAGCTAGGGGTTGTGCCCAAGGCTGTCAACGTCAACCGAGCTCACTAAAAGGCCCCATGCCCCCACCCCCGCGCCTTAGCAGAGAAAGCCCTGCATTAGAGAGAGGGAAGGTGCAGGGGCACACGCTTGAGGGGTGAGTCATCAGGGTCCAGACTGGTGGTCAGGGTGGTCAGACTTCTTTCACAATGGCTGCTTTCCATAATGTGAGCCTCCCAAGTGAACTGTGTAGAAGCTACGTGGCCTTTTATGACATCGCCTCGGAAATCACATACCATCACGGAGCAATCACCACCTCTCCAGATTCAGAGGGAGGGGATACTGCTGAATGGGAGGGTGCATCAAAGAATGTGCGGACATGTAAAACTTCCACAAAGATGTCATCTGGTGGCATGCAAAAAACATCCACCTAACTCATATACTTGGCTGGTGGGAAAGCAAATCGCTAGAAGTCCCATAAAAACTAATTTGGAAATATTTATCGAAATTACAAATGCATATGCTCTTTGAGCAATTACACTTCCGGGAATTTATTTTCCAGATGCGGCCAACTCAAATCACTACAAGTCATCTTCAGTATTTCAGGATTATTAAAGATGTAGGGCCAGGGTTTCCACTATAAAAAATAAAAATCTGGGTGCATTTTCTCCATTTAAGGCAACTACAACATTATTAAGTATATTAGATAATCCTAATTATTACTTGGCCTCCAATGTGACCAGCATGCTTCCTGCTTTCTATCCATTATTTCTAATCCTTTGTACAACTCTCAAAGGTTAATTATTTCTATTTCTCTGGAGGTTTGGAAAAATGTGACTGGCCCAAGACCACACAGCTGGTTAAGCAAGGGACGGAAAATTCAGATCCAGTTCTGCCTGGTTCCATATCCCAATCTCCAGCTCACAGTAGCATAATTCAGTCTTTAAAGTACATGCTTTCATTTGAGAGACTCTAGTCTTTTTGTGTTCCCAAACCACTACACAATATAAGAATATTTCAATACAGTTGTTTGCTGTCAGAAGTAACATATAAAGATAATTCCATCTAATTCTTTGAAGGAGAAAGACTATGAGATTAATGTTTGTACTAAAAATTTTTCCTTAGAAATGGAAATTATGATTGCAGTATACAAGTAGAAAAAGTGTCAGTTTGCATATCTTGTTAAGAAATTCCCAGAAATTGAATCTTAGCACAGTTTTCTCTCTTCTCTACTTTTGCCAACATTGTGTGAGGACAGCTGAAGATTTGAGAAGAACAGAGGTTAATGGGAATCAATAATGGCTGTTTGTTGCCCAAACTAAAGAGCAGGCACAGATAATGAGCAAAAATGCTTTGCCTTAGTAAGTTGGCCAACATCTTCACCATTCCCCGATTCCTCACAAGGGTCACTGAAAGGAGCTGTCCAGGGAAGGGGCTGCCTCCTCCCAGCATTTTACACACACTCATATACATACACAAATGCACACATCTACACATTTTGCACCTGAAATTTCCCCTTGTTTTTCACTGAAATATAAATGCACAAAAAATTCTCCAACTTAGTAAACTTTCCTAGTTTTCTGAGCTAAGTGGGTCACTCCCTTGCTCAGACATTTAGAATAGCTCCATAGGGGTGCCTGGGTGGCTCAGCCCTTAAATGTCTGCCTTCGGCTTGGGTCATGATCCTGGGGTCCTGGGATCAAGCCACGCGTCAGGCTTCCTGTTTGGCGGGAAGCCTGCTTCTCCCTCTCCCACTCCCCTTGCTTGTGTTCGCTCTCTCACCGTCTCTCTGTCAAATAAATAAATAAAATCTTTAATAAAAAAAAAGAACAGTTCCATATTGCTCATTGCAATTAAATCCACACTCCTTTCATCAGCAAATTTAAAAAGTACTGTATTCCAAAAAATAGAGAAGGAAGGAAAACTTCTAAAGTCCTCCTACAAGGCCAGCATTACTCTGATACTAAGACCAGACAAAGACACTACAGAAGAAGGAGAAGGAGACGAAGGAGAAGAACGGAGCTACATGACAATATCTCTAATAAACACAGACGCCAAAACCCTCAACAAAATATTAGGAAGCCAAATTCAACAATACATTATAAAAATTAGTCACCACAGGGGCGCCTGGGTGGCGCAGTCGTTAAGCGTCTGCCTTCGGCTCAGGGCGCGATCCTAGAGTTCTGGGATCGAGCCCCACATCAGGCTCTTCGGCTGGGAGCCTGCTTCTTCCTCTCCCACTCCCCCTGCTTGTGTTCCCTCTCTCGCTGGCTGTCTCTCTGTCAAATGAATAAATAAAATCTTTAAAAAGAAAAAAATTAGTCACCACAATCAAATGAGATTTATTCCAGGGATGCAACAGTGGTTCAATCACAAATCAATCAATGTGACATATTACATTAATAAAAGGGAGGATAAAAACCTTATGAGAATCTGAACAGATACAGAAAAAAGCACTTGACAAAATACAACATCCAGTCATGATAAAAACTCTCAACAAAGTGGGTTTAGAGGGAACACACCTCAAAATATTAAAGTTCATATATGAAAATCCCTCAGCAACATCATACTCGATGGGGAAAAACTGAAAGCTTTTCCTCTAAGATTAGGAACAAGATAAGCATCTCCACTCTCACCACTTTTATTAAACATAGTACTGGAAGTCCTAGCTGTAGCAATCAGATAAGAGAAAGAAATAAAAGGCATCCAAAGTAATAAGGAAGATATAAAACTGTCACTATTCGCAGAGGACATGATACTATATATAGAACACCCTAAAGACTCCACCAAATAACTATTACAACTGATAAATGAATTCAGTACAGTTGCAGTACACAAAATTAATATACAGAAACCTGTTGCATTTTATACACTAATAACAGAGTAGAAGGAAAAGAAATTAAGAAAACAATTCCACTTACAATTGCACTAAAAAGAATAAACTACGTAGGAATGAATTTAACCAAGGAGGTGAAAGACCTATACTATGAAAACTGTAAGACATCAGTGAAAGAAATTGAAGATGATACCATCAAATGGAAAGATATACCATGCTCAGGGATTGGAAGAACTAATATTGTTAAAATGTCCATACTTCCCAAAACAATCTGAAGATTCAATGCAATTCCTCTCAGAATAGCAATAGCATTTTTCACAGAACTAGAACAAATAATCCTAAAATTAGTATGGAACCACAAAATACCTTAAGTAGCCAAAGCAATCTTGAGAAAGGAGAACAAAGCTGTAGGTATCACAATCACAGATTTCAAAGTATACTATCAAGGCACAATAATCAAAATAGTAAGGTACTGGCACAAAAATAGACACATGGATCAATGGAATAGAACAGAGAGCCCAGAAATGAATCCACACCTATATGGTCAATTAATCTACAACAAAAGAGGCTAGAATACACAATGGGGAAAACACAGTCTTTCCAATAAATGGTCTTGGAAAAACTGAATAGCTACATGCAAAAGAATGAAACTGGACCACTTTCTTACACCATACACAAAAATAAACTCAAAATGGATTAAAGACCTAAATGTCAGACCTGAAACCATAAAACTCCTAGAAGAAAACATCGGCAGTAATCTCTTGGTCATCACCTATAGCAACATATTGATGGATATGTCTCTTCAGACAAAAGGAAAAAGCAGGGCAACCCTCTCAGGTCCCCTCTCTCTTTGGGAGCTTTGTACTATCAGTCAATAAACTTTGCTTTGCTGCCCACTACTCTTGGTCTGGTCTACCTCTTCATTCTTCAAAGCAGCATGACCAAGAACTGAAGACACTAAAGGAAAAGAAATCCTGTAACAAAATCTTTCAGAGCATAGGTATGATTGTTAAGACCAGATAAATTAAACGGATACAGTTATTGCTTTACACTGGTGCTTTGTGAAAGTGTTCCTGCAAAAGTACTTCACCTTCAAGGAGATTCAAGGAAAGGCCTTTTGACAAGTTCAGGTTTCTGATAACTTCAAGATTATGAAACTGGGCTGGATTCAAGGAAATCTCTTTTCTCTTAAGCTCTCAACAACTTGCTAGATATATCTTTGTGAACAAAGATGAAACAACCTGATCCGATCCCTCCAGAATTTAGAAACTTAGTCTACTTTGGAAACACATCTGCATAACCACCTCCTGAAATGAGATACCCTGTTTAACTGAACTGACCTGTTCTCAGGACTGAGACCGGTTCAATAAGATGAAGCAATCTACCAACTCAATTTATGGACTGAAACTGCATGGGGATGTTTCAAAGGTATGACTGAGGAAGAGCAAAATATCTCACCCAAAATAGGCCACTTTGGCATGTGGGTTACTTTGAGCTGAGGGCAGTCAAGACCCGGCAGATGTGGGGCACTGGGGTGGCTCAGTTAAGTGTCTGCCTTTGGCTGAGGTCATAGTCTCGGGGTCCTGGGATCAAGCCCCACATCGGGCTCCCTGTTCAGCTCCCTGCTCGGGAGTCTGCTTCTCCCTCTGTCTCTGCCCCTACCCCTTGCTTGTGTGCTCTTTCTCTCTCTCAGATAAATAAATGAGAGCTTTAAAAAAAAGAAAAAAAAAGACCATATAGACTCAAAACCTTTTACCTCTTCCTTAACTGCCTAAATGAATTTAGATAAGGCGCCTGGCCCAAAAAGAAATCTACTACCAGAGATAACTTCTTTTCTGAATGACCTATATGTATGTCAAGACAAACATCTAATACCAAACAACTGTTCTTCTTATTGTCCTGTGAATTACCCTCCTACACTTTGAAGCCCCAAGACCCTATCCCATTCCTTAGCTCAGGATGGCATATCAACCTCAATTACCCAAATTGTCCTTGGGTCTCATGTTCTTATGGGCTTCTGTATACATATAATTAAATTTAGTTTTGTCCTATTAAAAAAAAAAGGTGGGGGAAGCAAAAATAAACCATTGGGACTACACCAAAATAAAAAGCCTTTGCACAGCGAAGGAAACCATCAACAAAACAAAAAGGTGACCTACTGACTAGGAGAAGATATTTGCAAATGATATACCTGATAAAGGGTTAATATCCAAAAAATATAAAGAATTTGTACAACTCAACACCAAAAACAAAAAAACCCAAACAATCCAATTAAAAAATAGCCAAAGGACCTGAAAGATATTTTGCCAAAGAAAACATACAGATGGCCGACAGACACATGAAAAGATACTCAATGTCACTAATCATCAGGGAAATGAAAATCAAAAGCACAATGAGATATCACCTCCACCGGTCAGAATGACTCATATCAAAAAGATAAGATATAATAAGTTGGCAAGGATGTGGAGAAAAGTGAATCTTCATGTAGTATTGGTGGGACTGTAAATTAGTGCAACCATTGTGGAAAATAGTATGGAGGTTCCTCAAAAAATTAAAAATAAAATTACCATATGATTCAGTTGTTCTACTACTGGGTATTTACCTGAAGAAAATGAAACACTTATTCAAAAAATATATATCCTTACATTTATTGCAACACTGTTTACAATAGCCAAGATATGGAAGCAACCCAAGTGCCCATCCATAGATGAATGGATAAAGGATATATGAAATAGATACATATTACTCAGCCATAAAAAAGAGTATCTTGCTATATGCACCAACATGGATGGAACTAGAGGATATCATGCTAAGTGAAATAAGTCAGAGAAAGATAAATACCATATGATTTCACTTATATGTAGAATCTAGCAAATAAACAAACCAAAAAAATCCAGACTCTTTGTTTTTAGAGGAGAGGAGAGGAAGAGGGAGAGAGAGAATCCCAAGCAGGCTCTATGCCCAGCACAGAGCCCCATGTGGGGCTCAACCTCACAACCCCAAGATCATGACCTGAACCAAAATTAAGAGTCAGACACCCAACCCACTGAGCCACCCAGGTGCTCCCAAACAGACTCTTAAATACAGAGAGAACAAACTTGGAGTCGCCAGAGTAGTGGCTGGGAAGATGGGCAAAACAGATAAAGGGGATTAAGAAGTATGAACTTCCAATTATAAAATAAATAAGTCACAGGGATAAAAAGTACAACATAGGGAATATAAACAATAATATTGTAATAACATTGTATGGTAACTATACTTATCATGGTGAGCACTGAGTAATATATAGAATTGTTGAATCAATATGTTTCACACCTGAAACTAATATAACATTGTATGTTAATCATACGTTAATTTTTAAAATCTGAAAAAAGGATTGTAAAAAATGTATGAAACATAACTCACTCTTTCCCAACTTTCTCCCTTTCTGCTATACTAAGTCCAGGCTCTGATAATTCTACAGAAACCAAATCTACTCCCCAAGAACCATCTTGTAGTACCCTAACCCATTATACCTCTCCTTTGGCCAGTGGCCTATAGTATTTAGGACCTTTGGAATTCAACTTATTAGTTGATTGTCTATGACCTTGTAAACTCTTTTAATTCAGTGGTCCCCAATTGTTGGTGTGCATAAGAGTCACCTGGAAGTTTTACACAGATTGCTGGGCTCCACTGCCAGGGTTTCTAATTCAGTAGGTTATGGATGGGGCCCAAGAATGTGCATTTCTAACAAGTTCCCAGGTTCTGCTGCCACCGCTACTCTGGGAACTGTGGGAGTTACTGATGTAGGGAAAGAGCACGTGGCTTGCTAGCTACTTGAACCTGGGCAAATGTCGGAGATGTTTTTCATCTACGGTATCACTTCAAAAAACTATGGAAAGAACTGAAATAATATATTTTAAATGTTTAGTACAGTCCTAGTGCATAGAAAGAGCTCAATACAGGGAAGCTATTATTTCTAGCAGAAAAAAGACAAACTTCCTGGGGATTACCTATATGACAAAGGCAGCAGCCAGGCTGTGCCTTAACAAAGCTCTGGGTGGCAGGCTTATTGGCACGGCTGCCACATCCCTTGCCAGGGCCTGAAAAGGAGCTACACCAATTTTACTCATCCACTGATATAAATCTTTATCCAGGAAGGGCAATTGAGAATAACATTTCCCATGTTTATCGGACCCCTCTCAAAGCTAAACACCTGTGATTCATTCAAATTTCAATTAAATAGCTAAGCTTGCACTTTACTGTAAATTCTAGTAACCGTGACAAAAAGCAGAATATCCTAGAGTTTGTCCCAAATTGTCTTCTCTTGGTTCTTCATTAGAAAAAACAAAAAGAGCAGAATTTGAAGCTTCGGGAATAATTTATAATGACAAGACCAGCTCTGACTACCTTTGTTGGCAAGGATATCCGAAAAGCCCCAAGCTTGCAGAATCCTGGGCAATCCTGTTATCTGTTGACAGTTTTTTTAATCTGTTATGACACTGCTGCTATATGATGGCTGTGATAAACTCAAGAAACTATTAGTCATAAGAAACCAGTACGCAGATAGGCTTCATCTTTGCCTGATAGCGTTATTTTTTTTCCATACCTGTGTCAGGGCTGACTCAGAGAACTGCTAGGAGAAACATAAATAATAATGGCTTTTTTAAAGGACTGTGGACTTACGCAATCATGAGAGCCGGTTAAACAGTTTACACAGGGCTGTGGCGTCCACATCTGGTCCTGGGGCCTTAATCAGCAGGGCCGGTCGGCAAAAGTAAAGATGGATGTGAAGTGGGAGAAAACA
>NW_024424453.1:31709986-31727920 GCF_017311325.1 Ursus maritimus
ATAAAGGGGATTAAGAAGTATGAACTTCCAATTATAAAATAAATAAGTCACAGGGATAAAAAGTACAACATAGGGAATATAAACAATAATATTGTAATAACATTGTATGGTAACTATACTTATCATGGTGAGCACTGAGTAATATATAGAATTGTTGAATCAATATGTTTCACACCTGAAACTAATATAACATTGTATGTTAATCATACGTTAATTTTTAAAATCTGAAAAAAGGATTGTAAAAAATGTATGAAACATAACTCACTCTTTCCCAACTTTCTCCCTTTCTGCTATACTAAGTCCAGGCTCTGATAATTCTACAGAAACCAAATCTACTCCCCAAGAACCATCTTGTAGTACCCTAACCCATTATACCTCTCCTTTGGCCAGTGGCCTATAGTATTTAGGACCTTTGGAATTCAACTTATTAGTTGATTGTCTATGACCTTGTAAACTCTTTTAATTCAGTGGTCCCCAATTGTTGGTGTGCATAAGAGTCACCTGGAAGTTTTACACAGATTGCTGGGCTCCACTGCCAGGGTTTCTAATTCAGTAGGTTATGGATGGGGCCCAAGAATGTGCATTTCTAACAAGTTCCCAGGTTCTGCTGCCACCGCTACTCTGGGAACTGTGGGAGTTACTGATGTAGGGAAAGAGCACGTGGCTTGCTAGCTACTTGAACCTGGGCAAATGTCGGAGATGTTTTTCATCTACGGTATCACTTCAAAAAACTATGGAAAGAACTGAAATAATATATTTTAAATGTTTAGTACAGTCCTAGTGCATAGAAAGAGCTCAATACAGGGAAGCTATTATTTCTAGCAGAAAAAAGACAAACTTCCTGGGGATTACCTATATGACAAAGGCAGCAGCCAGGCTGTGCCTTAACAAAGCTCTGGGTGGCAGGCTTATTGGCACGGCTGCCACATCCCTTGCCAGGGCCTGAAAAGGAGCTACACCAATTTTACTCATCCACTGATATAAATCTTTATCCAGGAAGGGCAATTGAGAATAACATTTCCCATGTTTATCGGACCCCTCTCAAAGCTAAACACCTGTGATTCATTCAAATTTCAATTAAATAGCTAAGCTTGCACTTTACTGTAAATTCTAGTAACCGTGACAAAAAGCAGAATATCCTAGAGTTTGTCCCAAATTGTCTTCTCTTGGTTCTTCATTAGAAAAAACAAAAAGAGCAGAATTTGAAGCTTCGGGAATAATTTATAATGACAAGACCAGCTCTGACTACCTTTGTTGGCAAGGATATCCGAAAAGCCCCAAGCTTGCAGAATCCTGGGCAATCCTGTTATCTGTTGACAGTTTTTTTAATCTGTTATGACACTGCTGCTATATGATGGCTGTGATAAACTCAAGAAACTATTAGTCATAAGAAACCAGTACGCAGATAGGCTTCATCTTTGCCTGATAGCGTTATTTTTTTTCCATACCTGTGTCAGGGCTGACTCAGAGAACTGCTAGGAGAAACATAAATAATAATGGCTTTTTTAAAGGACTGTGGACTTACGCAATCATGAGAGCCGGTTAAACAGTTTACACAGGGCTGTGGCGTCCACATCTGGTCCTGGGGCCTTAATCAGCAGGGCCGGTCGGCAAAAGTAAAGATGGATGTGAAGTGGGAGAAAACAGGACAAGCTGGAATATTCAGGCAGAGCAGGAGAGCACACAGATGGACGGAACCGGGTGGGTCTCTCATGGCCTCCCAACCTCGGTCTTCGGTGATGCAAGGGACCTGCAGGCCAGATTGGCGCCCTTTGTCAGAGAGCTAAACACGCACTGGCACAGGAGTTGGAAAAGCCGTAAAGGAGACTTGGAGAAGCCGTAAAGGAGACTTGGCAGAAGCCGAGGGGCGGTGGGCAGGGCTGCTGCCCCAGCCCGGAGCACCAGCTGCCCCCGCAACGGGCATCCCAACCCAACCTTCCGAGCATTAAAGACAATATAGCCACTGATTCATTTCTGACTTCCAAGTTACACACCAAGTGTCTCATGCAGTCTACACGAGGCAGAAAAGAAAACTCTGGAAAATGTAGTTCTGACTTAGACGAGTTGACCCCATACAAACCCACCACATCACCAGGCAGTGTGGCCAGAAGGCAGAATCTCCTGAAGACGAGCCTCCTTGCTCCAGCTCAGAGAGGTTCGAAGCACAAGAACGAGAAGGCCACGCTGGTGACCAACCCTGACTCACAGCCGGTTCTTAGCAAAGATGCTGAATAGAAGAGGAGCGGAGGTCAAACCGCAGCCTTGTAAATTTTAGAACGTGTAATTCATTTCAGGTGGGTTTCATACCAATTAGTTAAGGGAGACAACTCAGGACAGATTCCTGACAAGCTGGCCCTTCAGAGCAAGATGAGAAATAGAATCTAGACTCAGAAATTGGGCTGCATAAAAACCCCCCAGTGTGCGGTAAACACACACATTTCCCTCATGACCCTGGCATAGCAGGTCTGGAAAGACTCCTGGGAATCTGTGTTTCAACTAACACCCCAAATCATTCTCACATAGGTGGCCCTTAGTCCACATGAACGACTTGCAAACTCCCAAATCTACCCTGTCTGCAAAAGCTGGTGGCTGTAGGTTATTTAATTGAGGGAACATCAAAGAATATCTTTATAGAAAGGCAGCAGTGGAAATAAAAACCTGCTATTTATTTTAGCATGATATGCTAAAGGTTATTTTAAAATTCTATTTATTGAAGGTTCATAAATGTTACTTGCTCTATTAATAAAGATCTTGCTGTTGCCAAGTCACATCCTCCACTCTGGCTTGTCTAACAGCCCACACACCTTCCCCACCTCAGGGCAGCTCAGATGTGCTAGCGCCACCTAAAGGTCACTATGAGCATCGCGTCCTCCTGCGGATGTCACAGTGTGACGGTCGTAGTGACCGCAGCAAATAAGAAACTGAACTTGGGAATGGCCAATGATTTGAGTTTGACTTTTTAGTCGTAAATAACTGTGAGAATTTACATGTGTCCTTCCTTGACCGCTTGAGAGAATAGAAAGAACATGGACTCCCGAATTTGACAGACTTGGTTTAAATCCCTGCCTCGTCACCTAGAAGCCATGTCTACATTTTGTGCCTGACTTCACATGTTGGCTCACCAGCTTCGTGCAGGGGTAAAGTGATGGCAGCTTGCCTTGTCTGCACTGATTATCTCCTTGGGTCTTGCCCAAGGCTTCTCTAAGGCAGAGGATGCTTGAGACAACTGTGGGAGCCTCTCAGTCCTTTACACAGAGGCGCCACCCCTGTAACAACCTTAACCAGTGGGACCCAGAGCCCATGACAAAGTCTTCACTTTTCTTGCTCATGCAGACAATTCTGAGTACCTTCTACCCAGCCTCTCAGAAGGTTCCCTGAGAAAGCAGTCGGGACCCCCCGTGGCCCAGAGTGATGACCCAGTCAAGACCATCCACCCTTGTATTAGTGTCTCCTCCTTGCATTCATATTCCCTGAGATCACTTGCCAAAATAAACTGCCTGCACACAAGCCTGGCCTCACATTCTGCTGTCTCAGGGAACTCAGACTAAGACAAAGGATAACTTGAGGCGATTTATTTATCCTCTGCAGGCCTGGGTTTTCTCAGTTGCAGTATGAGATTATTGCAAGATGCAAGACCTTCACAAGGACATTGTAAAAAGTAAGTGAATTCCTGTAGGAAGAACACTTTTACAATGTCTGATCCATAACAGAGCCCCGTTTCCTGGGGGCTCTCCCTGCTACCTGCTAACTTCTTGGTGGGGCCATTTCTTCTTCAAACTGGGCCGTCACTACCAGCATCACATGCCTCACCACCACCACTCCCACCGTTATCACCTCCACACCCCAGACCATATACCTTCACTATAAGCAGCACCAAGACCATGGTCATCACCATCACCATCACTCCCACTGTCACCTGTAGCACTTCCACATCCACCATGAATATCACCGTCATCCTCATCCATGCCACCCCTCATACCACCATCACCATCATCATCACCTCTATGCCACCGTTACTACACTCCTGTAGGTCATTGAGCAAGATTGCTCTAGCCCAGGTCTAATCGGTTCCCTTCAGCTACAGAAAATAGTCCACATGTCTCATATCTATCTCCGCAAAATCTACACACCAGCTAATGTCAGCATTTCCGGTTATTCCAGACCAAAATTTTTTTGGCTAATTAAAATCTCACAACAGTTACCACCTGGCTAAACACATACCTGCCATGTGTTTGTATACCTTCTTGGAGTTGGGAAGGAAAGGATGGGAGTCTCATAGTAAAAGCACTGGAGTCAGATGAACTGGATTTTCAAAGAAACTTTATTTTTTAGAGCTGTTTTAGGTTCACAGCAAAATTAAACAAGAAAATACAGAGTTTCTGTATGTCTTCTGCTTCCATCTGCACAGCCTTCCCCATTGTCAATATCCCAAAGCGGTACATTTGTTACAATCTATGAATCGACATTGACACACCATTACCACCCAAATTCCAAAGTTTAATTAGGGGTCAGGCTTGGTGTTGTATATTCTACAGGTTTGGAAAAATGCACAATAGACACGTATCCACCATTATAGTGTCATGCAGAGTAGTTTGTCCTAAAAATCCTCTATGCTCTACCTGTTCATCTCTTCTTCCCCCTAACCCCTGGCAACCACTGATCTTTTTACTGACTCCATAGTTTTGCCTTTTCCAGAATGTGACACAGTTGGGTCGTGTAGTATGAAGTCTTTTCAGATAGGTTTTTTTCGCTTAGTAATATGCAATTCAGTTTCCCCGTGTCATTTCTGGCTTGATAGCTCATTTATTTGCAGTGCTGAATAATATTCCATTGCCTGGATGTAGCCCAATTTATCCATTCACCTGCTGAAGGGCATTGGTTGCTCCCAAGTTTTGGCAATTGTCAATAAAGCTGCTATAAACATCTATATGCAGATTTTTGTGAAGATTTAAGTTTTTAGATCACTTGGGTCAATACCAAGGATCATGATTGCTGGATCATAGGTGATAGTACGTCTAGTTTTATAACAAACTTCCACACTGTCTTCCAAAGTGGCTGTACCCATTTTCCATTCCCACCAGTGATGAATGCGGAGAGTTCTTGTTGCTCTGTACCCGTATAGCCAGCATTTGGTGTCGTTGGTGTTCTGGGCCTTTGCCATTCTAATAGGTGTAGTGCGGTCTCTCTGTTGTTTATTTTGCCATTCCCTAATGACATGATGTTGACCATCTTTCCATATGCTTATTTGGTATCTGTACCTCTTCTTTGGTGAGGTTTCTGTTCAGATCTTTTGTCCACTTTTTAATCAGGTTGTTTGTTTTCTCCTTATTGGGTTTTAAGTGCTCTTTGTGTATTTGGATAACAGTCCTTTATCAGATGTGTCTTTTGCAAATATTTTCTCCCAGTGTGTGGCTTTTCTTTTCATTCTCTGGTGATGAGCTGGATTTTAACCCTAATTATGTTAGTAATAAACTATAAATACTATAAATAAATTATAAAAATCTTACAATTAAGTTTCTGCTCTCATTCAATAAGTACTGTAGTACTATTATGTGGCAAGCATCTATGAGGCACTGGCAAACATGACTGTGTGCCTTTCAAAGAGTTTTCTGAGTAGTGGAGACTGACACATAAAGAGGGAATTGTTGGGGCGCCTGGGTGGCTCAGTCATTAAGCGTCTGCCTTCGGCTCAGGTCATGATCCCAGGGTCCTGGGATTGAGCCCCGCATCGGGCTCCCTGCTCTGTTGGGAGCCTGTTTCCTCCTCTCCCACTCCCCCTGCTTGTGTTCCCTCTGTCTCTGGTTGTCTCTCTCTCTGTGTCAAATAAATAAATAAAATCTTTAAATAAATAAATAAAGAGGGAATTGCGATGCAGTAGGGTCAACTCCATAACTGGGGAAGGTGAGGAGAGCCGATCGAGTTGGAGATGAGGACTGTTCAGGAGAGGCTTCTTGAAGGAGGTGACCTAAAGAAAGAGAAGCTAAGCAGGTATAATTGGGAAGAGGTGGTAACGAGAATCCTGGCAGTGGGGACATGACAGAATGTATGACTTCACAGGACTGACCACAGCTGTCGTACAGTGTGCAAGGGGGCAGTGGGGAGATACAGAGTAAGACATGCTGTGGCCGGATCACGGAGGGAGCGTATGCCTAACTAAGGAGGTGGGAATCATGTTTTCTACATATATAGGGTTCCTAAAAACATTTTCCCCCTGGAGAAAGTAGCCTTGGAACAAAGCCAGACCAAACAAGATGAATGCTTCACCAGGAAGGAAATGCTTAGTAGCATCTAGTTTCCTGGAAGATTCTATCCACCAAGAACTTAAAAAGAGAGTGTGGGGTTTGAGGGTATTAATATCAGCTTCATAGCTATTTCCCACATATGTTTTGGTGAGGCATGTTGAAGTCATCCTCATCCGTGGGCAGGCATGTATGGGAGCTCCTATATCTGGTACTTTTTAACAACTTTCTTCCTCCCCAAACCCCCAAGCAAAGATGGGGAGAACCTCGGTCACCACTGCCTCCTATATAAATATCTCGGCTCATAGGTTCGGACTTGAACTCATAAGGAAAGCAGTGCTGCTAAGACTAAACCCAACCAGCATTTCCAAGAACGAACCTCTTGGGATAATCTTGAGGGGGAACCTGTGCACCACTGGCCCCAAGTGGAATTTTCTTTACATGCAAGAGTGGTATTTCTCCCTCGAATCCGCCGTGTTTAACCTATTCCAAACAGTCCTGAGACTGAGCAGTTTTAATAGCTTCTTGTGGAAGGATCCCACGGGATTAAACAAAACAGCCAGTTCGATAACATCTTTGTATAGTTTCCCTCTCCTCCCCGACTCGAAGCCATCCCTCGCTCCTGCTCCCTGGGTTTGCACCTCCAAATAGCATGGCAGCCTGCTCCTGGGGAACCCAAGCTACGACATTTGGTATTCACGTAGCATTCAGGTGTACTGAGCAGTGTGTGAAAGCCTCCTTCTAAACACCCTAGCACCCCCTCCCCCCTCCCCAGAGGTGATCACTCTCACTAGTTTTATCATTAGTTTCGCATGCATCCTTCCAGTCTATTTTTTATGCATTTCTGTATACATACATACTTGTGTATATATATATACATATATACAAATAAATGTTAACATACACAGAAATATATATATATATATATCTTTAAAAGAAATGTTTACATATATTAAATGATACTATTAGCATTATTGTGAATGTTTTATTTTGACTTAGCACAGATATCTTCCCAGGATATTTAAATGTGTCAAGAATAACTCATACATATAGTTAGCCATTCTTCATGCTGTTTGGTTGTTTTACATGCAAATTGTTTGCTCATGTGTTAGGGAGTTGGTGAAATGAGTGAAGGAACAAAAACAAAAACAGGATTTATAAGAGATGGAAGACTTAACAAAACTTAACAAAGGATCTTCTTTGCACCTTTTTGGGGGGTGAGGGGGAGCAGAATTCCTGGCTGGAAACTGGCAATGAAGCCAGAGTAGCACTGGGTACTTGAATAGGCTGACCAGGCATAAGAAGGAACACACTTTGAATAGCTCATGGATTCTCCAGAAAATCTCGAGAGTTTGGTGGTGGAGCCTCATGACAGGCCATTCTGGGGACGGTCTGCAGGACGTACAATCACACCTCCGCCTTGGGCCAGGTCCGTGACATGCAGCACAGTAGAATTTGTCCAGTGTTAAGGACCCAAAACTACTCAGTCAAAACTCCCTCATCCTGCACCACGACAGCCCACCCACACGGAGAGCTGGGACAGACCCAGAGACAGGGTGAGTTCCAGAAGGCACTGGTCAGCACACAAGTCCCTGGCTGTCGATCGTTGAATTCCTCACCTCCCTTCCTACAAATGGCCTCACGATCAACACAGCCAAATAAAGAAGCGGCAACAGTTTTGACATTCAGTCTTGCAAAGGGCTTCTGGAATCGGCACTGCCCTGGGAGGCTGCAGGCAGAAGAGAGACTATTACCACTAGTAATAGTTTATTACTCTGGGTCAAGCTGCTGGCCTCGTAATCGTACTGTATTACTTCAGTCAACAAATGCTAAGAATTCTGTTGACCAGACATTGTGGATTAGAACAAAGTGACTGGAACAGTTCACACTGTAGCGAGTAGAATGTGCCTAAGCCAATGGCTCAGACAGCATTCGATAATTGCTAAGGGAGAGGGGAGTCAGGGGCTGGGAGGGCCAGAGGAGCCGCGTCTCATCAGCCTGGGGAGTCTCACACCTGTGTCCTAGAGGAAGGCAGAGAGGAACAAAGCAGAGAGGGAGAGAGGGCTGTTTCAGGCTCAGGACGAGGCAGGAATGTGGAGCCCAGGGTGCAGGGAGGACTACCATTCATCGGTATGGCTGTGAGGAAGGGATGGGAATGAGACCGGAATGAGGCAGTGCTCCTCCCACTTTGGCTGAATGGGGATTACCAGGGGCTGGGGGGCTGCTCACCCCTAGAATGCTGGGCTCTACACCCAGAGCTTCTGATTCAGGAGGTCTGGGCAGGGAGGGCCCTCAGATGTGCATTTCTGCCAGGTTCCCGGGTGCTAGTGCTGTTGCTGCTGCTGCTGGTGCAGAGACCACGCTTTGAGAAGCATTGGTCTAGATTTAGAAAGGAGACATGGGAAGCTCAAGGTCTGTTCCCAGCCAGGACTCTTGACCATGGCTCCATGGCCTCATGGCCTTGAACTTCTGGTGCTCAGGGACAGCCTGTGTCATGCTAATGATGCCGGGACAGGAGTGAGTCTCATGTCTGTTGTGTGGGGTCCATGTTCTTGAACTTTCCTTCCTTCCTAATCTCTTCCTCCGCCACCCTTCAGGATGTTTTGCTTTTGGTCCTACAATGTGTCTGAGCACTGCTCCTCCAGATCCCACCATCTCACATGTCTTGTAAGGAGACAAAGCTTTCATGAGTCATGTGGGTGCAGGCGGATAGCCCTGAGGTGCTCCCACCCTGCCTCCAGACTCCATCCCTGATGCCTCGGCCCCTGCCTGACTTCTTATAGAAACTGTCCAATTTCAGTGACCTCCTTTCCTCCCCCACTTAATGGGAAAATGGAATAATTTCCCTACCCACAAACACTGCCCTATGATTTCCCATATGGGAAAAGCAAAAATAACTGTTGGTCCTTGGTTTCTTGGTTATATTGTCTCACTTACTCTGATAAGGGACCAATTTTACATGTCACTAACAGATTGAGGACATTAGAATTAGAAACTAGGAGAGAAGATTGTAGTGAAAGAGAACACAAGATGAACTGTGGCCCATTTGAAACACTAGGTTCAACTACATGAAACTGCTGTTTTTGAAGATCTAAATAGTTAAATTGTTGTGCCTTTATATGGTTCAACATAATTATATATTGTAATTGTACTAAATATATATAATTGTATATGCATCTTAATTGTTCATGAATACTGTATATATGCTTACATATCCTAATTTCATATATATCCTAATTTTATGTATATATATATTTAATAGATACTATATATATACATATACCTTAATTATATAAGAAACAGTAAATGGGGGCGCCTAGGTGGCTCAGCCGTTAAGTGTCTGCCTTCGGCTCAGGTCATGATCCCAGGGTCCTGGGATCGAGCCCCACATCAGGCTCCCTGCTCTGCTGGAAGCCTGCTTCTTCCTCTCCCACTCCCCCTGCTTGTGTTCCCTCTCTCGCTGGCTATCTCTCTCTCTGTCAAATAAATAAATAAATAAATAAATAAATAAATAAAAACTTTAAAAAAAGAAATTGTAAATGCATTTTAACTATATCTATATATCTTATTATATATCCTAATCATATGTATATCCAAATTGTATATATCCCAATTACATATATTCATTATATATCCTAATTATGTTTCTTTTAATTTTAAACGTTTTTGTTACATGTGTATATGTGTATATGTGTAGATAATGATACACATTAGGATATATGTAAGATTACAATGTATTTATATTATTAGAGGATATGCACACACATTCATGGCAGACAGAATTCAAATTCTGGTGTGTAAAGAAAATAGGACCGTGGTGTTAGGCTTTCCCGCTGGTTGCACGGGGATGTATGAGGATTTCTGAGAGCACAGCACCACCTTGTGTCTTCTTGAGGAACTACGTGTCTCACAGCCTCTTACTCTAGAAGGGTCTTGTGGTCCCTCATTCGTCCATTTAATAAACTGCTATGAACCTAGCACTAGGATGGATTCCAAGCACAGTGATTTCTTTTTTTTTTTTAAGATTTTATTTATTTATTTGACAGAGAGAGAGACAGCCAGCGAGAGAGGGAACACAAACAAGGGGAGTGGGAGAGGAAGAAGCAGGCTCATAGCAGAAGAGCCTGATGTGGGGCTCGATCCCATAACGCCGGGATCACGCCCTGAGCCGAAGGCAGACGCTTAACCGCTGTGCCACCCAGGCACCCTCAAGCACAGTGATTTCTAGTCTAAAGCTTCTCCAGAATTCTTCGGCGCCCATCAGCTCCACACACCAGGCAAAAAATGTCAGCGTGAGAAGCGGACTGGGTGTAAGTAGCAGGTACAACAGCACACGTCCCACATCACTGGAGCAGTCACTGCTCGGCTCCAGACAGCTTCTTCAAGAAGAGAGTATGGGCCCAGTAGTCTCTCCCAAAAGAAGCAAAAAATTCAAATGTTGGTGTGAAAATCCAACTTTTAAAAAACAACTAATTCTGGGAGCCTGGGTGGCTCAGTCGGTTAAGAATCTGCCTTCAGGGGCGCCTGGGTGGCACAGCGGTTAAGCGTCTGCCTTTGGCTCAGGGCGTGATCCCGGCGTTCTGGGATCGAGCCCCACATCAGGCTCTTCTGCTATGAGCCTGCTTCTTCCTCTCCCACTCCCCTTACTTGTGTTCCCTCTCTCGCTGGCTGTCTCTATCTCTGTCGAATAAATAAATAAAATCTTTAAAAAAAAAAAAAAAAAGAATCTGCCTTCAGCTCAGGTCATGATCCCAGGGTCCTGGGATGGAGTCCCGAGTAGGGCTCCCTGCTCAGCGGGGAGTATGCTTGTCCCTCTGTCTGCCACTCCCCCTGCTTGTGCCCTCTCTCTCTTTCTCTGACAAATAAATAAATAAAATATTTTTTAAAATTTTAAAAATAAAAAACAACTAATTCTAATTGTTTCTAAATACCATAGCCAACATTATGCAACTACAAGCCACATTCAACTCACATCCCGTCAGGTTCAAACCCCTGGTTTGCACTTTCTTTATCCCTTTCCATCATTCTGTTTGGGGGGGGGGGGCTCAAGAATGAGAGGAGGGGAATGCTGCCCCCTGGGGATGCAGTGGTGAGCAAATACAGACCCAGCCCTCCTCTCGGGAGGCTACAGAAATGGCAGTTCCTCACCTCCACATTGCTGAGTATTTTCTAGACTAGTAAAAAGCATACCAGTCCGGCGTATCTACAGACCTTGCTCTGGAACAACCTGACAATCTGTCAGTTCTGAATCTTTGCAAGTCACATAGTAGAGATAGGTGATTAAGAGGAATAGTGCTCCCCATCCCTTGTCAAAGAACTAAACATCTCCTTAATTACATTTCACCACTTAAGGTGGATGTTAAATTGGTAGAGGAAAAAGTGCACAAAGGTAGAGATCAACCAAACCCCTATTCACTGTGACTAGCACCAAGACAATTGGAACTAATAAAACTAAATTAGAACCCACTAGAATGACTAAAATTGATAAGGCTGACAATATGAAGTGTTGGTGAGAATGTGGAGGAACTGGAATGTTCATACATTGCTGGTGGCTGTTCACAGTCCTCTCTGGAACTTCCCTGGTAGAATCTGAAACCAGCCTGTATACAGAGGGCTGGGAGAGACCAAAGAAGGAGGCAGGCCACTCCAGGTTGGTAGGAGGCAGTTTTCATAATAGCAAAGGGAATTTACATACAAGGCTCATCTTGGGGGTCTTAGGTGACAACAAGACAATAGATCCCTGCACCCACCCTCTAAATCTTAAAAGCTTATAAAGAGGCCCTGATTGGGCTCAGTTACGTATACTATGCTGGTGTTTTTAATACCACATCACCATCTCAAAGCTATGTCCTTGGAGCAGCCCCCGGGAGCAGAAAAGGCAAGGGGAACCCACACTTCAAGGACAGGGAAAGGGGCGAGGAGCCTCTGAGTCCTCCAGGGCCAGTTCAAACGTCAACTAGGGGTCATGTCTTTTTTTTGTCTTTTTTTTTTTTAAGATTTATTTATTGATTTTAGAGAGGGAGAGGAGAGACTGATGGAGAGGGAGAAGGATTCCAAACAGACTCTGTGCAGAGGGCAGAGCCCCATGTGGGGCTCAATCTCAGGACCCTTAGATCACAACCCAAGCTAAAACAAAGGGCCAGATGCTTCACTGACTGAGCCACCCAGGTACCCCAGGGGGTCACGTCTTTTTGATCACATTCCCCAATAGGTGTGTAAACTACTACAACCACTTTGAAGAACTGTTTTTGCAATATCTTACAAAGCTGAGCATATGCATATCTTATGATTCAGCAAGTTTTTTTAAGATTTTATTAATTTATTTGAAAGAGTGTGAGCAAGAGAGAGAGAGAGAGCACAAGTGGGGGCAGGAGCAGAGGGAGAAGCAGACTCCCCACTGAACAAGGAGCCAGACATGGCGCTCAATTCCGGGACTCCAGGATCATGACATGAGCCAAAGGCTGTCGCTTAACCAACTGAACCACCCATGCCCCTGATTCATCAAGTTTATTCCCAGGTATATACCCGAGAAAAATGAGTGCATATGTCCACCAGAAGACATGTAGAAAAATGTTCTTAGCAACTTTATTCATAATAGCATAAAACCGTAAATGACCAAATGTTCATCGTGAAGAGAATGGATAAATTATGCCATACTTAGCAATTGAATATCATACAGTTATTCTTCACAGGATTATACCACTGATACTGATACATTAAAAAATATGAATAAATCTCAAAACATAATAATGAGTTACAGAAACCAGACTAAAAGAATACATAACCATATGACTGCAACTGTGTGAAATTAAAGAACAGGTAGAACTAATCTACAGTAACGGAAGTCAGAATAGTGCTCATTGCTGGCTGGAGGGGAATACTGCCTACAAGGTGACAGAAAGGAATCTTCTAGGATATCAGAAATGTTTAATATTTTAATTTGGGTATGGCTAAATACGGTACACAAATGTCAAAGTGTATTGTGATGTACACATTAGACTTATGCACTGACTGAATGATTTTTATTACTAATTTTAAAAGATCAAACAAATTAGAATCCTTAGGGACATATCCAATTTGGAACTGGACGTATTACCAAAATGGTGGCTGTTACTAAATTTTATATGAAATTGTTCAGGCTATTGACCCTTAGAGCAATCCCCAGAACACGGAAGGACCTTAGAAAGCAATTTTAGACATGGTCTGGCAGATTGGGATGTTCTGGTCAGAGCCCCCTTCAAGAAAGAACTCACTGTCCAGCTAAGAAGAGGATGGTTAGCTGATTGCTGCCAGGTCTTAACCCCTTTGCATCTGCTCCAGCTTTCAGTGGAGGGCATCCTCTTCTTGGAATAGCCATCAACCAGTATCGGAGCAAGGCAGCAATACAAGGGCCTGACCATTGGTGCCCAAAGTGGGACACCTCTGAAGAACACTATTTGCTCTGGAGTTTCCTCTAGACCAGAAGAGACTTTGTCGGGTCTATAGGGCTCGCCACATGCTTCCCTTCCCAGTCTTTGCTCCTCCCACTTTTGTTGACGAGTGCTCCCAATAAGACTCCTTTTTTCCCATTTCAGCTTCTGATTCCCTGAGAACCCAACAGGTGACATATGACTAGAGCACTACCTAGATGCTGTTTGAAAAGCAAGTGTTACAGTCTGAATGAAATGCACTGATGGAATGTCTTAGAATAACGCTGCTAACAGAAATATGTTAGCCACATGTATAATTTTTAATTTTCTAGTAGACACATATGAATAAGTCAACAAAACAGGTAAAGTTTATTTTGAAAGTATTTTATTTAATACAACATAGGTAGGATGTTGTCATGTCAACATGTAACCAATATTAAAAATAATGAGATATTCTATGTTCTCTTTGGCACTAAGCCTTTGAGGTCTGGTATAAATTTTATACTTACAGCACATCTCAATTTGAACTAGCTGCACTCCAAGTGCTTTCAAAGAGAAGAGGTCTGCTAAAATTAGAGAAATTGAAGAGTATTGTAGACCAAGGAAAAGGGTGGGATTGAATTTGTATTTATAGCATGAATGAATTCAATTGAGATTCTGATGAGGTAGTTGTACCATGCCCAGCCCTTTTCTTTTTTACTTTTTTATTGAGATATAACACCCCTCCTTTTTACCATCATATACCGAACTGAACTTTAGTTTGTTTCCCCAACTTCATGAAGAGATGGGCACTTGACAATAGCTGACCTCTCCACTTCTACTTCTGTCACCAGGCAGAATCACAAGTGTCATTGGTACCTATGAGGATAACCCATCCAGTGTTCTCCAAGTTCTCCTAATTTTGCCTGGCAGGAAGAGGTAGTCATGGACTTCTTTGGGGATCATAAAACTTACAACCATTTTGCAAAGGAAAATGTACATGGACAAAATTTGCATCTAATTGCATGGTGTTTACAGTATTCCTGAAGCTCTGTGTGAATCCCAAGCTATATACAAAGCCCAGATATGTGAGTATGAAGCTATATATGAGCCCCATATATCTACATGGAGCTACGTGTGAATAAACTCTTCAGTTTATTTCTTCCACAGAACAAAGTCAAAATTCCCTTCTATATCATGCGAGGCTTTCCACCACTGAACCCCACCTTCCTTTCTGGTCCCATCTCCCACTGCCTCTCAACCTACACTTTTCACAGGGGCTCCACCCATTCTTTTAAAACTGTCTTAACTCCCTATGCTGTTTCCCACTTGGGCCGGTGCTATTCTGTCTACCTACAAGGCTTTCTCATCCCCCAGGGGGACGTCTCTGCAGCTCAAACACTCATTCAGAGAACCCTTCCCTGACTCACACACTCTTCCCAGTCATTAAGTTAATACCTTCTGTCGTACATTCATTTACTTGTAATACTTAGTATCTGTAATACTATTTGATGCAGTTATTTGCTTTTTTTTGATACAACTTTGTTCAAACGTCTGTCTTCCTCTGCAAAACTGAGCACCTTCAGGGTAGAGTTGGGTTTTACACATTGTATGCCTATCATCTTGCGTGGTATCTGGAATACAACTGGTGCTTAATTAATGTTAATGGAATATTGTTTACAAAAATCTTACCTTTGGAAACAGCTTAAATGGTGAGGTGCTGACAGATATTAGTGAATTTTACATATTCATTCTTAAACTAAGAATATTTTACTGAGTCTTGAAATAAATTTGATTTCCTGGAAAGCTTAAATGTAAGAAGAAAAACATCTTCCTATTTTTTCCTTTAATTAGAAGAGGAACATTGAGCGAACTCTTGACAGTCATGTTAGAAAATCAAGTCAAGGAACTGGAACAAACAGCCCTTAAATTTGTGTGGAACCAGAAAAGGCCCTGAATCGCCAAGAAACTGTTGAAAAGGAAAAACAAAACTGGGGGCATCACAATACCGGATTTCGAGCTGTACCAAAAAGCTGTGATCACAAAGATAGCATGGTACTGGCACAAAAACAGACACATAGACCAACAGAACAGAATAGAGAACCCAGAAATGGACCTTTGGCACTTTGGGCAACTAATCTTTGACAAAGCAGGAAAAAACATCCAGTAGAAAAAAGGGTCTCTTCAATAAATGGTGCTGGGAAAATTGGACGGCTACATGCAAAAGAACGAAACTTGACCACTCTCTCACACCATACACAAAGATAAACTCCAAATGGATGAAAGACCTCGATGTGAGACAGGAATCCATCAAAATCATAGAGGAAAACATAGGCAGCAACCTCTACGACATCAGCCACAGCAACTTTTTTCATGACACATCTCCAAAGGCAAGAGAAACAAAAGATAAAATGAACTTGTGGGACTTCATCAAGATAAAAAGCTTCTGCACAGCCAAGGAAACAGTCAAAAAAACTAAGAGGCAGCCCACGGAATGGGAGAAGATATTTGCAAATGACACTACAGATAAAAGACTGGTATCCAAGATTTACAAAGAACTTCTCAAACTCAATTCACGAGAAACAAATAAACAAATCATAAAATGGGCAGAAGATACGAACAGACACTTTTCCAATGAAGACATACAAATGGCTAACGGACACATGAAAAATGTTCAAAATCATTAGCCATCAGGGAAATTCAAATCAAAACCACACTGAGATACCACCTTACGCCAGTTAGAATGGCAAAAATTGACAAGGCAGGAAACAACAAACGTTGGAGAGGATGTGAAGAAAGGGGATCCCTCTTACATTGTTGGTGGGAAAGCAAGTTGGTACAGCCACTCTGGAAAACAGTGTGGAGGTCCCTTAAAAACTTAAAAATTGAGCTACCCTATGACCCAGCCATTGCACTACTGGGTGTTTACCCCAAAGATACAGACGTAGTGAAGAGAAGGGCCATATGCACCCCAATGTTCATAGCAACATTGTCCACAATAGCTAAATCGTGGAAGGAACCGAGATGCCCTTCAACAGATGACTGGACTAAGATGTGGTCCATATATACAATGGAATATTACTCAGCCATCAAAAAGAACGATTTCTCAACGATTGCTGCAACATGGACGGGACTGGAGGAGATAATGATAAGCGAAATAAGTCAAGCAAAGAAAGACAATTATCATATGGTTTCATTCATTTATGGAACATAAGAAGTAGGAAGCTCAGTAGGAGAAGAAAGGGAAGAAGAAAGAGGGGGGTGAACAGAAGGCGGAATGAACCATAAGAGACTATGGACTCTGGGAAACAAACTGAGGGCTTCAGAGGGGAGGGGGGTGGAGGAATGGGATAGGCCGGTGATGGGTATTAAGGAGGGCACATATTGCATGGTGCACTGGGTGTTATACGCAAGTAATGAATCATGGAACTTTACATCAAAAACTAGGGATGTACTGTATGGTGACTAACATAATAAAAAAATTATTTAAAAAATTAAAAATTAAAAGAAAAAGAAAATCAAGTCAACAAATATTAGACAAAAGCGCCTCCAGCGAGAGCACGTTTTCCTCTAGAATCTAATCCCATCCTGAAAAACCACATATACATCCCCAGTCAGGTGATGTGCCGGGATAGAGAGAGATACAGCAGAAGCAATGGAAATGCTCAGTAAGTCAGGACTAGCTTAAGAGTCACTGACAGGAGGAATTGTGTTAACATAATAAAGGCAGATGGTTTTAATCTCATTAGGTTTCTCCTTTGTCATATTGTATAGTATTGTTATTATATAATTAGAAATGATACCATCCCATAGTCAAACTTGAAATAATCTGTTAAAATGTGTTACTTCTAATACTTTTTAGTATGCATTCCTTCTAGGCATGATGAATGTTTCTGACAAACCTGGGATTCTGCAAAATTAAGCACTAAAAACTAATGAAGAAAAATAGGGCTTTTCGAGTGGATCTCTCATAACCTATGCAACTTTGTAACCAAAGCCCTAAAAGAAGGCACAATTCTTAGGTTGAAATGATAATCTAGGCAGGCCTCCCAGGATGTCCGAGAGGCTTCTAGGAGGATATTTGTAAATGCACAAAAACACCGCGTGGAAATCCTGGCTGGCACCTGAGACAACGCCGGTGGGTTGGGGCTCTGGACTAGCAGAGCTGCTCCCCAGGCAGGCACAGGAAGAGGCACAACCCGCCGGGGACGCGGGCAAGTCATTCATTGTTCATTTCCTCAAAGTCGAGCTGAAATGACTCTTTACTGGGTAGTAGACATCTGAGAGCTTTGCCTTTCATTTCCTGC
>NW_024424453.1:31727926-31835226 GCF_017311325.1 Ursus maritimus
TGTTTTTAGTTCTGTACATACTAATACGGCTCCCTGTGCCCGGGAGAAAATGTGTATAAACCAACACAACTGCCACCTATTGGATCATAGGAAGACCTGCGATAACAAAGTGTAATTTCTTTTGAAAAAGATGGAAACGATCATTAATTTCAGTTTCTACTTAATAAACCAGCTTGAGATCATCAGAAAAGTATAAACGTCCTTAATTTGATATTACACATTTAACCTTTGGGAATTTGTGGAGAGGAAGCACCTTTAAACCTTTAAACCACTACCCAGAAAGGGACCGTGGATGCTATTTTAGACCCCAGCCAGATTGGAAGCTTAACTACTAAAACAAAGAAAATCCTGCCATCTAGTCCCCAGAACCTTTACCTCCTTTGCTAGAGAAAATGTATTCTTTGTTCTGGACCCTGGCGTAATTAACTACATAGTGTAATAAAAGCATATTTTAATTATGGGATAGAAGGTAAAAGGAGACAGAAACCCTTTAGGTCATTTTAATAGGAAAATTAAACATGAAGAAATGCTAACTCTTAAAAGGTAGCTAATTACTGAAAGGGATTCTTTTTTTTTTTAAGGGATCTTATTCCTACAGAAGTAGCAATTGCAGAAATCAGCTACTGCTTCGATGGCTGAGAGAAAGTGAACAAGGAAGGAACTGAGAATTTAGGCAAGGGCCCCGGCGCCCTGGAAGGCTGATACTCAGGTCTCTGCGGAGGGCGTGGTTGCCACAGGCATATGCCCAGGAAGGAGAGGCCTGCCCCCTGGTGGCAGACAAACGTGCTGGGGGGTATAGACGATGACTGATCACACAAGCAACCTGCCCCACACCATTATGGCATCGGCTTGATCTGGTCCTCTACATTACGTTCAGATGTGGATGAGACCCCTTGGGTGTGATTCATCGGGTGCAGCTCCTTTAATACCACCCCTTTGACTGGAGAGCTGTTAATTAAAGAGACTAGGAATCTGCTTCACACGTGTGTGTACGCATCCAACATACCATGATAAGACAGACGTAGGATGATCTGTACTACAGAAAATCCTGTTCAGGGGCGCCTGGGTGGCACAGCGGTTAAGCGTCTGCCTTCGGCTCAGGGCGTGATCCCAGCGTTATGGGATGGAGCCCCACGTCAGGCTCCTCCGCTGGGAGCCTGCTTCTTCCTCTCCCACTCCCCCTGCTTGTGTTCCCTCTCTCGCTGGCTGTCTCTATCTCTGTCGAATAAATTTAAAAAAAAAAAAATCCTGTTCAAAAGAGGGTGAGGAAAGGCGGTACACAGCAATAGCTCATATTAATTTTGAAATCCAGCTGGATACGTGCTTCCAGTTCCTTATTAGAACTCAGTCCTGGGGCACCTGGGTGGCTCAGCTGGTTAACCGAGTGCCTTCAACTCAGGTCATGATCTCAGGGTCCGGGGATCGAGTCCGCATCACACCACAGTAGTCTATCTGCTCAGAGGGAAGTCTACTTCTCCCTCCCACTTTGCGCCTCTCCCTACTCACGAGCACACGCGCGTGTGCTCTCTCTCAAATAATAAAAATAAAATTAAAAAAAAAAAAGAACTCAGTCCTACTCCTACTCTTGAGGTTTTTTTTTTGTGAATTCCAAACTCCAAAATACATCTGGCTCCAAGGATGTCATAAAGAATTGTGGATCTGCACCCACAGACTGGAAAAAAAAAAAAACAAAAAAAACCAAAAACCTGATAAACACATTGCCTGTTAATTACTGAGCTCCTCAGGTGATTCTAATTGTTGCTTCTGTTTTCCCAAGGCCATCAGTCTCCAGGAAGCTGAATCCAAGCAGCAGAGAGGCAACAGTGTTCCGGGACCATGCCTTCCGGCCCTGCACTGACAGATCATCCCCCGAAACAACCAGAAGAGTCTAGAGCACAGCCAAGAGTTGCAGGACAGAACTTTGTCCAATGCCTCAAATACACCAGGTGCTGTGCTAAAGGCCTTCTGGGCATTATCTCATTCAATCTTCTGCAAACGCTGTGAGGCAGGCACTAGTCTCCCCATTTACACTTAGATGAGAAAATTGAGACAAAGATGTTAGGTTACGTGCTCACAGTGTGCAAACCTAAGAAACTGGTAGCAGAAATTGGGAAGCAACTTTGTCCATCAATTTTCTTGTCTTTGCTATTATGGTGCAAATGAAAATCTCTGAATTTTCTATTTTGTCCAATGAAAACTAAAGGCAGATACTGGTGGATTGTTACAACGCTGATTTCCTGGTCATGATATTACACCACAGATTTGCAAGATGTTACCATTGGGAGAAACTGGGTAAAGGTACATGGGATGTGATCTCTCCATATTATTTCTTTTTCTCTCTCTCTTTTTTACTAAAGTATAGTTGGCATACAGTGTTATTTAGTTTCAGGTGTACAGTGTAGTGACTCAACAATTCTATACATTACACTATGCTCATCATGGTAAGTGTAGCTACCACCCATCAGCATAGAACATTATTGAAATACTAGTGTCTATATTGCCTATGTTGTACTTCTCATCCCCATAACTTATTTATTTTATAATGGGAAGTTCATACCTCTTAATTCCCTTCACCTGTTTCACCTGCCACCCCCACCCTCTCCTCTGACAAACACCAGTTTTTTCTCCATATTTATGCTTCCGTTTCTGGTATTTGTTTTGTTTTTTAGATTCCACGTATAAGTGAAATCCTATGGTATTTGCCTTTCTCTGTCTGGTTTATTTCACTTTGTGTCATACCCTCTAGGTTCATCTACATTGTTGCAAATGGCAAGATCACATTCTTTATGGCTAATATCCCATTTGTGTGTGTGTGTGTGCATATCACATCTTTATCCATTCACCTATCAATGGACACGGATTGCTTCCCCATCTTGGCAATTGTAAATAATGCTACAATAAACATCGGGGTGCATATATCTTTTCAACTTAATGTTTTCATTTTGGGGAGGGAAATACCCAGTAGTAGGATTACCAGATCATATGGTAATCCTATTTTTAATTTTTTGAGGAATCTCTATACTGTTTTCTACAGTAGTTGTAACAATTTGCATTCCTAGCAACAGTGCACAAGGATTTCCTTTTCTCCACATCCTTGCCAACAGCTATTATTTCTTATCTTCTTGATACCAGCCATTCTGACTGGTATGAGCTGATATCTCATTGTGGTTTTGATTTTCATTTCCCTGATGATGAGTGATGTTGAGCATCTTTTCTTGTGTCTGTTGACCACCTCTATGTTTTCTCTGGAGAAATGTTTATTCGGGTCCTCTGTCCATTTTTAATTGGATTATTTGCTTTTTTGGTATTGAGTTATATAAGTTCTTTTTATGTTTTGGATATTATGTATTTGATGTTTGGATATTAATCGCTTACTGGATATATCATTTGCAAATATCTTGTCCCATTCCATAGGTTGCCTTTTGTTCTGTTGATGGTTTCCTTCGCTGTTAAAAAGCTTTTATTTTGGTGCCATCCCAATTGTTTATTTTTGCTTTTTTCCCTTGCCTGAGGAGACATATCCATAACTATGTTGCTATGAGTGATGACCAAAAGATTACTGCCTATGTTTTCTTTTAGAGTTCCATGGTTTCAGGTCTCACATTTAGGTCTTCAATCCATTCTGAGTTTATTTTGGTGTATGGTATAAGAAAGTGGTCCAGTTTCATTCTTTTGCATGTAGTTGTATAGTTTTCGAACACCATTTATTGAACAGACTATCTTTTCCTTCATTGCATATTCTTGTCTCCTTTGCCATCGATTAATTGACCATATAGATATGGGTTTATTTCTGGGTGCTCTATCCTTTTACATTGATCTATGTCTATTTTTATGTCCATACCATACTGTTCTGATTACTGTGGCTTTATAGTAGACTTTGAATTCTGGGATTGTGGTACCTCCAGCTTTGTTCTTCTTTCTCAAAATTAGTTTGGCTGTTTGGAGTCTGTTGTGGTTCCATACAAATTTTACCATTATGTGTTCTACTTTATCTATATTATTTCTTACAACAGCATGTTAATTTACAATTATCTCAAAAAAAAAAAAAAGTTTAAAAACACAAACACTAAAACTACCCTACAAAGATGGTTTCTCCAGACTTCTTTTACACCTTTTTGAGAGATGATGCAATTCTTCAAGCAATGCAGTGAGAAAACTGAAAAGTGATGTCATGTAATTATTCATTTCATTATTATTTCATCGATTTAGGCATTTCATCTTATGTTACCGTTTTCTTAGTATTTTTAAGCATAGATTAGAATTATTTAGTAATATTGAAATAACACATTGAATGATGAAATAGCAAAATATTTTAACATGTAGAAAGATCTCCAAAGGTTGCTTAGATGTTAAGCATCTTACTATAAAGCACGTCAGAAACTAAAATTAGGTGTAGTGGTCCATAATGGTGTACTAGGGGTTGAGATAGAATACAAACCCTTAACATGGCCAACAAGGTCCTAAATGGTCTGATCCCTGACCACCCACTTCCCTAGCCTCTTGGTGCATCTTACCCTTCTCATTCTCTCTGCTTGAACCACACTGGTCCTCTCCCATTGTTTTAGTCTGGCCACAGAACCACTGTATAAGGAGGTCCGTCTATCTCAAGGAAGTCTTTGCTGACCCCCTAGTTAAAGTCAGTTTCGTTTTCATAAATTCTTCCAGAATGGAGTTGATTACCTTTGGAATATTCATCTCCATTTGCAATTATTCATTCACTAGTGGATTTTTTTTTTATCTTCTGTTTCTCCCATGAGACCAAAAGAAGAGCTGCCATTCCTTTTTTGTTTGTTTGTTTGTTTGTTTTTTGGGGTTTTTTTTTTTTTTTTGGTTAACTGAATCAAATGTTCCTTTCTCTTTTATTTACTTTTTTAATAATAATTTTTTATTATGTTATGTTAGTCACCATACAGTACATCCTTAGTTTTTGATATAGTGTTCCACGATTCATTGTTTGCGTATAATACCCAGTGCTCCATGCAATACTTGCCCTCCTGAATACCCATCACCGGCCTATCCCAATCCCCCAACTCCCTCCCCTCTGAAGCCCTCAGTTTGTTTCCCAGAGTCCATAGTCTCTCGTGGTTCAGTGTTCCTGTCCCCCTCCCTCCCCACCTCCTGAGATCCCTCTCCGAAAAACAAAAGAAAGAAATAAAGTACAAGCCAAGGGATCAAAATGTCAGGATGTGGGCCCCTGATAGCCTACAGATGGGCACTACTGGCTCACAGTATTTAGAAAAGCATTTAAATTCACGTTTATTTAAAAATCAGGGATTTTTACACCAAAATGTGAATTTCCGACTTCTCTTTAAAAGGTACTGAGCCCCCAATTCCCTTGAACTGTCAAGAACTGAGCAGTGGCTGGCCCAGTTAGGTGGGACCTTTACCCTCCAACGCCCCTTCCCAGCCCAAGTCTATTTCTCAGGTTTCTGTTCCTTGCCCTGGGGATGGAGCTGTTAGCCACCCGCCCTCCCCCAAGGCTTAGGACTGGGAATCATTGTGCTCTTCAGGCATCATGGTAACTGTTTAAAATAAATGTTTGTTGAAAGAATAAACTAGCGACCATAAGCACTTCTGAGATAACATGCAGCCGCGTCACATTACCATATCCAGCCACGGTGCCACATGGAAACATAAGTAGCAGTGTGATCGCAGAAATTCCCATAAACCCAGCATAGCTGGTGATGCTCTGTTGTAAATAGGATGAACTGTTCTTCTGACCTGCTTTGTTTCAGTGTGGCTTTTTGTGTGTATGGTATGGCACAGGTAAAGGGAGCCAGGATTTTGGAATAGCACAATGTTGGGAGAGGCTGGTGAACAGGAGGGGGCTATTCGGAGTATCTGCATCTTTGAATTCTAAACCTTAGCCTCCATATATGCACATATTCCTCCTGAAGACAGAACTAGAGGAATCTGAAGGGCCTCCCAGCGTGGGGCTGCGCTAAGTGGCTGGGGTTGCCTCCAAGAAGAGACCCCTGGGAGTTTTGATTGCCTAAGAAGCCAGGGACCCCATCAGGCAGCTAGTGCAAATGGGGATTATCTGTTGCCAGTTTAAAGCTGCCATCTCAAAAAGATTTGGGGGGAATGGTCTTTCTCTGTAATGGAGGCTATGCAGGTTTTGGGCAATGGCCAAAACCCAACAGGCCCGGAGGGCTCCGACTGCCAAGGGCCAGCGGACACAGTGCAGACTGTATCTGCGAACAGGTGGCACAAATCAGGGAAAAGCAGGGACCTGGAACAGGGCAGCCGTAGGGAGAGACAAGGTCACAGGAGCTGGCTGGCTATTTGTGATACTTGGAATCTGCCTAATTCCAGGCCTTATTTAACACAAATGAGCAGATTCCCCCTGAAGGCAGAGCCCGAGGAAGTGGATTGACTTTCCAGGGCGGTGCTTGGCAGACTGGCCAGGGTTGTCCTCCGGTAAAAGATACCTGGGAGTCTTGATTGCTCCAGAGCCCTGGACTCCATCAGGCATCTGGTCTGAATGGGGACTGATTGTTGCCAGTTGAAAGCTATTGCCTCAGAACGAATTTCAGAGTTAGGATCCCTCCACCCTGGAGGCCACATAAGTGGTTCCCGCTGGAGCTCCAGACTGCCCTAGGCAGGCTGACAGGTGCTTACGGCAAGCCGAGCTGTTCAGGCCAGGGTAGCCCACAACCTAGCACAGGCCTGCTGTAGGAAGAGGCCTGGGCACAGGAACAGGTTGGGGGTGCAGGGCGTCTGCCTAATTCTAAACCCTAATCTACATAAATGTGTCTACGTATTTGCCCTGAAAGTAAAGCTGAAGGAGTCTGGACTGCCTTGTTAGTATGAGGCCTGCCCTGATACCCTTCTCTAAGGGACATCTGGGAGTTGTTTTGTTTTTATATTTTATTTATTCATTTGAGAGAGAGAGAGTGCACAGCAGGGGGAGCAGCAGATAGAGGGAGAATCAGGCTCCCTGCTGAGCAAAGAGCCCGATGTGGGACTCGATCCCAGGACCCTGGGATCATAACCTGAGCTGAAGGCAGACGCTTAACTGACCGGGCCACCCAGGCATCTGTGAGATATCTGGGAGTTTTGATGACTGGTAAACCTGGACGCCATCAGACAGCCAGTGTAATTGGGGACTAGCTGTCACTAGTGTAAAGCTGCCACCTCGAATTTTTAGGAGGTAGGCTCCTTTCACCCTAGAGGCTATGCAGGTAGTTTGGGACCCCCAGAATTCCACCAGTCTGGATGACCCCGGCTGCCCTCTATGTGCTGGCAGGGTGTGTACTGCGCATGTGTGAGAGGCAGGGATTAGGGTAGCCAGAGACCTGGAAGTATATGGAGAAGCCAGGTTGTGAGAGCCAGCTGTTGTGGGTACAAGGCATGTGCCTAATTCCAAGCCCTAACTTACACAAATACACAAATTATTATTACACAAATTACAAAGATTACTCCATTTTCCTATTACATGTGAAGGAAAGAAGGTCACTGAAATTGGACAGTTTCTATAGCAGGGACTGAGGCATCAGGGATGGGGTCCGGAGGCAGTGTGGGAGCACCTCAGGTAGTGGGGCCTAGAAGAGCAGTGTTCAGACACACTGTACGACCAAAAGCAAAAGGGTGGCGGAGGAAGAGATTAGGAAGGAAGGAAAGTTCAAGAACATGGACCCCACACAACAGACATGAGACTCACTCCTGTCCCGGCATCATTAGCATGACACAGGCTGTCCCTGAGCACCAGAAGTTCAAGGCCATGAGGCCATGGAGCCATGGTCAAGAGTCCTGGCTGGGAACAGACCTTGAGCTTCCCATGTCTCCTTTCTAAATCTAGACCAATGCTTCTCAAAGCGTGGTCTCTGCACCAGCAGCAGCAGCAACAGCACTAGCACCCGGGAACCTGGCAGAAATGCACATCTGAGGGCCCTCCCTGCCCAGACCTCCTGAATCAGAAGCTCTGGGTGTAGAGCCCAGCATTCTAGGGGTGAGCAGCCCCCCAGCCCCTGGTAATCCCCATTCAGCCAAAGTGGGAGGAGCACTGCCTCATTCCGGTCTCATTCCCATCCCTTCCTCACAGCCATACCGATGAATGGTAGTCCTCCCTGCACCCTGGGCTCCACATTCCTGCCTCGTCCTGAGCCTGAAACAGCCCTCTCTCCCTCTCTGCTTTGTTCCTCTCTGCCTTCCTCTAGGACACAGGTGTGAGACTCCCCAGGCTGATGAGACGCGGCTCCTCTGGCCCTCCCAGCCCCTGACTCCCCTCTCCCTTAGCAATTATCGAATGCTGTCTGAGCCATTGGCTTAGGCACATTCTACTCGCTACAGTGTGAACTGTTCCAGTCACTTTGTTCTAATCCACAATGTCTGGTCAACAGAATTCTTAGCATTTGTTGACTGAAGTAATACAGTACGATTACGAGGCCAGCAGCTTGACCCAGAGTAATAAACTATTACTAGTGGTAATAGTCTCTCTTCTGCCTGCAGCCTCCCAGGGCAGTGCCGATTCCAGAAGCCCTTTGCAAGACTGAATGTCAAAACTTTTGCTGCTTCTTTATTTGGCTGCATTGACCATGAGGCCATTTGTAGGAAGGGAGGCGAGGAATTCAACAATCGACAGCCAGGGGCTTGTGTGCTGACCAGTGCCTTCTGGAACTCACCCCGTCTCTGGGTCTGTCCCAGCTCTCCGTGTGGGGGGGCTGTCCTGGTGCAGGATGACGGCGTTTTGACCGAGTAGCTTTGGGTCCTTAACATTGGACAAATTCTATTGTGCTGCATGTCACGGACCTGGCCCAAGGCGGAGGTGTGATTGTACGTCCTGCAGACCGTCCCCAGAATGGCCTGTCATGAGGCTCCACCACCAAACTCTCAAGATTTTCTGAATAGGGAAGAGAAGTCAGAGACGGTGGAGACGAGACGGTAATTTCATCTGGTCCCAGGAATTAGCTAGATAGCTATCAAACCATTCTGAACACCTGCGAACTTCACCAAAGAAAAGAATAGCTGCAACTCTACGAATAGAAAAGTGGCCACTTTCTGCAGGGCAGGAGGTGTGGAGAAGTGAATCTGAGGTGATACATGGGACGACAGACCACGGGAGCCTCCATCAGCTGGCTTCCGGCGAGAGCAGCAGAGCACAAAACAGGAATTTACAGATGTCTGCTCCAGTGAGGGACGCACTCAGGCGGCTAATCGGGGGTGGAACTGATGAGGGAACAGAAGGCAAGCTGAGGACAAAGCAGAAGCTGACATCCCACAACCCTCAGACGGGATGTATGTGATGTTCCCCGGGCACGCCTGGCTGCCCTAAAGCTAAGGAAAGGAAAAACAGTTAACAGAGATCACAATCCTGCAAGACCTGAGTCTCCCTCAGTTTACACATGTCCTAGTGATTTACAAGGAAGAAGCTTTCTTACCAATGGCCTAACTTCCAGAGACCCGTGATTCAGTTTCCTGAAGCCTTAACATCACCATCCCCTCCATAAAATTGAGGGAGGCTGAGGCAGAAGGAAATATAAATAAAATGGAATTTCTTTTAAACCTGCAGCCCATTGATAAGGACGTGCGATAGGAGGAAAGTAACATTCTTCCAAGAAGCTCCCAACTACCTTACTGTTAATACCTTCTAGAGGGGTAAACAACCTTACCTTGACAATAGCAAGTCCTCCAGTGTCCTGTGAGTCTTCTTTAACGATGAGGTTGTGGAATCTTGGTGAGGTTCAGTGGGGTGGAGTCTGGAGCCAACGACCAAGAAAGAATTCTTGAGACGTCTTTGGTGCAAAATGGTTTATTAAAGCACGGGGACAGGACCCGTGGGCAGAAAGAGCTGCTGCACCGGGGTTGTGAGGGGTGGCTGATTATATACCATGGGGTTGGGGGAGGTAAGGAAAAAGGGAGGTTGAGAAAATACTTCGTATGTTAAAGAAGACTCGAAGGATAAGGGGTATCTGGTCATTGCCAAGCCAAGGCTGTCCCTCCCTCTAATGAGGCACTAACGTGAAGACAGTTGGGAGTCTCCTGAGGAATGTTCCATTCCTCCTATCACAAGTCCTTGTCAATGGGCTGCAGGTTTAAAGGAAATTCTATTTTATTTACATTTCCTTCTGCCTCAGCCTCCCTCAATTTTATGGAGGGGATGGTAATGTTAGGGCTTCAGGAAACTGAATCATGGGTCTCTGGAAGTTAGGCTATGGGTAAGAAAGCTTCTTCCTTGTAGATCACTAGGACATGTGTAAACTGAGGGAGACTCAGGTCTTGCAGGACTGTGATCTCTGTTAGTTAACTATTTGTTTTTCCTTTCCTTAGCTTTAGGGCAGCCAGGGGTGCCTGGGGAACGTCATGTACCTCCCATGGGGGGTGGAAGGGTGTCAGTTTCTGCTTTGTCCTCAGCTTGCCTTCTGTTCCCTCATCATTTAATTTATGAATGTTCTTTCTCGAAACTTCCCTTTTTCCTTACCTCCCCCAACCCCATAGTATAAATCAGCCACCCCTCACAACCCCAGTGCAGCAGCTCTTTCTGCCCACGGGTCCTGTCTCTGTGCTTTAATAAAGCAACATTTTGCACCAAGATGCCTCAAGAATTCTTTCTTGGCCATTGGCTCTGGACTCCACCCCACTGAACCTCACCTATATTCCAAAACCCCATCAGAACCCTGGCTGGGACAGTGTGGTCTCAGAATCCTTGGGGTCACAGGAAGACCGGGGGTGCCTGAGTACGGCAGAGCTCCCAGGCATTGGAGCGGGGAAGCCAGCTGCAATGAGCGAGCCCTGGAGTGGCCTCTCAGCTCGGGGTTGCCATAAACTGTGAACCGCGGCACAGTCGGGCGACCGCTCTCCGAGGCGCAGGCTGGGTGAGCATGAAGTGCAGATGGAGACCAGGGAGACAGGAGTGGGTGGCTGCTTTTCTCTGAGGGCTCACAGAGGAGTGGGACCCTGAGCTTTCACCTAAGGGCCAGAGATTGGGAGGCCAGATTTTCATGCTCACCCTCTAAAACTGTGCGGAAAAGCCTTCAGGGAACAGGGAACAAAAGCTCCGGAGAGCAAACTGCAGCAGATGACTTAGCCTGCCAGCCGCCCCCCCCCCCAAGGGCGGTGCAATTCCGCCTGGGGCAGACACTTGAGAATCAACACAACAGGCCCCTCCCCCAGATCAGCAAGACCTTCAGGCCAAGACCAAAGGTTACCTACCCATCTATGAGAACAGCCAAACTCCAGCACTAGAGGAATACAGCACATAGAATTCATGGCTTTTTCCGCATCATTCTTTAGTCTTTCAACTTCAACTCTTTTTTAATTTTTTACTTTCCTTTTTCAACCAATTTCTTATTTTATCAACACCTTTTTAAAATCTTTTTTAATTTTCATTTTTACAGTTATATTTTATCCCTTCATTGTATTTATCTTATTTAATATGTAAGTTTTTCTTTCTTTACAATTTGGGGATGCAGTTTCTTCCAATAGACCAAAATACACCCAAAATCTAATGTATGGCTCTGTTATATTCACCCATCTAATCATATTCTCTTTTTTATTGTTGTTTTTTTCTACTTTTTTTGTATTTTTTTTGTTGTTTTGTTAAAGTCTTTTTTAATTTTCATTTTTACAGTTACATTCTATCCTTTCATTGTATTTAATTTTTGTATATATAAGTTTTTCTTTCTTTACAATTTTGAGATGTAGCTTCTTCTAACAAACTGATCAAAATACACTCAGGAGGTACTGTATTGCTCTGTTCTGTTCATCTGCCTGTTTATATCCCTTCCTGTTGTTGGTTTTTTGTTTTTTTCTTGTCTTTTAATTTCCATTTTTCAGTTACATTTGATCCTTTCATTGTATTTAATTTTATTTTTGTACATATATAAGTTTTTCTTTCTTTACAACTTTGGGATCTAGTTTTCTAAAAAAACAGAACAAAATACACACAGACTCCAATATATTTCTCTATTCTGCTCACCTGTCTGATTATATTCTCTCTTTGTTTTTTTTTCTCCCGGTTTCTGGTCTCTTTCTGATTTGTTTAGTGTATATTTCTCTGGGGTAATTTTTGCCATTTTAGTATTTTGTCCTCTCGTTCATCTATTCTTCTCTGGACAGAATGACAAGACAGAAAAACTCACCTCAGAAAAGAGAACAAAAGGCAGTACTGACTGCCAGGGACCTAATCAGTACGGACATAAGATGTCAGAACTAGAGTTCAGAATAACGATTATAAAGATAACTAGCTACGATTGAAAAAAGCATATAAGACACTAGAGAATCCCTGTCTGGATAAATGAAAGAACTAAAATCTAACCAAGTTGAAATCAAAAAGGCTATTAATGAGGTGCAATCAAACCTGGAGGCTCTAAGTGCTAGGATAAATGAGGCAGAAGAGAGAATTAGTGATATAGAAGACCAAATGATGGAGAATAAAGAAGCTGAGAAAAAGAGAGATAAACAACTACTAGATCACGAGGGGGAGAATCCAAGAGATAAGTGATACCATAAAGCAGAACAATATTAGAATAATTGGGATCCCAAAGAAGAAGAAAGAAAGAGAGGGGCGGAAGGTATTTGGAGCAAATTATAGTGGAGAACTTCCCTAATCTGGGGAAGGAAACAGGCATCAAAATCCAGGAGGCTCGGAGAACCCCCCTCAAAATCAATAAAAATAAGTCAACACCCTGGCATATAATAGTGAAACTTACAAATCTCAGAGACAAAGAGAAAATCCTGAAAGCAGCTAGGGAGAAAAGGTCTGTAACCTACAATGGTAGAAACATTAGATTGGCAGAAGACCTATCCACAGATACCTGACACCAGAAAGGACTGGCATAGTATATTCAAGGTGCTAAACGAGAAAAATATGCAGTCAAGAATACTTTATCCAGGGACACCTGAGTGGCTCAGTCGGTTAAGTGTCTGCCGTTGGCTCGGGTCATGATCCCAGGGTTCCTGGGATCGAGTCCCATATCAGGCTCCTTGCTCAGCAGGAGCCAGCTTCTCCCTCTGCCTGCTGCTCTCCCTGCTTGTGCGTGCTCTCTCCTGCTGACAAATAAAATCTTAAAAAAAAAAAAAAAAAAGAATACTTTATCCAGCTAGGATATAATTCAAAATAGGAGAGACAAAAAGCTTCTAGAACAAACAGAAACTGAAAGAATTTGTGATTAACAACCCAGCCCTACAAGAAATATTAAAAGGGATCCTCTAAGCAAAGAGAGAGCCAAAAAGTAACATAGACCAGAAAGAAACAGAGACAATATACAGTAACAGTCACCTTACAGGCAAGACAATGGCACTAAATTCATACCTTTAAATCGTCACTCTGAATGTAAATGGGCTAAATGCCCCAATCAAAAGACACAGGGTATCAGATTGGATAAAAAAGTAAGACCCATAGATATGCTGTCTGCAAGAGACTCATTTTAGACCCAAAGACACCTCCAGATTGAAAGTGAGGGGGTGGAAAACCATTTATCATGCTAATGGACATCAAAAGAAAGCTGGGGTGGAAATCCTTATGTCAGACAAATTAGATTTTAAACCAAAGACTGTAATAAGACATGAAGAAGACACTCTATCATAATTAAAGGGCTTATCCAACAAGAAGATCTAACAACTGTAAATATTTAAGCCCCTAACATGGGGGCAGCCAATTATATAAGACAATTAATTACAAAATCAAAGAAACACATCAATAATAATACAATAATAGTAGGGGACTTTAACACCACCCTCACTGCAATGGACAGATCATATAAGCAGAAGATCAAAAGGAAACAAGGGCTTTGAACAACACCCTGGACCAGTGGACTTCACAGATATATTCAGAACATTCCATCCCGGAGCAACAGAATACACATTCTTCTCTAGTGCACATGGAACATTCTCCAGAATAGATCACATCCTGGGTCACAAATCAGGTCTCAATTGGTACCAAAAGATTGGGATCATTCCCTGCATATTTTTGGACCACAATGCTTTGAAACTTGAACCCAATCACAAGAGGAAATTTGGAAAGAACTCAAATACATAGAGGTTAAAGGGCATCCTACCAAAGAATGAATGGGTCAACCAGGAAATTAAAGAAGATTTTTAAAAATTCATGGAAACAAATGAAAATGAAAACACAACTGTTCAAAATCTTTGGGTTGCAGCAAAGGTGGTCCTAAGAGGGAAGTATATAGCACTACAAGCCTTTCTCAAGAAACAATAAAGGTCTCAAACACACAATCTAAACTTACACCTAAAGGAGCTGGAGAAAGAACAGCAAATAAAGCCTAAACCTGCCAAGAGAAGAGAATTAATAAGGATTAGAGCAGAAATCAATGAAAGAGAAACCAAAAGAACAGTAGAACAGATCAACAAAACTAGGAGCTGTTTCTTTGAAAGAATTAATAAGATTGATAAACACTTGGCCAGACTCATGCAAAAGAAAAAAGAAAGGACCTAAATAAATAAAATCATGAATGAAAGACGAGAGATCACAACCAACACCAAAGAAAACAAACAAGTATAAGAACATATTATGAACAACTATATGCCAACAAATTAGACAACCTGGTAGGGATGGATGCATTCCTAGAAACGTATAAATTACCAAAACTGAAACAGGAAGAATAGAAAACCTGAACAGACCCATAACCAGCAAGGAAACTGAAGCAGTAATCAAACATCTCCCAACAAACAAGAGCCCAGGGCCAGATGGCTTCCCAGGGGAATTCTACCAAACATTTAAAGAAGCACTAATACCTATTCTTCTGAAGCTGTTTCAAAAGCTAGAAATGGAAGGAAAACTTCCAAACTCTTTCTATGAGGCCAGCATTACCTTGATCCCCAAACCAAAGACCCCACCAAAAAGGAGAATTACAGACCAATATCTCTGATGAACATGGATGCTAAAATTCTCACCAAAATACGAGCCAATAGGATCCGACAGTACATTAAAAGGATTATTCACCACAACCGAGTGAGATTTATTCCTGGGCTACAAGGATGGGTCAAGATCCACAAACCAATCAATGTGATACACTACATAAATAAAACAAAGGACAAGAACCATATGATCCTCTCAATAGATGCAGAAAAAGCATTTGACAAAGGATAGCATCCTTTCTTGATTAAAACTCCTCACAGTGGGGGTGCCTGGGTGGCTCAGTTGTTGGGCGTCTGCCTTCGGCTCGGGGCGTGATCCCAGCGTTCTGGGATCGAGCCCCACATCAGGCTCCTCCGCTAGGAGCCTGCTTCTTCCTCTCCCACTCCCCCTGCTTGTGTTCCCTCTCTCACTGGCTGGCTCTCTCTCTGTCAAATAAATAAAATAAAATCTTTAAAAAAAAAAAACTCCTCACAGTGTAGAGATAGAGGGAACATACCTCAATATCATAAAAGCCATATTATGAAAAAGCCCGAAGTGAATATCATTCACAATGGGGAAAAACTGAGAGCTTTTCCTCTAAGGTCAGGAACACAGCAGGGATGTCCACCATCACCACTGCTGTTCAACATGGTACTAGAAGTCCTAGCCTCAGCAATCAGACAACAAAAAGAAATAAAAGGCATCTGAGTTGGCAAAGAAGTCAAACTCTCACTCTTTGCAGACATGATACTCTATGTGGAAAAGCCAAAAGACTCCACCCCAAAACTGCTAGAACTTATACAGGAATTCAGCAGAGTGGCAGGATATAAAATTGATGCACAGAAATTAGTTGCATTTCTATACACTAACAATGAGACAGAAGAAAGAGAAATTAAGGAATCAATCCCATTTACAATTGTACCCAAAACCATAAGATACTGAGGAATAAAGCTAACCAAAGAGGCAAAGGATCTGTACTCAGATAACTATACAACGCTCATGAAAGAAATTGAGGAAGAACAAAGAAATGGAAAAACATTTCATGCTCATGGATTAGACGAACAAATATTGTGAAAATGTGTATGCTACCTAGAGCAATCTACACATTCAGTGGAATCCCTAGCAAAATACCATCAACTTTTTTTGCAGAACTGGAACAAATAATCCTAAAACTTGTATGGAACTAGAAAAGACCCCAAATAGCCAAAGGAACATTGAAAAAGAAAACCAAACTGGTGGCATCACAATTCCAGACTTCAAGCTCTATTACAAAGTTGCAATCATCAAGACAGTATGATACTGGCACAAAAAGAGACACAGAGATCAATGGAACAGAATAGAGAACCCAGAAATGAACTGTCAACTGTATGGTCAACTAATCTTGGACAAAGCAGAAAAGAATATCCAATGGAAAAAAAGTCTCTTCAACAAATGCTGCTAGGAAAATTGGACAGCTACATGCAGAAGAACGAAGCATGACATTCCTTACACCAGGCATAAAAATAGACTCAAAATGGATGAAAGACCTTAATGTGAGACAGGAATCCATCAAAATCCTAGAGGAGAATACACGCACAAACTCTTTGACCTCGGACGCAACAACTTCTTGTTAGACGCATCTCCAAAGGCAAGGGAAACAAAAGCAAAAATGAGTTATTGAGACTTCATGAAGATAAAAAGCTTTTCCACAGCAAAGGAAACAGTCAGCAAAACTAAAAGGCCACCTACAGAATGGGAGAAGATATTTGTCAATGACATATCAGACAAAAAAAGGGCTAGTATCCAAGATCTATAAGCATCTTATCAATCTCAACACCCAAGGAACAAATAATCCAGTCAAGAAATGGGCAAAAGACTTGAACAGACATTTCTGCAAAGAAGACATCCAAATGGCCAACAGACACATGAAAAAATGCTCAACGTCACTTGGCATCAGGGAAGTACAAATCAAAACCACAATGAGATACCACCTCACACCGTCAGAATGGCTAAAATTAACAAGTCAGGAAACAACAAATGTTGGTGAGGATGTGGAAAAAAGGGAACATTTTTACACTACTGGTGGGAATGCAAGCTGATACAGTCACTCTGGAAAACAGTATGGAGGTTCCTCAAGAAGTTAAAAATGGAGCTACCCTATGACCCAGCAATTGCAGTACTAAGTATTTACTGAAAGGACACAAACATAGTGATCTGAAGGGGCACCTGCACCCCAGGGTTCATAGCAGCAATGTCCATGATAGCCAAACTATGGAAAGAGCCCAGATGTCCCCGACAGACGAATGGATAAAGAAATGTGGTGAGATATATATAATGGAATATTACTCAGCCATCAACAAAAGAAATCTTGCCATTTGCAACAACATGGATGGAACTAGAGGGTATAATGCTAAGTGAAATTAGTCAATCTGAGAAAGATAATTATCATATGATCTCACTGATATGTGGAGTTTAAGAAACAAAACAAAGGATCATAGGGGAAGAGGGGAAAAAATAAAACAAGACAAAACCAGAAAGGGAGACAAACCATAAGAGACTCTTAATCATAGGAAACAAACTAAGGATTGCTGGAGGGGAGAGGGAAGGGGGGATGGGTAATTTGGTGATGGACATTAAGGCGGAAATGTGATTTAATGAGCATTGCATAGTAAATAAGACTGATGAATCACAGACCTGTACCTCTGACATCAATAATATGTTATATGTTAATTAATTGAATTAAAATTTAAAAATAAAAAAATAATAAAAACAAAGTTTTTTGAATTCGTGATCACCCAATACAAGGTCAATATATAAATATCACCTTTATTTCTATATATTACCAAAAACAGTTGTAACTAGACAATGGAATTTAGAATAGCATAAAAATATGAAATGATTAGGGATAAATGTATTCAACGATGTGCAAGATCTGTGCACTATACAACACTGCCGAGATAAAGAAGACTGGAACACGTGAAGACATTTACTGTGTTCACGCATTAGAAAACTCCATAAAACTCCATTTTGTTGAAACTGCAGATTATTTTGAAGCTTCAACTTACTTTCACCCTGCCTTATCTCACTCTCTTGCCTTTGTGTCTTCAATATGTTGCCCTGTGCCTGGCACTAAGTAGGTGTCTAGTGTTCACTGAATAAATGAATAAAGATAGGATTAAATGTATAGGCAATAAATGAATAAGTGCAGGAAGTGATCACAACTACCTAAGAGGGATAGAAAAAGCTTCCTTCAAAATGGACTAGGAATTCTATAAGCTGTAATGAAAGGAAGAACATTAGACACAGAAATCCTCTTACGAGTAAAACTGCATTTGTCTGCGCTAGCTTGTGGTCAGTTTGTGGGAGACAGTGACTGTAAATGCCTTGGGAATATGGCCTGAGCTTATTGTTCCGATGGACCTTCTAATCTGTACTAAGGAATTTGTATCTCATTCTTCAGAATGGAGATGAGGGCAGGCACATTGAATATATTTAGTAGGGGAGTTCCCTCCTTCGTTTTAAAATACTGAACACCTGCTCTGGACCAACGCTTGTGTTTAATGCTAGCATAAAACTGGTAAAGACAGAAACCATTCCTGCTTCAGTTATGAAACTGTCATGGCTAACGATGAGAACTGTCTTTGTACCAGGCACAAAGTCCAATTCTTGTTTGTTTGTTTGCTTGTTTGTTTTACAACAGCTCAGATAGTTGTTATTAATTTCACTAAATGTGAAGGGTTAAAGAAACTAAGAACTGAGACTCCCAGTTAAATGCAGACCATGACTAAAACAAATTTTTTTAAGTTACCATTAAGAAAAAAATTAAATCACGGGGCGCCTGGGTGGCACAGCGGTTAAGGGTCTGCCTTCGGCTCAGGGCGTGATCCCGGCGTGATGGGATCGAGCCCCACATCAGGCTCCTCTGCTAGGAGCCTGCTTCTTCCTCTCCCACTCCCCCTGCTTGTGTTCCCTCTCTCGCTGGCTGTCTCTCTCTCTCTGTCGAATAAATAAAATCTTAAAAAAAAAGAAAAGAAAAGAAAAAAAAAGAAAAAAATTAAATCACACATTTAAAACGTAGAGTTTAGGGGCACCTGGGAGGCTGGTCAGTTGGACCACTGACTCTTGCTTTCTGCTGGGGTCAAGATCTGGGCAAGGGTGAGGAGGGTGGGGGGATGGGGGGTGCGTGAAAAGAAGCTCTGGCTCCCAGCTCAGCAGGGAGTCCGCTTGAGATTCTTCCCACTCCCCTCTCTCTACCCCCCTTCCTCCCCTTCACGGTTCTCTCTCTCAAATAAAAAAAAAATCTTTTAAAATTTCATAAAAATAAAAATTAAAAAGATAAAACGTAGAGTTTAATGGATTTCCACAAATGTATATATTTTGGCATCATCACCAAGACATAAAACATTTCTATTATCCCAAAAGTTTCCCTGTATCCCTTCCCAACCTTTGATCTGATTTCTAACACTATAAATTAGATTTGTCTTTGTGTTTCTTATAAACAGAATTATGCAGTATGTACTCTCTCTGCTTTGAATAATCATGATTCAATTTTGACTTTCAGCCATATTGTGGTGCCTATTACTAATTCATTTTTATTATTCCTGAATTCAGAGTTTTAAGGGTAAAAGATATTAATCAAATAATCACCTAATTAAGTGGTTAATTACAATAGCATTAAGTTGACCAAAGGATAAGTACAAGTGAAGATGTATTACCTTGTTTGTTGACAATTAAAGCAATATACACTGCGGGGCGGGGTATATACGATCGACTTTGTGGAAAATAAATGTTATTAAAGGGTATCTTAAAAGAATCCTATGTCCTTATTTTACGTTCCTAGCTTTTAAAAAGTCAGCCCAGATGGAAACTTTTACTCCCTGGCCCTTTATACCTCCCCTTTACACACAGCAGAGAAAACGGCTCCATAAGGCGCATGCGCCGCCTCCACCAAGCGTTGTGAGCAACAGCCCCCGGTTGGCATTGCCACATTCGCGCAAACCCGGGAGAAGTCAGCGGCCCGGACTTGACTCTGCTTTCGCCTACCCAATCCCGGGAGCCATGGCGATCACGTGCGCGCCGGCGCCCAGCTGGCCAGGCCCCGCCCATCACACACGTACTCCCACGAACCCGGCCTTAGCCGCCCGATCTCCGGAGAAACTTCCGAGGATGAGGTTGCGACTGCGCAGTGGAGCCGGTGGGCGGGGCGGGGGAATGCGGTTGCCGGGATGTGGGGTGGCCCCACAGGCCGGGAGCCCCAGCGGCGCTGAGGAGGCGCGGCGTTGCCCCGGACCCTGGCCGGGAAGGCCCGGTGTCTTCCCTCAGCCACCGAAAATAAACTTTGCTGCTGTTTTCGCGGCGTTCTCGGGTCCGCCTCCCGGCGGTGCGGTGGTCCGCAAAGAGCCTTCGTGCGTCAGGGCTTCCCTCCTTCCCTGGGCTCGTGCGGGGCCTCGGCGTCATGGACGCCACGGCGCTGGAGCGGGACGCCGTGCAGTTCGCCCGGCTGGCGGTGCAGCGCGACCAGGAAGGTCGCTACTCCGAGGCGGTGTTTTACTACAAGGTAGGGCCGAGGACTGCTGCACCAGGAGAGGCCGGGGGCGGGTCCAGGTGCGGCGGCGGCCATGCCTTCTGGGCTTTGCTTTTCCCTCTTCCTGTTCTGCTGCTGTCCTTTTCAGGGGAGAGGCGACCTGGCTTCTGCCAAGGTGGGGAGATTTGGTCGCGGCTTGGGAGCCACCACTTCTCCGGTTACAGTCTTGAATGGCAAATGTCCACCGCTGAGCTACTTATGGCAGCAGTAGTTAGGTATGGGTAGTTAAGTAGCTAATTCTCGCTGTCACTTGGCTCTGATTTATGGCTAGTGGGAAGTGGTCTCTGATACACACTAAAATAATGCACGTTCGTTGAAGAAAATAAGGTTTTATAAGAGAATAACACGTCTCTTATCTTGGCATTTAATATATCTGTACTTGCTTTTCTACGCGTATTTACATACGCAGCTTTGAAAAAATTTGAGTGTAGTTTCGAGGGAACGACATAGTGATTCAACTTCTCTATACGTAAGACAAACTTGGATTGTACCGTGTAAACTATTTTTAACCTGTTCTTTGTATTTGAGCTTTTAAAAACTCATTACAGTTGCTTGTTTAATATAATTTTATTAACGACAGATGCGTAGTATTCCATTATGTGAATGTACCATAATTTATTTACAAACTAATGGGCATTTAGGTTCATTCTGATTTTTCAGCATCGTAAGTAATGGTGCGGTTAATATCTTTATAACTTATGCTTTACACATTTCTTGGCTTTTTCTTTTTTTTCTTTTTTTTTTTTTTTGGCTAAGTTACTGGGGGCAGAATTATTAAAGAATATGATCATCCACGGTCCACTGTGCTCTCCAGTCCTGCGGATTTGCAAATACATCCCTCCAGCTGTGACTATGTCCTCCGCTTCCTTGTGGAGGTAGCTGTATCCTCATATTGTCCCCCCTCCTTTTTTTTAAAGAATGTCAAGCTTTGATAGTAGTGGAATAGTAATTTTTACATAAACGTATATGCTATCAGTAATATATGATTTGTTTTTCCTCAGATTATTTTATTGCCTTTATTTTATAATCTATATTTAGAGACTTTTGGTGTGTTTCAGAATCATTTCTTTTGCACTTTTTGAGGAAATTTTCGTTAAGGCAGTATTTCTTTAAAAGTAAAATTCTGTGTGTTTGAGTTTTGTGAAATAACTGACAAATATTCATAGGTTAAAGTAGTGCCACATAAAATAGCTTCGTGTAAAGCAAAAGAAAATGTTACGCAGGGCCTCTTGTTTGCTGTGAGATTGCATGCATGCCATTAGAAGAATTTTTATCCTTGAGAAAAGTGGTTGTGCTTCTAGGAACTGTGTATATAAACTTTACCAGATCTTTAGCATTTTCTGTCTTCATTACTGTTCTATGAGGGATTTCTTAATTGTCATTTTCAAATATAAATTAAATGAGTAAAATAAAATTGATATCAGCAATTTTTTAGTTGGCTCTATTTCTTTTAAGCAAGATAATTATTTGAATGTCAGTATTTACATGCAAGGTAGTTGGAGGTGTGAAATATATATATACTATCAGTATTTAGATAATAATAGTACATAAGAAAATATTTAATGTTTACATGTAAAGTTATATTTTCCTTCCGTGAAATAGAGTCTGAGTTGCAGCATCTGAGAATATCATCTTTCCTACACAGCCTTTCAGTGAATTTTCATTTGGATCAAAACCAGACTCTTTTTACTGATTTTGTTAAGTTCAGTGAAACAACTCCTGCTCCAACAACTGGATTCAAAAAAGATGTTCAATAGATGGCTGGCTTCTTTGGATCCACACAGGCATCAGCCTCTCTGAAGTGCACATGCTTAGGTTATTGCTGAAAAGGTGTTGTTACTTTGGAGAAATTTCTCTGTGGTCCTTCTCGCTGTGTTATCCTGGAATGGTGATGGGGAGAGTGAGGCTCTTCCTCACTAGCACAGCATAACTGGCTGTGGGAGTATTAGAAAAACTGGATGATGAATCCAGGTTTTCTTAATTAAAATAAGTTGATTTCATACAACTGACATCTGCTTTAAAATGTGTCACACTTTGGCAATATTTTCTATGTAGAAAGATATTTTCTTTCCACTGTGAGATATTTAACCTTTATGATTTTTTTTTAATTTTATTTTTAAGTAATCTCTGCACTCAGCATGGAGCTCAGACTTGAGATCAAGAGTCGCGTTCAGAGCCAGCCAGGCACCCTAACCTTTATTATTTGTTATATTCTTCCTTTGACATTTAATTTTATTTATCATTAACCAATTGATTATTGATTATTATTAATCAATAGTAATGAGTATTGTTATTTATGCCTGTTATGCTTTTCAGGCTCAATTCATATTTTCAATCATATTTCATGTGATTTTAAGTCTGACCTATTGCATAAAGAAAAAGGAAAGCAAAAAACATGGAAGCTAAAGCTATTCTAAGAAAATGTTTATAATCTCTTGTATTTGAGTTTGTAAGTTTTCAACAGTATGAGAAAATTGAGAGTATTGAGAACTGAAGAAAAGGTATTGGAGGGTTATATAACCCACTTGGTACTGTCCTAAAGACATTCTTATTTTGTCATTCATAGACAGCAATAGTGAGTTAGTGGTAGAGAAAATTCAAATCGTAATTCATCTATTAGATTCCTTTGATTTTTCTTCTTTTTTTTTTAAGGAAGCTGCACAAGCCTTAATTTATGCTGAGATGGCAGGATCAAGCCTAGAACATATTCAAGAAAAAATAAATGAGTATCTGGAAAGAGTTCAGGCTTTGCATTCAGCAGGTTAGTAAAGTACTACTAAGCTTACCGTTTTTTTTTCTTTTCTCTCATCACATTCTTTCCCCCTATGTTTCTCTTTTTTTTTTAATTTGTATTATTGAAATATAGTTGACATACAGTGTTATATTAGTCCCTTGTGTTTCTCTTTCCTTTTCCTTTTTCATCTTTGGATCTTGATCTTCACTCTTGCTGCTCATTCCTTTTTTGGTAATCATGTCTTTTAAAGTCATAGTATGGAAATAAGTGATAGATTTGTGAATAGGAACCTTACGAATAGTATAGTCCAATCTCCTAATTTCTCAGGGGTACAGTGAGAGTGAATTATATACATTCAAACTGTATCATTGTCAGAGTCTAGGTTAGGACCCTGTTAAAGTCTATTTTTTAAATATCTGTCACATGCTGTCTCCTGATACTAAGATTAAATGACTACAGTTGACCCTTGAACAACAGGGATTTGAGCTGTGCAGGCCCACTTATATGCAGATTTTTTAAAAAAGATTTTATTTATTATTTATTTGAGAGAGAGGGAGAGAACACAAGGGGGCGGAGAGGCAGAGGGAGAAGGACTAGGACAAGGAGACTCCCTGTTGAGCAGGGAGCCCATCTTCGTCAGGCTCCATCCCAGGACCCCGGAATCATGATGTGAGCCAAAGGCAGACGCTTAACCAACTGGGCCACCCAGGTGCCCCTGCGTGCAGATTTTTTACAGTACTGTTAATGGACTTTTTCTTCTTTATGATTTTCTTAATATTTTCTTTTGTTTAGCCTACTTTATCACAAGAATGTAGTATATAACACACATGCAAAATATTTGTTAATCAACTTACGTCATTGGTAAGGCTTCCAGTCAACAGTAGGCTATTAAGTTTTGGGGGAGTCAAAAGTTATATGCAGATTTCTGTCAGTGCCCCTAAACCCCCACATTGTTCAAGTGCCATCTTTACTTCCCTTTAGTGTCAATGACTTGAGCAAGTATGTTCATGGTCTCTTCTATATCTGTATCCTCAACCTCAAGACCTTAGCTAAACTCTTTTTAAACCATATCTTGGAAAGCAACATGTAAGTAGAGACCTGGAACAACTTGTATTTATTTTTGTAAACAGCATGGCAAATGCCATGAAACAAGTACACAGGCTTAGTGATCACAGTTTTGTTAGAGGTATGTGGCTGCTGTCAAAATCTGCTATTGACATGGGTAGAAAAGAAAATGGTCACCTACTGACATTTTGTTTTAGAAATGCATTTTTCTCACTGAGAGTTTTTTTTTTAACCCTTTTTTTCTGCAGCTGTATAGTAAAACCACAAGCAGCTTAGAGGACTTTATTCAGCATTGCCTGATGGACTTTGTGCTACTTTCCACCACTCATTCTAAGTAGATAAGAGCAGTTATAAGCACATCATTAGGAAAAAGTAGATTCCATCATTGGATTTCTTGTTAGAACAATACCCTTAAGGATGAGGTAGTTGAGTTTAAGACAATGCCCAGAAATTGGACATATTGAAAAGTGAACTGCCTATGTAGCAGGGCCTTAACTGATAGAAAGTTATATTGATTCAGGTATCAAAAATACCACGTAATTCAAAGTAACTCCATTTCCCCAGCCAAATAGATTTATAAATAAGATATTTATAAAGGTGATATTTAGGCACAGAATGTCACAGCTCTAATCTCTTAAGGAATAAAGACTTGTCAATGAAACAGAAATAAAGTTCAAAAAAGATTTTTAAAGCATAGGATACCTTAATTGTATTGCCAGCTTTTTGACCCGTTATGTTCAACCTGTGGAGTGTAATCTGTGGAGAAATAAATGGTTTCTTTAATTAGCATTTCAGACAATGTTTCAAACAAACTTTGCTGATAGGAAACTCTTGAGTGTTAAGTTGATTTCTGGGTGGGGAAGGGTAACACGGTTTGAAATTCACCAGTGTAGTATAAAGAGCTCAACACTTAGAATTAAAAGATCTAAATTGTAGCTTGTAGCCACAAAACTTCAGGCTAGATCAGTCATTCTCAACTGGGAACAGTTTTGTACCTCAGAAGATTTTTGGTTTTTGGATTAGGGAGAAGTCGGGAGTATACTATGGCATCCAGTTCAGTAGAGGTCAGGGATCTTGCTAAAAATCCTTCAGTGCACAGGTCAGTCTACAGCAAAGAATTATCCAGCTGAACATGTCAGTAGTATGATGCTGAGAAACCCTAGGCTAGATATTATAATGTTTTTGAGCTTTCATGTCTTTGTTTTGTATATGGGATTAGCACATACTTCAGAGTGTTAACTGAGAGTTAAAATTCTAAAAGATCACCACCATACCTTGAAGAGACAAAATGTAAAGCTTTTTTTTTTTTTTAAATAACAGCTTTATTGAGATATAATTCATGTACCATAAAATTCACCTTTTGGAGGTATACAATTCAGTGGTTTTTAGTATATTTCCAGAGTTGTGCTGCCATCACCACTATCTAATTTTAGAACATTTTTGTTGCCCCGAAAGAAATCTCTTAGCATTCATTCCCCATTCCTCCCACTCCCTATCCTCTAACAACCACTAACCTATTTTCTATCTCCCTGGAGTTGTCTATTCTGGACATTTCACGTAAATAGAACATCTAATACTTGGCCTTTGGTGTTTGGCTTTTTTCATTTAGCATAATATTTTCAAGATTTATCCATGTTGTAGTATGTATCAATACTTCATTCTTTTTTATGGCTGAATAATAATGCCATTGTACCAATATACCATATGTTGTTTATCCATTCATCCGTTGATGGACATTGTCTTGTTTCCACCTTTTGGCTGTTCTGAATAATACTGTTTTGAATGTTTGTATATGTGTTTTTAGTTCTCTTTGATGCATGCCCAGGAGTGAAATTGCTGGGTCATATGGTAGCTTTATGTCTGATTTTTTAAGGAACTGCCGAACTGTTTTCCAAAGTGGCAATACCATTTTACATTTCCATCAGCAGTATATGAGGGTTTCATTTCCTTTACATCCTTATCAACATTTGTTATTTTCTGTCTTTTGTAATTTTAGGCACCCAAGTGGGTGTAAAGGTGGCATCTTGGGTTTTGATATGCATTTCCCTGCTGGCTAATGTTGTTGAGCATCTTCTCATGGGCCAGGTGGCCATTTGAATATCTTCTTTGGAAAAATGGTTATATAGACCCTTTGCCCATTATGTAAGTCAGGGTTCTCCAGAGAAAAGAACCAGTAGGATACATATAAAGAGATTTTGTATAAGGAATTGGCTCATAATGGACCCTCATTATGGAGGCTGAGAAGTCCCACACTTTGCAGTCTGCAAGCAGGAACGACCCAAGAAAGCCAGTGGTATAGTTTATTTAGTCCAAGTCCAAAGGCCTGAGAAGCAGGGGAGTTGATGGTGTAAGACCCAGTCCCAAGGGCAGGAAAAGACCCCCCCCCCCCAAAAAAAAGGCAGTCTGGCAGAGAGGGCAAATTCTCCCTTCCTCTGCCTTTTTGTTTTATTCAGTCCCTCAGTGGATTAGGTGATGCCCACCCACATCAGGGAGGACAGTCTGCTTTTACTACCAATTCAAAGGTTAATTTCATTCAGAATCACTCTCTTAGACATGCTTAGAAATCATGTCTAGCCAAGTATCTGGGGACCCAGTAAAGTTGACACAAATTAACATGATTACTCACCACACTCATTTTCAAAATTGGAGTTGTCTTTTTATTTAGTTGTAAGAGATCTTTGTATATTTTTGATACAGGTCTCTTGTTGATATATACTTTTATATTAAATACTTATTTCAAAGAACAGTAAAAATACATGGTTATTTAATCTGGACTCAGATGAATAGGAAACAGCAGGAACTTTATCATCAGGTATTGTATCACACAATTGTCTGTACTGAAAAAAATTTTTTTAATCACCTTAAAACATAATGAAGTTTCTTTAGGCTTGCATTTTTTAAGTTTTTTTGTTTTGTTTTTGGGAGTGGGGCCAGAGGTATGTAAGGAGGAGGACTGGTGTTATATTTTTTAAAGGAAGAAAATGCTGGTAAGAGAAATTCAGGGGGAAATTTTTTTTGAATAGTAAGTGGGGACTTTTTTTTAGGCCTTAAAATTCATATTGAAAGAGTCATTTTTTACGGATTATTTTTTGACCTTGCTAAGTTTTTAAATTGAAAAATTGTAGTTTTGTGTTTTTTTTTTTTTTTTTAAGATTTTATTTATTTATTTGACAGAGAGAGACAGCCAGCGAGAGAGGGAACACAAGCAGGGGGAGTGGGAGAGGAAGAAGCAGGCTCCTAGTGGAGAAGCCTGATGTGGGGCTCGATCCCAGAATGCCAGGATCATGCCCTGAGCCAAAGGCAGACGCTTAATGACTGCGCCACCCAGGCGCCCCTGTAAAGTTTTTATAAAGAGTGTCTTAAATGTATTAAAATGGTGTGTTGTTTCCTGGATATCTAAATACATATATAGGTAATATTTCATCTATATGGCTTTCTTCCTATCCTAGTTCAGTCAAAGAGTGCTGATCCCTTGAAATCAAAACATCAGTTGGACTTAGAACGTGCTCATTTCCTTGTTACTCAAGCTTTTGATGAAGATGAAAAAGGGAATGTTGAAGATGCTATAGAATTGTATACTGAAGCCGTAGATCTCTGTCTGAAAACCGTATGTATAGCTACTAGTTATATTTGGTGGAATTATGCTAAGAAATTTCTCTTACTAGTGAATTTTACTTAACAGTTCCTTAAAGAAAAATAATTACTATATCATTATAAATATAATTAAGTTACTTTATTCAAAGATGAATAGAAAATTAATGATGGATTTTAACCTCTTGTTAAAAAATTGACAGAAAATTGAGGCATCAGGCAGTAGTTTTTTAAATTATAGATAGTATTTTTTTAACCTGTTTCAGCCCATATACCTAAAATTAACTTACTACAGGAAGAATTCATCACAAATCTATGAATTTAGAATAAACCTCCCCCTTTTTAAAAAAAAATTCTTACATTTAAAAACAAGGTAGTGGTTTGGGAGAGCTTTATTAATTTGTAGTGTAAAATCTATATGCTGAGTGGCTTTTACTCTTCCTGAGGACCCTGGTTGGAAGAGCTAGGTTTAAGGGGCATCTAGTGCATAAGAGCAGTGCATTTGACAGGACCGTGAGGTGAAATGATTGAGAACGGTGTTCTCAGTATTGCCAGAGGATTGCCTTTTTGTTCAGAGAAACCATCGTGCCTGATTTCTGGAGGTAAGTGCTGGTCTCCTCAGTTTTGTGCTGCTCAGCTTTCCATGGCAGCATGTTCTTACAGTTGTGGTTCATTTACCACATGAAGTGCTCTTCAGGTTTACCTCAGTGACTAGTTTTCAATACTATTTTAAATATTTAAGGATGAGAACAAATTGTCATCTTTGTTTATTCTTTCATTATTTGAAGAACTATATTGCATTATAAGTTTTTTGCTTAGAAATATGGATCAAGCGAAGAAAAAAATTATGCTTCAGAATGTCTGTCTCTCTTTTTCTTAAGTCTTATGAAACTGCTGATAAAACTCTGCAAAATAAACTGAAACAGTTGGCTCGACAGGCACTAGATAGGTGAGTTTTGGTCACTCAAGTTCTTATCCATGGATAGCAGTGTACTATGTTACTTAAATTTGACAGATTTCTCTAAATATGTTAGAGTTCATAGTAACAAGCCTCCATCTTTAAGCTGAGATCTAGAGCAAGTCTACCTTCTTCCTCCAGCTGAATTTATTCCTCTCTAGTTCCCTACTTTAAACTCAAGAAATAACAGATCAGCCAAGACCTGTTTTATTTAGTTTTTGCTATGTGTAAAACAATGATTATGATGTTTGAAATGGAAGACTTCCTTCTGTTGTGTAATACCAGATTTCTGGGGAAAACTTCCAGAGAGCCTTCCAGAGCTACTATTAAAGGTAGAGAAATTGAGAATGAGCTGGCCTACAACCATTCACATACCCCAAATTATACAGCGTGTGTAGCTCCTTCAACTCTTCGCTCAAATGTCAATTTTTCAATAAAGCCTGCCCTGACCATTTTATTTAAAATGGAATCTCCTCCAGTACTTTCCGCCTGCTTACTCTATTCTAATATTCTTTCCCAAAGCTCTTAACCATTTCCTAAGGTATATGAAAGTTACTAGTTTATCATGTTTGTTATATTGCCTATGTCCCTTTGAACCCCCCAACCCTCCATGTAAACTCTGTGAATGCAGAGAATTTTGTCTGTTTTGTTCAATGCTGTAACCACCTAGCAGAGACATACCGTATGTGCTCAGTAGGTTATTGAGAATGAACAGATTTGCACAAGAGAATTATTCCTCTTAAAGAGTGTAATAGATGAAGGAAAAGGATGGAAAATGCATTTGTAGTTATAGCATGAATTAATAAAATTACCTCCTTTTGAGGGTCTGACTAGGTAGCTATACCACCCCCAGCCCTTCTTTTTTTTGATTGAAGTAAAACAGCCATCCTTCCTTTTCATTGTCATCATCTAACATTTAATTTATCTCTCCAGATTCATGAGGATATGGGCACTTGACACATAGTTATCTTCTCCATTTTCACTTTTTTCACTAGTCAGAATCGGAGGTGATGTTTATTACCTATGTGGATAACCCATCCAGTATCCTCTGAGTGCACCCTAAGCTCAGAGGGGTGGGTCAGTCATTGGCTCCTTTGAGGGTCTGTTCAAAATTATCGATCCTCTTTCTAGGAAAAATGTACATAAAATTTTTTTCATGTCCATTTTATGTAATTTCAGAGTGTTCACAAGATTCCTGGAGCTCATATGTGGACCTCAAATTAAGAACTTCTGTTTTTTAGCTCGCTGAACCTTTGACAAAACAGAGCCAAAGTTCCCTTGAATATCATGTGAGACATTCCGTGATCAACTCTTGCTCCTAGTCCCTTTCCTTCTGCCTCTTGTTTGTACTTTTCACAGGGCCTTCATCCTTTTTTTTTTTTTTTTGAAGTTATCTTAACTTGCTATGCTGTTTCATACTTCTGCACCATGCTATTTTCTACTTAGAATGCTCCCTCACTTCCCAGGTGGACTTCTCTGCAGCTCAAACATCAATTCAGAATAATCTCCCCTGACTTACTCTCTTTTCTTGGTCATTCAGTTAATATCTTCTGCTGTGTGTTCACTCACATGTAATACTTCTTAGTATCTGTCACTTTGGATACAGTTGTCTTTCTTTCCCCCACAAAACTGTGAACACTTTAAAAGCAGAGATTGCATTTAATACTCTCTCATATCCCCCTTACCTTTCATAGTATCTGACATGCAGTAAGTGCTCAATTAATGTTAGCAGTATTATCAATTAATGTATATCAGTTGTGAAATACTTACTTTTTGAAGTAGCTTCAGAAGTGTACTGCTGACTGGTATGTATGAATCGTATATACTAATTTTACATTAGGAGTGCTTGACTGGTTCTTGAAGTACATTTTATTTTCTGGAAAGCTTAAATGTGAGTAGAAAAACTAGAACAGTTTTTCTGTACCTCTTTCTATTACAGAGCAGAAGCATTGAGTGAGCCTTTAACAAAACCATTATGCAAAATCAAGTCAACAAATATCAAACCAAAGCCACCTCCAACGAGAACACATTTTCCACTAGGGACTAGTCCTTTCCTTGAAAGACCTCAACCCTTTATAAGTCCACAGTCATGTGATGCACAAGGACAGAGATATACAGCAGAAGAAATAGAAGTTCTCAGGTAAGTCAGTTTGATTCGTTGTAATGAATAATTTTGTTAACATAATCAACACAGGTAATTTTATTTTCATTAGGTTTGGTGAGTTGTAATCACATCTTTGTTATAGTGTGTCGTGCTCTCATTATGAAATTATAAATTATATTGTCATATAGCCTCAACTTGAAGTAGTTAAAATTTGTTATATTTTAGTATTAGCATTTCTACTAGACATATGTTTTTCTGAAAATCCTAGCATACTTTAAAATCGAGCACTAAAGGTCAAACAGCAGAATTAGAGCTATGGCAGACCACTCATAATCTCTGCAGCTGGTAACCGGAGCCCTCCTAGGGAGAAAAACTGTTACCTTGAAATAGTGTAGGCCTGGCTCAGCAAAGGGAAGCCTGAAGTTATGAATAGTTTTTACATTTCTTTAAAGAGTTATAAAAAAGAAAACAAACAAAAAACAGAAGAATATGTGACAGAGACCTCATTACAAAGCCAGAATGATGTACAGTCTGGTCATTTACAGAAAACATTTGCCAACTCAGGGTCTGGATGCAGCCTCAGGGGATTTTAAAAATGCAAAACAACAAAGATGAGGAAATCCTCGTGATTGCAGTCTGAGCCAGTGTAGATGGGCTAGATCTCTGCGCCAGTGTGACTTCTCTTCAGTTGGAGGAGATCCAAGCTGCTTAGAGCTGTGCAAGTCATGTAGTTGCTCACTTTTAATTTCCTAAAATTGCGCTGAAAAGGTGCCTTCGTTTGTAGCAGCCACCTGAAGGCAGTTATCTTTTTTTTCCTACTGGCGATTTTAATTCTTCTAATGTGTCTCATTTTGCTTGGAAAAATTGCATATGGGGGCGCCTGGGTGGCTCAGCTGTTAAGCATCTGCCTCCGGCTCAGGTCATGATCCCAGGGTCCTGGGATAGAGCCCTGCATCGGGCTCCCTGCTCCGCTGGGGGCCTGCTTCTCCCTCTCACACTCCCCTTGCTTGTGTTCCCTCTCTCACTGTCTCTCTCTGCCAAATAAATAAAATCTTTTTAAAAAAAAAGGAAGAAAAATTGCATATGAACCGCTACAACACACAAAAAGACAAAGAAGGATGGTTTTGGAGTTGAGAGACAGTAACAGTGCAACACTGAGGCTACTTAGCATCCATGTGCTCCTTTCTACACACATTTGAATTTCATGCTACAACGAAGCACTAATATTTCTACCTAACAGAATTCAGTTATCCTTCATACTGGTGAAAAGTTTTCATCCTCTCAAAATGAGGATACACACAGTCATTGTATCCATTGCTTACTGTACTAATTAGTCTTCAAAGTCAGTCACAGTCTCACTGAACATTGTTACCTAAAGGCTAAGTTGTGAAGCTACCCTGCAACTACTTTTAAATAAAATGAGGGAAAGAAACAGAAGAAGGAAATAGTTGATATATACAAATGAACATACACACAAAATGTGCAAAGCTACGACAAACCGCATTTCTTTTAATTTGTCACGTGGCCAGAGCTTCCTTCTTGCACTATCCATTCCTCATTCTCGTAACCAGGATATAGGAAGGACATCTATTCCAGAATTGTAAATGTCATGTTTTTGTTTTTTTTTTTTAAAGATTTTATTTATTTGACAGAGATAGAGACAGCCAGCGAGAGAGGGAACACAAGCAGGGGGAGTGGGAGAGGAAGAAGCAGGCTCATAGTGGAAGAGCCTGATGTGGGGCTCGATCCCACAACGCCGGGATCACGCCCTGAGCCGAAGGCAGACGCTTAACCGCTGTGCCACCCAGGCGCCCCATAAATGTCATGTTTTTTAAATTCCAAAATAACCAATTTCTTTCTCCTTTTGGGCTTAGGATAGGATTCATTTTGTGTCTTGGTGTGAGGGATACCTTCAGTACCTTTAGTACAAGCTTTTCTTGAGACCATGGTTTAGTTGTGAAGGATGTAAGTCTTACTCTTACAGGATTGAATTGAATCATTCATTTTTTTGGTATTCAACTATTTTCTGAAAATTTAATTCAAATAAAGATATCAACAAATGAGACTGTCATTTTCATTTTATTACAGTGCCATACTTTGTCATATAAATTTTAAATAAGACTGGTAGTTAAGGTAAACTCGAACATTTACTTTAGATTTTTTTTCCTTGTGTTTTATAGGACAACATCAAAAATAAATGGTATAGAATATGTTCCTTTCATGAGTATTGATCTGAGGGAGCGTTTTGCCTATCCAATGCCTTTCTGGTAAGTAAGCATTATTGTACTTTTTATTTCCAAGATGATTTTAATTTTTGAGTAGTTTTTCCATACTCTGAAGTCCAATTTAACTCATAGCCTTGAAATTACAATTTGTAATAAAAAAGTCTGTAAGAGAGGTACAGCTGTGGGAAAAATGCAAGGCAACATAGCAAGAGTATCTGTGTGGTCATTTGCCTGGTAATGGGCACATATGGCTCTCCTTTTGCCTGCCATTACACGAGCACGGTACCTGGCACAAAGTAAATATTTGTCCAATTGGTGTGTGAATCACAACAGCAAAGTCAGTAAAGAAAGAAACGAATGGAAAAGTGGAATAGAATGATGACAGTGTCGTTGTTTACTAAAAAAAAATCCAAGAAAAGGTTAATTATGAGAATGTTGGTTAGCACAACCTTCTCGGATGGTGGCAGCTTGTGTTAAGAGCCTTAAAAATGTTGCTTGGTTCATGACTCCCAGCTTCTACTAATTCTAAGGCAATAAAAGTTTGACTAAAGATGTGTATAATAAAAGCATTCATCAAAGCATCTGTTACAGCAAAAAAATTACTGAAACAAACTAAATATCCAACAATAGAAGAATGAATAAATAATGGCACATCTATGTTATTATAGTAAATGTTTATGCTACCAATAAAATATACATCTTTGAAAGATATAGGGAAAATGCTTACAATATAGTAAATTTAAAAATGGAAAATTTGGATGTTGTATTTATATATTTTTTTCATTTCATGTATTTATGGATAGAAAAAATGATGTAAAGGTACACGTCAGATATTTACAGTGGTTATCTTTAGATAGCAAAACTGGGTGATTTAACTTTTTAAATTTTTTCAAAATTTTTGCAATGAGCGTGTTCTATTTATTAGAAAAAAATCAGAGTTGAATGTTTATTACATACCAAATATGTAAAAGGTTCTATAAAGAACAAAAGAGCTGCTTTCTCATTCTCTAATGTTTTGTTGTTCTTAGGTGGGCAAAAGTTGGACATCTAGCCAGTGAGTTATCAACCTAGTTTTTTTCACCCAGGCAACCATGTGATGCTAGTCACTGATTGGAGTCCAAGAAATTTTTATATCTGAGAAGCTCTGTAGCATTGATCGATGCTAAGGACATAGATTCTAGAGCCAAACTGTCCAGTTTTGTATGCTGTATGATGCTGGGCAAGTTGTTAAATCTGTCTCAGATTTTAAAATAAGAATAGAATCTACCTCATAGTGTTACTGTGATCATTAAATTAGTTAATAAAATATAAAGCACTTAATAGTGCTTATTATATTGTTATATAATAAGGGTTAACTTTGAAAAATAATTATTAATTCTAAATTATATTACAAAATTTGGTTGTACATTTCAGATACTTCAAAATGTGTAAAATAAACAAGCAAACAAAAGTTTATCCCTTTGACCATTAATTTCACTTCAGGAAACCAATTTGAAAAAGTGTTCATAGATATAGTCAAAGATTTATGTAAAAGATATTCATCAATATTGTAATTGTGAAAGTGTGAATCAGTTATTCTAGTACGTTCTTAAATGGTTATATCCAAGTAGGGATATAAACTTGTAGTGTCAATCTGCGTAATAAGTTAAGATAGATCATGTTTTTAGTGCTCATACAACAGAAGAACATCTATAAGAATAATACCATACAACCATGAACAATCAAGTTTTTGAGAAATTAAATAACATGGGAAAATATAACTGAAACAGTAAAATATGATACTATGCAAACTCCCTTAATTTAGGCATAGCACTTGTCACAGTTGGAATTTTATATATTTTGTATAAGATTACTTAGTGTCAGTCCTCCACACTGGATTTTAAGTTTCCTAAGGACAGAGAACATGTCTGTCTTAATTACACTCCAGTGTCTAGTGCAATGTGTGGCATCTAGTAGGTACTCAGTAAATACTTGCTGAATTAATTAAATTTGGAGAAAAATCAAGAATAAATACTATATTATTCTAGCAAGATTTTCCCATTCTTGTTTTTTAGATTATTTTACAGTAGAATAGTCAGAAGAAAAAGTAACAGTAAATATTTCAAAATTCAAAGGTAACAGACTAATGAAAAAAGGTTCCACAATTTATGAATCTTTGGTTAGAAAGATTGATTTTTAAACTTTTTTTTTTCTATTCAGGTCATGTATTTTTAAATCCTAAAGTAAGCATATTTGAATATAATATTTATAAAATATTTTTAATATCTTTAAAGTTATAAGAAAACACTGAATTTGATAATGGTGACTTTTGAGAGAACAGAGATTAAGGAATCTTGGATTTACTGTGTATTCTCATACGGCAGGTTAATAATACAAAGTAATTAAATTATAGATTTGAATTAACTTTATATTTTCCCTTAAATTTTGTGATGGCTGTCTTTAAATTCTTCTGAATTCGTTCAGCTCACTTTGTATGTACAATCAGCTACTGTTCCTACACAGGTACCAAAATGTCACCAGAACACTAGTGGTTCTTGAGATGGTCATCAAAAAGTTTGAGAAGTGTTATATACAATAGTCTAAGAAGTTTACATAAACCTTGGTTTATTAAACATTTACACATGTCCTTTAATGAAGAAAACAATGTAGGAGTTTGTAGATCACACCTGACCACAAAACCACCTTTCTCCTAATGTCAGTATTTTTTTGAGAAAAACATGTTATATTTGCTTCAGTTTGCATATCATAAACTTTGTATAATCCTAGAAATCTTATGAAACCCAAAGACTGTTACCCTTCTTCTAGAAGAGGTTTGAGGAAAGATGTTTTTTATTTTGTGCTATACATCAGTCTTAGAGAAACACGACACAGCATATTCCCAACACGCAGTCGGAGGGTAGTGGATAAGAATGGTGGATCTGGCACTGGAGACCTGGATTCAAATGCCAGTGCTGCCACTTTCAGCTGTGTGACCTTGGCAAGTTATTAGATCACTTTTAAACCTTTTCCAAAAATATTTGCTTTAATGGAATTGTTCTATGGATTAAATGAATAGTGCATATAAAATACTCTAGCATGATGTCTGGTACATGGTTATTAATAATTAGCTGCTCTCATTGTTAGCCTTGCAGAGAAGAGTTTATCAAGAGTCGTCATAAGGATCTGTAGCTTCCTAGGTCCTTTTGAATTCAGTCAGCTTGTATTATTGTTAATGGTTCCATTTTATTGAAACTGAATTTCTTGAATATAATGATGTTAACTTAAACTTTTAAATTTTATTCTTAAATAGAAGTGAATTTAAGTTGCTTTCCTGTTTGCAGTTATAAATTTATATTTTTTTAATTGAGAAGGATGAGCACATTGACTGGATTCATCATTAAGTGTAAAGAGCCAGATTTGACCAGAGCATTATTTTAGGATGATATAAGAATAACTATACTCATTCTACCAAATAAATAAATCTCTAGGAAATTTAATTTTGTTTTCGTGTCATTTTTAAAGATTAATTTTAGTAGTAGTAGTATTTAATTTTTATTATTACCGCAGTGATAGATGGGGCAAGCTACCATTATCACCTAAACAAAAAGCTACGTTTTCCAAATGGGTACGACCAGAAGACCTCACCAACAATCCTACAATGATTTATACTGTGTCCAGTTTTAGCATAAAGCAGGTAAACATTTTATATAATTTTATATGAAAGCTAACATTTTGAAGTAATTTGAATATAGATTTGGGTTGTTTTTTTTTTAGCTTATATATTAAGGTGCATGAGTATAATTGGAAAAATTATTCTGCACAGTTTGACTTAGACATACTGAGATAATGTGAGTATGAATAACTGGTTTGAGCAATTACAGATTTTTATATAGACCCTGTTTATCAATATATTCTTGCAGATGAGAAAGTTGAGGGTCTCAGCTTCACCTTGATAAGAGAAAAATAGGTATTTTTTAAAAAGGAAGATATTAGGCTTATTTAAAACACTTCAGTGATGGAACAGCAATAGGGCTTTATTGTAGGCTTTATTCAGTTAAGTTTTGCATTGAAATACAGGTGTCTTCTAGTCAGTAAAAAAAATAATGGTCCTGAAATACTGTGATTCAATAATCTTTTGATGTGCATATTCAGTTTAATTGGTCATATTATAATAAACTTCTTTTAAAATGCCTTTAAATTATCATTAAAAACTTATGGGTTCAGTGAGTATGCTTTTATCCATGTAAGAAATAAATCATCATATTTATTCTAAATTAACTTTGTTGAAATATTTTACTCAGTTTTTCTAGGATTTGTTTGAAGAAAATATGTGTGAGTTGGCAGTATAGAATTTCTGTTATTATTTTGGTATTCAAGCAACAGTTAACTCAGCATAAAATGTCAGCTGCTTAAGTGTAGTGGTTAAGTATTGTGGTAATGTTGAAATTACATGAAGGAATTAATATATTCATAAATTCTTATTAACAGACAATAGTATCAGATTGTTCCTTTGTGGCATCACTGGCTATCAGTGCAGCTTATGAAAGACGATTTAATAAGAAGTTGATTACCAGGTAAAATTTTGTATTTGTCCCTTTAGCCCTTTTCATATAATTGTCTCTTAACTAGAAATTAACAGCTTAGGTCTTATCTGCATAGAAAGTGAAGAAGGCATATCACTTAGAATATTGTGGCCCTGTATATGTATTAAACAGATGATTTGTGAATGTGTAAAGATTTCCTAAAATAGTCTAAGAACATATGCACATGTGTTAATATATATAAAATAGGTATGTTTTGAAATAAATAAAATTGGTCAAAGAAAATCCTGTCGTGTTTATAATTCTAGTATATGGTAACCACTAGCCACATGTGGATATTGTATACTTGAAAAGGGCTAGTCTGAATCAAAATGGGTTGTAAGTGTAACGTGCATCAGATTTTGAAAACTAAGCACAAAAAAATATAAAATTGGAAGATATTTCAAATTTTTATAGTAATTACACTGAATATTTTGGATAAGTTCGGTTAAAATATATTAAATCTCACCTTTGTAACTTTTTTTTTTAAAGGTTTTGTTTTGTTTTGTTTAAAGATTTTATTTATTTATTTGACAGAGACAGCCAGCGAGAGAGGGAACATAAGCAGGGGGAGTGGGAGAGGAAGAAGCAGGCTCCTAGCAGAGGAGCCTGACGCGGGGCTCGATCCCAGAATGCCAGGATCACGCCCTGAGCCAAAGGCAGACGCTTAACGACTGAGCCACCCAGGCGCCCCCCACCTTTGTAACTTTTAATATGGCAACTGGAAAATATAAAATATTTCTTTTGGCTAGAACTGCTGAATGTACTGAAATGTTACTGAAATAGTTTTCTCTCATTTTTTAAAGATCATTCATTGTAAAATTAAGCATTATAATTTTTCATGCATCTTTTCCTGAGTGGTTTTTGTCTAAGTCCTTTAGATCACAAAGATAAATTAAACACAGACCTTAGTTTCAAGCTATTTGCCATCTTGGATAAATAGATCATATAAGTAAATAATACGTAGTGTAAAAGAAAATGGATACTGATACAAATATCTTATTAGATAATTTTGTGTAACTTTATCAGAATTGTGTTAACTTTATCAGAGTTGTAGTTAGTTGCCTTAGTTCTTGTTAATTGAAATGGTCTTTTCTTGAGCCAGTGAGAGAAGATTATTTCAACTGGCATAAAATATATCCACTTAATAGAAAATTTATTAGAGTATATAATTAAAAACTTAGTATTTTTCAGAGTATTGTGAAATTTACTCTTTATGATCTCATAAGATATTTTCTTTATATTAAATAAGCACTTTGGTTAGGGTGAAATCCTTTTCCTAGGCCTATCATAGAAAATTTTCTCATGTTTATTTTTATAAAATTGCCAAGACAGTAGCATATGTCTAAATAAAATATAATATCCTGCATAGTAGTTTATATTGAATATTAATTTGGTATTTCAATATTTATTTTCCTTACAAAAGCATAATTTACCCTCAGAATAAGGATGGTGAGCCAGAATACAATCCATGTGGAAAGTATATGGTAAAACTTCACCTCAATGGTGTCCCAAGAAAGGTGAATAATATCTCTCCCCACCCCAACCCCTTCTCTCTCTCCCTTCCCCACCTTTGAATATTGAGTAGAATCATTAAGAAATGTTATTTGTGTAAACATTTAAAAAGATTTTGAGTCTGGTGTTCTGCATATTGCTACCAATAACATCATGTTAATAATTAAAAATAAAAATTAAGAAAGTCTTTTTAAAAATGTTTTTGGGAAATTTATAGAAAATTTCAAGAAGTATCATTGAACTAATTATTACTGATGCTTAAACTTTAATCAGATAGTTCTTAATTGATTAAAAGGAAAAGGAAATCGGACGAACTAAATCTGTTAGGTCACAGGAGTTTTTATATATAGTCATAACCTCAAACCTAAGAAGCCTTTAAAGTTATGTTTTCCTTTGTGAAATATATATAGTCTGCAATTACACTGTTTTCTTTAAGAGCTATGAGTTTGTTGTAATAGCTTGGTATTGTTGGGATTCTCTAGCTCTTGTCTACTCAGAGGTCCATGAATCAACATTAGCATTTACCTGGGAACTTGTTAGAATTGCAAAATTTTAGGCCTTATCCTGAACCTACTGAATCAGAATCTGCATTTAAACAAATCCCCTGATTCTTTCAGTCTGGGAAGTTGCTCAGTGGCTCAGTAATACTCAAATTTTGGTATGTATAAAATCACATGGAGGGCTTAAAACAAAAATTGCTGCCCCCCCCCGAGTTTCCGGTTCAGAATTTGTGGGGTGGGGCCATAATCTGCATTTCTAACAAGTTCCCAGATTATGTTATGCTGCTAAGAAGTCCGTTTGAGAATCACTGTTACTTTAAAATTAAGCAAAATCATTGAGAATGGTTTTTCTGAACTGTAGTCTTTAACCCCTTGTTTAAAGAGTCTTTGAAAATGTAGTTGCATGATTCTCCTTTTAGTGTTAGATCAGAATTCTTCCTATCCTTGTTTCCCAAATCACTTAATGTGACTTAGAAACTGTGTCTTTGTAGTGATCACTTCCTCTACTACTTAAATGTATCTTTTGGCCATAGTGTTCTACTTTTACAACTGTACATAACGAGTCTTTTTGCAGGTTTAGGTTAAAATTACATGTAGTAATATTGTTATTTACGTTAATAGTGAGGCCCTTTTATAATTATTTTAGATATAATGTACATTTCTAGAATCTGTAGTAATTTTGATGGTATAGATCCATTTAACCAGTTGGGTCAAGGTTATCACATGACAGGGAGATTAACCTATAAAATTGAATAAAGACATTGTATAATATTTTATAATTGATCAGATTCTAGAAATATGAAGCGACATTACTTTAATAATAGGCTATTGTGCCTTTTATTTCATCTTTGAAAGGTATTTTTTTCCTTGATAGGAAGGATTTTGAGATATTTTGTACCACCTAAGGAAATTAATGTTCTCTTTCTCCAGGTGATAATTGATGATCAATTACCTGTTGATCATAAGGGAGAATTGCTCTGTTCTTATTCTAACAACAAGAGTGAATTATGGGTTTCTCTCATAGAAAAAGCATATATGAAGGTCATGGGAGGATACGATTTCCCAGGATCCAATTCAGTAAGTATCAGGATGATCCAGACACAGACTTATGCTACCTAATATGACTATTTTAAATTTAAGAGATTATAGATGACATTTTTTGTTTAAAGGAAAATAAAACAGTATCAACCCCTAAAAATGTTGATCAGTCACCTTATTTAAGGAAAACTGTATTTTCTTTTACAAGGATAGTGCATTGTAAAGGGATTCAGGGAAGCCTTAAATGTATGTCTGCTGTCATATTGGGATACAAGACCAATTAATTAGATACAGTGTACCTTTCTAAAGACGTCTCTTCAGATCAAAGGGATGTGTCATATTGTCATCCTTATGTATGTTTTTTGATCTGTAAATTCAGGTTCAAGGAGTTTTTTTAGTTTTTCCCAATCTTAGCAAACTAAACTACAAAATCAAGGTGTGTGCCAGTGTCCTTTAGTTGGATGAGGCTTATGCCAAAAATTAATCAGATTAGTGTAACTTTGAATTATGACACTAACCAGCCTGTGGCCTTAGGAAAGGTATGTAACCATTCTTAGCCTCTGTAATATGAGGATAATACCCACCTCTCAGAGTTGTAAAGATTAAATGAAGTAATGTATACAAGTCATCCATCATTCATAGCTGGTTAGTTTCCCCACCTAGTACCAGGCCTTCACTCTTCTGGTTCTTACAGTGCTAGGCAAAGAATGTATAGGTCATAGTTAAATGCAGTAGGATATTAAAATTTCCTCTCAGTCTATATGCCCAGTTGTTCTGTTCTTCAAATATTTTTATAGTTTAGCTTCTAACTCAGTGCCTTTTAATTCACCCAGTGCAGCGTAGAGAGAGAGAATGAGAATACATGTAAGACATTAGATAAGTGGCTGTCCTAAGAACTCACTAAATGGTGAGTGACTGTCATCATCATTATTAAAACAGCTTTTATCTGTAACATGTTTTGAGTTTTCATCATATTTACCAGTAAAACAATTGTTGCATTCAGGAAAAGCAATGGAGATTATAAGGAACAGATAAACTTGTGCTTAAATCCAGGTAGGAATTCAAGTTAAATAAGAAATGTATTACTGGTCGAAAACAGCTTACTACCCTCTGATTTATTCTATCAATCATTACATCAAATCAATGAAACTTAATAGCTACCCTCGGAATTTATTAAAGAGCTTGAAAACAATATTGACTCAAGTCCTGAAAATGTATTTATGTTACAGAATATTGATCTTCATGCACTGACTGGGTGGATACCAGAAAGGATTGCTATGCATTCAGATAGCCAAACTTTCAGTAAGGATAATTCTTTCAGAATGCTTTATCAAAGGTAAACATTTTCTCTCTCTCTCTTTTTGGTAGTAAGAGAGGCTATCTTTTAAAATTCATGCCTTATTTAGAAGAGATACTGCAGAAACTGCGTTTTTAGTTATTTAGGGAGATTCTGGTTTTGTTTGTTTTCTTTTCTTTTTCTTTTTTTTTTGGTCTGTTTGTTTACTCTCTACGCCCAATATAGGGCTCAAACTCCACAACCTCCAGATCAAGAGTCATGTGCTCCACTGACTGAGTCAGCTAGGCACCCCCAGGAAATTGTATTTTTAAAATGGACTTCGCTGTATGTACTTGCTAAGGCCAGCGCTCAGTTATCCTCACAGATGCTGCTATTATTTTTTTTTTTTTTGGTTGAAGGACAGTTTTACTGGCTACAATAAATCCAGATTATAAATAATCCAAAACATTTGAATCTAGAATATATCATATGGACAAATTGTTTTATACTTCCTAAGTACTTACCAATTTGAGGGAAGGTGGAAAAAGAGAAGTCTGAGAATATAAGGAGGAAGGTAGCTTTTAAGCCTTAAATGAATACTCCGCAGGTGGAGATGGGAAAATTGTGCAGTAGTACACATTCAGTAGTGAAACTAGAAAATTTCAAAGATTTGACAAAATGTATTTGACATCTTCAACTTTATTTGTAAATCATTTGAAAACTTAGCATTTGCTTTCCTTCATTGTTAAGTTTCTACCTGATAATTGTCTAAAACTAGAGGAGGGTGGGGCAATGTGATAATTTATCTGATTCGTTGTGAAATAGAAATGTACTTGTTCTTTGCGGGGTGTTGGGAGTAGCCCATTTTAGCAAAGATGTGAAAATTTGTGGAAATTTTCATGTAAACCTTTAGACTAAAGGAAACATAGTGTGATCTGATGCTATAAACGTGTTTTCTTTTGATTATTTGTGTGTTGGGGTTATTCCAGGTTTCACAAAGGGGATGTCCTCATTACTGCATCAACTGGAATGATGACTGAAGCTGAAGGAGAGAAGTGGGGTCTGGTTCCCACACATGCGTATGCTGTTTTGGATATTAGAGAGTTCAAGGTTTTGCTTTGTTTTTTTTCTTCTTTCTTATACCTGATAGTAAGACATTGCAAGGATCCCAAATAGTATTATAGACCTTTTTTTTTTTTAATTTTAAATTTTAGGTAGTTAACATACAGTGCAATATTTGGTTCCTGGAGTAGAATTCAGTGATTCATCACTTACATACAACACCCAGTGCTCATCAGTAGTATAATAGACTTTTGAATACCAACAAGTCAAGGTTTAGATGACGTTTTAAAAATCATTCTACCTATGACATTAAATAAAATGACCTTAACCATTGGAAATTATGAAATAAAAAGATGGGAAATGTAATGACAGTGACGCACAGATACTGATGACAAAATAGAAATGCCTTTTGCCTCTTTTTCATAAAAGGAAAGGGTTGAAGTAAACACAGAGCCCTCAAGGCTCTGGGCTATTTGCTGGTATTGGGGGCAATCATAACGTTAGGCTCTAGAGCGTGGTAGACATTCAGTAAATATTTATGAACGGACAAAAAATAAGAAAATACCTGTGAATTAGAAACATGCCAATGGGGGCGCCTGGGTGGCACAGCGGTTAAGCGTCTGCCTTCGGCTCAGGGCGTGATCCCGGCATTCTGGGATCGAGTCCCACATCAGGCTCCTCTGCTGGGAGCCTGCTTCTTCCTCTCCCACTCCCCCTGCTTGTGTTCCCTCTCTCACTGGCTGTCTCTATCTCTGTCAAATAAATAAATAAAATCTTTAAAAAAAAAAAAAGAAACATGCCAATGGATTTGCAAATGTTTCTCTTCCTAGCAGCCCTCACATACTCTCTCATTTCAGACTCTCTCTGCTCAGGCGTTGGAATGGTTGACTTCATTACTTCTCGGGTTACTGATTAGTTCTTTTTAACTGAAAAATAGATCTGTTCTATGGATTAGAAAATAACAGAGATTGACCCAAGTGTCCATCCACAGATGAATAAACAAAATGTAGTGTAAAAAAAAAAATAACAGAGATTGGGGCGCCTGGGTGGCTCAGTCATTAAGCGTCTGCCTTCGGCTGAGGTCATGATCCCAGCATTCTGGGATCGAGCCCTACGTTGGGCTCCCTGCTCAGTGGGAAGCCTGCTTCTCCCTCTCCCACTCCCCCTACTTGTGTTCCCTCTCTCGCTGCCTCTCTCTCTGTCAAATAAATAAAATACAGAGATTGTTATGGGAGGATTCTTTTTCTCTGATGATACAGAGTACCTAAGCATTGTAGTCACTGGCAAGTTAACTAGCCACGTATTCCAGTTTCCCCTGCTTGAACTAACAGAAGGAAGTAGTGATCAATCAGCAGGGACAGTGTTCCACTATGTATTAATTAGATTTTTTTTTTTTTTAAAGATTTTTTTTATTTATTTATGTGACAGAGAGACAGCCAGCGAGAGAGGGAACACAAGCAGGGGGAGTGGGAGAGGAAGAAGCAGGCTCCCAGCCGAGGAGCCTGATGTGGGACTCGATCCCGGAACGCCAGGATCACGCCCTGAGCCGAAGGCAGACGCTTAACGACTGCGCCACCCAGGCGCCCCTAATTAGATATATTTTCTTATACGGCATGTAAAATTATATGAATTACGAAGGCAGTAGGGACCTGCTGCAACATCAATTAAATAGTCTCAAGGCTTTCTAAATCAGCCACTCTTGTATCCCTAACCATTTTTGTAAAGAATAGTAATGTTCCTTTAAAAGTAGCATGAAAATTGATTACTTACAAAAATAAAAACGAATGTGAAATTGAATAAGCTGAGAGGTTTGTGTTTGTTTTAGAAATGTAATTTTTCACAAACATGAGTCAAACATTGGCCATAACAGTTGCTGTTATTTAGTACTATGTGTATGTTATTTATTGTTAAAACATCCTGGTAGGTAACCAGGACGCCTGGGTGACTCAGTTGGTTAAACATCTGCCTTCAGCTCAGGTCATGATCCTGGGTCCTGGGATCGAGTCCTGTGTTGGGCTCCTTGCTCAGCAGGGAAGCTGCTTCTTCCTCTGCTTGCCGCTCCCCCTGCTTGCGCTTGTGCGTTCGCTCTCTCTCTGACAAATAAATAAATAAAATCTTCAAAAAAAACCACATCCTGGTAGGTGATCAACAGTGAGATAATAGCAAGATAATTAAATTTAGATAATGAAAGTCAATATAAAAGTAAGCTTGAATTTGAGGAAATTTTCTGTGAAGATTGTATCATTTATTTTGAATAATAAGGCTATTTGTTTTGATAGTTCAGAGGAAACTAGACAAATAACATGTTTATGAGAGAAATAGGCACTTGTGGTTTGACCTGAAAACAAAACATTAAAAAATTTGCTGAATGTCAGTAGAGTAAGAATTTCAGATAACAGCCATTTTAGTTAAAAATCAGAAAGCACTATTCACATAGTTTCAATTCCATGTGGGAATTATTCTGTAGAGATGAAGGCATTTTAGAGCATGTATGGTTGAAGTAAACTGTGACCCTGAGACAGGTTTCTTCACTATGATGTAATGGTCTCTGTTCATATGTATGCTTTATGTTCCTGTCTTAATTCTGTACAAGTCACTCATCCAAAGCAGCATTGCCCAGCTCGAGCAGACATCTCACAGTTTCCTTTTGCTTACACGAACTCTGTAGTCAGGGTTGATCTTTATCTAAAGGCTTCTTCATGTGTTAAAATTTATAGGGGTTTTCACCAGTATCTGATTAGTTATATACTTGGTGAGTTCCCTGGGTTCATCATTTTTTGCTTAAAGATTTTATTTATTTATTTTGAGAGAGAGAGCATGAGCGAGGGGGAAGGGCAGAGGGAGAGGGAGAAGCAGGTTTGCAGGCTCTCCGCTGAATAGGGAGCTTGATGGCCATGGGACTCAGTCCCAGGACTCCAGGATCATGACCTGAGCCGAAAGCAGATGCTTAACCAATGGAGCCACCCAGGTGCTGTCTGTATTTTGAGATAGTTCCTTAATTCTGACTTGAATTTAAAAATATTTCCAAAAATATTTATCTCATTTAGGCATTTATCTCTAGAACCTTTGTTGTGCAGATAGACCTAATCTTAGACTAAAGCTACTGGCAATCTTCTACATTTGTGAATATCCTCACTTAATAAGATTTTATTAATACTTGTGTGAATATGTTATCCTTTTTGTTTGCCTCTAACCAGCTTGAATATTCTAAGGTCTTCACTTTTAGTCTCAGCAGTCCTTTGGCTCATTTTGTTGTCTCCTCCTTGAGGCTATGTTCCATAGTCTATTGTGAAGTTACATCTCAGTTTCAAGCTACTGTCTCTAAGTCCAGGAAATTTTACCAAGGGATCTCTGAATCCATCCAAGTCTTTTCGTTTGCTCGCACTTGGATATAACTTTGGAAATGGAATGTTTCATCATAAGCCAGATCCTTTTTTAGTCTAACATTTCTTCCCCTATTCAGGGCCTTTGAATTGTTGGTTCTCTACCCAGACAAAATCTACAGCTCCTTCTTAGTGTTCTTACATGCCAGTGATGCCTGGGACTTGCCCCAGAAGAGCTTAGCAGCAATTTTCTCTCCTTTATATTCGTTCTGTAAGAAGGGTTAGAGTTCTGAAATAAGGCAGATTTCCTGCTTATGTAGAATTAGGTTTTATGAAAAAATAATAATAGTTAAAATCTGTATGGCAGGAGTGGACAAAGGGTAAGAAGAAATTGAGAAAAGGAATTTGAAGATTCCTGAGAGGAATGAGTCGTATGTCCAGAAGTCACATCTTTCCCAGGCCATGATTTGCCACATTTAAAATAGCCGAGGAATGTGTCTTTCAGAAATGTCCCCCAAACAGTTTGACATCATTAGAAAATGAATACAGTTTCCTAATTTGACTGCCTGAAATAAGACAAATACTGTTTTGGATTTACAAGCTCTTTTGATTTTCTGAGTCCGTGTAGTGGTTTCTGTAGACACACCCAGTATTTCTTGAGCACTTACCATAACCTTAACACTCGTTTTATAAACTCAGTGGAGACTTCTGAAAAGGGACAGTAGTGTTACCATTTCAAGGAGTTTATAATCTCATTGGGGAGAAAAGACTCATACATTTGCACAAGTAGGAAACAGGATAGGACATTATTTGTTTTAAACTAAAGTAATACAGTGTTAGCACTATAAAGTTTAGAGAAGAGGTAGTAATTAAAAGAAGACAATTACTAATTGCTAAATATTTTGCATATTTTGCATATGTTACTTCATTTAATCTTCACAACAGTGTTCTAGGAGGTATTATAATCTTCATTTCATGTGTGAGTAAACAAATGATTAGAGAGTAAATGACCCGCCCAAAGTCCATAAAGCTAACTAATAGGAGAGCTGGCCTTTGGTCCCGTTTCATTCTGACTCCATGTTCTTTTTCTCTTCACTGTTTCAGTCTTCGCTGAGACAGTCAGTGGAGGAAAAAGCTAAGGAGGATCTGCAGGGGGGAGGGTGGTTACAGGGGATCAGAGAGGGCCTTCGAGGAAAGGGGGACAGCATGGGTAAATGCCTTTAGAGGTAAAACTGTGAATAAGGGTTATTTGTGGGGATGAGGAGAGGAAAGACTGAATTAGAGCCAAAGATACATGGGGTATGAGTACTGGAAAATTAAATGGGTCCAGAACAGAGTAGACTTTGAAAGGCAGCACTGTCCAAAAGAACTTCCTACTGTGATGGCAATGTTCCGTATCTGTGCTACTAGCTATGCGTGGTCCTTGAACACTTGAAATGTGGCTAGTGTGACTAAGGAACTGATTTTTCATTTTTTTTATTTTAAAAAATTTTAATTACCACCTGTGGGTAGTGACTACCATATGGACAGCATAGCTCTTGGGGATAGGTAGGTATTTACAGTTTTGGATCAGATATGTAACCTAGTGAAAATGTTGATTAAAGAGTATTGTAAGTTGATTTGGAAGGAAAAGTATTGATCAGTATCCAAAATGCATCCTGTCTTAGAAAATACATGATATAGCTAATAAAAATTTGGTAATACTGTTTTGCAACTGTATCTCCTGTTTTTTTTTCAATAGGGGCTTCGATTTATCCAGCTGAAAAATCCTTGGAGTCATTTACGTTGGAAAGGAAGATATAGTGAAAATGATGTAAAAAACTGGACCCCAGAGTTACAAAAATATTTAAACTTTGATCCTCGAACAGCGCAGAAAATAGACAATGGTAATTATATCTTTTTAATTTTAATACCATTTGATCTTTAAATAGCATGCTTTAATAATTTGAAATGCATTAACTGACTGAAGTCATTTGTCATTAAGATATTTTATAGATTAACAGGCATCTAATTTTCAGGAATATTTTGGATTTCATGGGATGATCTCTGCCAGTATTATGATGTGATTTATTTGAGTTGGAATCCAGGTCTTTTTAAAGAATCAACATGTATTCACAGGTAACTTTTTTGTATATTTCAGAATATGCTTTATAGTAGTCTCCACTTTTTTCATGTAAAATATAAGGATTAATTTATGAAGACTAGCATTCTTTTTGTCATGCCCACAGATGACTGCAGTGTAATATTTATTTTGTTTATATGCTATTTTGGTTATGCCCAAAATTTTTTAAGCAATAAAACATCTGATAACTTAGTTGTATTAGAAACACAAAACTTAAAAATAGTCTTCTAATTTAGCTCAATGAGAAATTTAATTATTGCTTTCTTTGTTGACTTTGTCTTTTAGTACTTGGGATGCTAAGCAAGGACCTGTAAAAGATGCCTATAGCCTGGCCAACAACCCCCAGTACAAACTGGAGGTGCAGTGTCCACAAGGGGGCGCTGCAGTTTGGGTTTTGCTTAGTAGACACATAACAGACAAGGTACCAATCCCTTCTTACATATCCTGTACAGAAACTGTAAAAAATATAATTAGACCATTGTGAACAAGATACGTAATTTGGTCACCAGCATGTTTCATTTATATAGGTGGCTTGAAGATCGTGTTGTATTACATAAATGAGTATTTTCCTCTAAGGAAATTTATATACTTAAAATCTTGAAGAAAAACGTGAGTTTATGCTTGTCAGTGAGGGTTTTGAGCTTGATTATATATGCTTTAGGTCTTAAGAATATTAACATTAAAGTACTCTGAAGGGGGTTTGTAGATGTTAAATCATTAGGCCTAATTCTGGAAAGCATAACCATAGTCTTAATAGCCTCAGAGTCTTTTTAATGTTTTACTTTATACAGTGTGGTCATCCACTGAAATGAGTTTAATTCAGAAAAGTGGTTTTTATAGCACTAAGTAGCTGAAATGCTCTTAAAATTAGAATTTTTTTCCCTACTTGAGAGCATTTTGAGCCCATTTTCGTAACTACATTGGATTCTTTGTACTTTCAGGATGATTTTGCAAATAATCGAGAATTTATCACAATGGTTGTATACAAGACTGATGGGAAAAAAGTTTATTACCCAGGTATGTTTAGTAGACAAACATTCAAACAAACATTAAAATTACATTTACCTGATTAAAATGACAAACTTTTTGTAGATATTATGCAGAAATAATGCTGATCAGCTAATAAAAACCATTCAAACAGACGTGCTGGTATTTATGCTACTTTTGTGTTTTGATTTGTCTTTAATTTAGAGACCTCAGGAATTTGGGATTCCTATATCCTTGCATACTTCTGTCAGTGTTTTATTTCTAAAACTTAAATCCTTTTTCTCTGATCAGAAATTCTATGGTTTTCTGTGGACTCTTGGGTAAAATCTAAGCTCTTTGGTGTGGTTTATAAGACTTTTGATAGTCTGACCTTAACTGTCCTGTTACCTTTGATCTCAGGCCCCAGCTTTTCATAGTACCCTCAGTGAGGTACTGACTACTCCTGAACACACCATGCCCTTGCTTCCCCTCTTTTCATACAGTTTCTTCTCCCCAGTATCTCTCTCCTCCCTGTCTTCTACCCACTTACTCCTCTTACCCTATCCTATGTAATGAACATGGTTAATTAAGATCCACCTTAAATGTTATTTCCTCTGTGATAACCTTTCTGCCAGGCAAAGTGAATCTTTCCCTCTGCAGGGCTCCTGAGGCATTTAGCATACTATATTGAAACTACTTTGCTTTCACATTAGTGATGTGTGTGTAAAGAAATAAGTATGGTCATGTGTTTGTGACTGACTGGTTGCTTTGGTTGGTGGCCATGGAAGGCTTCTTTGAGAAGGGATAAGGAGGAACTCTGAATGACAAAAAGGAATCAGTCATGCAGGGAAATAGAGGGAAAAGCATTACAGGCAGAGGGAACAAGTGCGAGGACTCTAAATGAGAAAAAGAGTGTTTCTTAGAAACAGAAAAAAGGCCATGGGCCTGGGGTGGTATGGTATCAAGAGGTCAGAAAGGCTTGCAGGCTCAGATTACATGATGTTCTGTAAGCCACACCCGGGTTTAGATTTTGTTCTAAGTGTAACAGGAAATTGGAGAGCCTTGATCAGGAAAATGACATGATACAAATTTTTTTAAAGACCATTCTTTGTAGAATATATTGGCAGGGCAAAAAATGGAAAAGAACCAAATTAGTGGAGATGAGGAGGAGTGGGCAGATTTGGGTTTCAGTAGGATTGTCAGGACCTGAGTTGATGTAGGGGGCAAAGAGGACTCAAGGATGCTTTCTGGTTTTTTGGCTTCATTCATAAAAAGCTGCTGTAACATTTACTGAGATGGATAAGAGCTGGTGGGGGTGCAGTTTTGTTGTGGAGTAAAAGCAAAAGATAATTTTTTGTTTTGTTACTTATTTAAGATGCCTATTAGATATCAAAGTGTAGAAACCAAGGAAACAATTGGGTTTTTGGGTAGAGTTCTGAGATAAGGTTAGGATTATAGATACAAATTGAAGAATCAGGGGCATATAGATACCTTTTGAAGATAGGACTGTATACACTGCCGGTATAGAGAGTTGTAGGTACAGAGATGAACACCCACGACCTGACCCTTGGATTTAGACATCTTAAGGTTGAGCAGAGGAAAGTTACTGCACAAAAAGTAAAACAGAGTACCTGAGGAAATAGAGTAAGGTTTACATGACCCAAGGGAAGACAGTGTTTCATGAGGGAAAGAGTGGGCAACTGCATCTGTTGCTATTTTAGAGGTGAAATTAGGTTAGAGAAGAAACATTTGGACTTAGCATCCTGGCAGTCATTGTTGACCTTAACAAGAACAGAGTTGGTGGAGTGGAGAGGTGGGCTTAGAAGCCCAATTGGAGTGGATTGAGGAGAGACTAGGAGGTAAGGAAGCAATTATTGACAGTTCTTTCAAGGAGGCTGTGCAAAGAAAGTGGTTTCGTTAAGTCTTGTTTTATTTAATCAGAAGAAAACATGGTATTCAATCCCTGGTAGTTGGAGGGTGGGGGGCCAGGCCCGGATTCTCTCAGTCAATATCCCTTGATATTCTGGAATGGGCATGGCACATGGTATTCCAAGGATTAAAGGTAAATTACCCAAATTTCTGATTTTTCATCTGCTGGCCACTATACAACCAAAAAAACACAAGTATTGTGAGTATATATTCCTAGCATTAAGATGTTTATATGGCTTTTGAACTTCAAAAATATTTTCGTTAGGCTTTTTATTTGGGTTTGTTCTTTTTTTTAAATGCTGCTCCCTCTTACATATAGTGATACTGCCTTTTCAGAAAAAAGTACTTTTTGGTTTACAATTTTATTTTTATCACAACACTCTGAGGTGAATTTAAAAAGCACTCTTCTGTTGTTCCCCTTTTGACAATTGAGTAAACTGAGGCACAGAAAGGTTAAAAACCTTGTCCAAGATCACAGATATGCCCTTTCTTTTTCTTTTCACACTAGATCACACCACTCTAAGCGTTAGAAACTTATTACTTGTTTGAGATACTAAAATGTTTAGTTTTTCAATAGATTATATTAACAAATATTCAATGTTCCTAAATAAGCTAAATGATATAGCCTTGATTTTAAATGATGTGTAGTAATTGACATGCATGAAATAATTTTATTGTATTGGCCTTGATTGCAGTGAGACATCAGAGAATATATCAGATAGCATTGTTTGTAATAGCAAAATATTGGAAATAATCTGTCAGATTGAATAACTAATGGGGGTATAAATAAGTCATATTCATATGCTGGAATATCATACAAGCAGTTTTAAAAGGAATAAACTATTCCTGTATAGAACATGAATCTTAAAAACATGGTAAGTGAAAAATGAAAGTTTCAGAATAAGGCATATGGCTGTCCTTTTTTTAGTTATATGCCCACAGAAATAACATTTATTCATTCATTTTTAGGGATGTGTGTGTGTGAAATTCTGAAAAGATGCCCATTAATCCATCAGAGTGGAACAGAATAAGACTAAGGGTGGTGTTTAAAAGGGACTTTGTTTTATAAGGAAGCTAGTATGACCCCCTAAAATGTTAATTTAGTTCTGAATGGTGGGGAATATAGATACATTTTTATATACTACTTTGTATCTTAAAAAATTTCCTCAAAAAAAAAAAAAGCCAATCTTGATTTTAAAATCCTTTATTGGAGAAAATTCAACATAGGACTAATAGGAATTATCTTATACCTCATTGAATGTATTCCAAAAGATTGCATTTACTTCCTAGAAATTATTTAAATTTTTTGTTTAATTGTAAAGTTTTAAGTTGAAATTGAAATTCTTTAGTACTATTGTAAAGATAGAATCAAGGGGGGAGGGATGTCCATCCATTTGATTTTTTTTTCCTATCATTACCTATAAAACTTATATTTAAAAACTGCAGAAACTAACGTATCCTTTTCTGTAAACCTTATTTGTAGGTGACCCGCCTCCATACATTGATGGCATTCGAATTAACAGCCCTCATTATTTGACTAAGATAAAGCTGACCACACCTGGGACCCATACCTTTACATTAGTGGTTTCTCAGTATGAAAAACAGAATACAATCCATTATACCGTCCGGGTGAGTAAACCAACATACAGTGACAGAACACAATGAAATAAAGTACATAAGGTGCTCTGCTTCGTAAGTGGAATTAGCTATAGAAAAAACTTATTTTTGAAAATTATTTTCTATAAATTTTTGTGTTTATTAATTCAGTATTAAATTATGCTTCCCACAGAAACAATCCTTTTGAAAAGTAGTATTTTTATTTTGAATGACATATTGAATGAACATTTTAGTTTTCAGAAAAATAGTTTAGTCCTGTGGTAATGTGATATGTTGGACTAATTCTATTTCAGGACAAGCAGTTAAGAACTCCTTTAGCCTGTGTAATACCTTAATTGACTTAAAAAAAACATAACTTTGAACACTGTGAAAAGAAATCAATTGCCTGTAAACATATTGCTGTCATGTAGCTGGGCAGGTTGGTTGGTTGTGGGGGTATATTGTAATTTTTTTCTGCATAGGTTTTTTTCCTCCATACATCAGTAAGGGAGCTCAATTTGAATAGATTTTTAGTGATGAAAGGGACATTGGGAGGCTGCTTCCACCCCCTTTTTTCTTCAGATGCAGAAACCAAGGCCTAGGGAGATTGCCCTGAGTCACACACAGTAGCAGAGAAAGCCAGAACAAGATCCCTAGCTGTTCAATTCCCAGTGCATTAAACCTGTGTACAGAATAATGACTTTTATGTATGCCAACTAATTTTTCAGTCTTCTAGTATATTCTTTTATCACTTTGGAGTTTTTATAAACATAAACTTTATCACTAAATAAATTTTGTTTTAAATCTAGGTATATTCAGCCTGCAGCTTTACTTTTTCAAAGATTCCTTCACCATACACCTTATCAAAACAGGTAAGAATTTTTTCTCTGGGTCATAATACCAGAAATCTTAGAATTCCCTTGTCTTTTTCTCCTTTTCTCATTTTACTCACATTTAACAATTTCTTAAAAAACAAAAACATTCTGAAGGACTTGACAGTAATACAAGGGAAATGAAAGTGTCCTCCAGTCTGGGTTGGAATACAAGATCTTCAGTGAAAAACATTAGTGATTCTTGGGAAGAAATAAAGGTCAAAGAAAGAAGATTGTGCAGGGGCGCCTGGGTGGCACAGCGGTTAAGCACCTGCCTTCGGCTCAGGGCGTGATCCCGGCGTTCTGGGATTGAGTCCCACATCAGGTTCCTCCGCTATGAGCCTGCTTCTTCCTCTCCCACTCCCCCTGCTTGTGTTCCCTCTCTCGCTGGCTGTCTCTGTCTCTGTCAAATAATCTAAAAAAAAAAAAAAAAAAAAAAAAAAAGATTGTGCAGACTTTGGTCATCAGGGAAGCGTCCATCATGTAGATAAACCTTTATTTTTAATTTTTTTTAAAGATTTTACTTCAGAGAGAACATCTGCACAAGCATGAGTGGGGGAGGGGCAGAGGGCTAAGCCGACTCCCTGCTGAGCAGGGAGCCTGCCATGGGGCTCCATCCCAGGACCCTGGGATCATGACCCAAACCAAAAGCAGATGCCTAACCCACTGAGCCACCCAGGCGCCTTGTAGATGAACCTTGAAAGTAGAATTTGAGACTGGTTTTGCAGGGTGGGCTAGATGTGTAGAGGAAGATTTGAGGGAGAATTCTTGGCTCCCTTGTTAAATATTGACCATATATGCTTGGGTTTATTTCTGGGCTCTTAATTCTGTTGGCCTGTCAATTTTTATACTGTCAATACTGTATTATTATTTTGGTGACTATAGCTTTATAGTGCAGCTTGAAATCAAAGTGTGTTATCTCCTGCTTTGTTCTTTCTCAGGATTTCTTTGGCTATTCAGGGTATTCTGTGGTTCTCTGTAAATTTTAAGAGTGTTTTTTTTACCTGTGTTTAAGGTAAATAAATCAATAAAAGTTATTAGAGTCCTGATAGGGATTGGATTGAATTTATAGATGGCTTTTGGTGTATTGACATTTTAATAATAACTCCTTCAGTCCATGAACATAGGATACCTTTCCACTTACTATTTTCAGTTTCTTTGATTAGTGTGTAATAATAGTTTTCAGATGATAGCTCTTTTACCCCATTAAATTTACTCCTAAGTATCTTATTTTTGATATTATTATAAACGGGATTGATTTCTTTTTCAGAAAATTTGTTGTTAACATAGAAATGCTACTGATCTGTATGTTAATTTTGTATCCTGCAGCTTTACTGAATTTGTCGATTAGATTTAACAGTTTTTGGTTGAGTCTAGGTTTTTCTATATATACAATCATGTCATCTGCAAATAGAGACAATTTTATTTTTTCCTTTCCAATTCGATACATTTTCTTTTTCTTGTCCCTTAGCACTAGGTAAGACTTCCAGAATATGTTGAATAGGAGTGGTGAGAGTGGACATCCTTGTCTTGTTCCTGATCTTAGAGATTTTAACCTTTCATCATTGTGTGGGACGTTAACTATAAGCTTGTCATATGTGGTCTTTATTATGTTGAGATGTGTTCCTTCTATTCCTCATTTCTTAGGGAAGAGTTTCTGTCATGAATGGATGTTGAATTTTGTCAGATGCTTTTTCTGTGTCTGTTGCGGTGATGATAAGATTCTTTCATTCTGTTTGTTGGACTAATTAGCGTATGTTGAACTCTCCTTGCATCCCTGGGGATGTCTGTGTTTTCATATAGTTCCTTAAGCTTCCTTAAGGATTGTTCTGCATTCTTTGACAGTTCGTAGATCTCCATTTTTGTAGGGTTATTGGAGCATTATTCATTTTTTTGGTGATGTCATATTTACCTGATTTTTTTGTGATCCTTAGTTTTTAGGTTTGTAAATCTGCACATTTGAGTAATCAGGCTCCTCTACCAGACTTTCCAGCTTTGCTCTGGCAGGGACAGTTTTCCACCAGTTAGCTTAGTTTGGGTTTCTGGGTGTGTCTGCTGGTACTGTCCTTGGGCAGGTGGAGCCTGCCGTGATGGTCTGTTTTTGGGCAGGGTGATTGTCAGAACTCTGAGGATGGGGATGGTGGCTGTGCCATGAGCTGGGAACAGTTGGGTAGGACTCCTGGCTTGGTCCTACCCAAATGAGGCTATAGAACAGACTCCACAGTTGCTTAGATTCTCTGGTCAGACTCACCATGTGGTCGGGACATAGTTCTATAAGCAGTGGTAGATGGGGCTATGAATTAGTTTCCCTGCTTTGGTAGGCACAACAGGACAGGACCCAGGGATCGTGCAGCTCATTATTTGGGGACCCGCACTGAATTCCCTAGTCAGGTGAGGCCGCCGGTTTTGCTCTGCAGAAAGGGTAAACCCACGAGCTGTGCTCTTTGTTCAAGCACCGCTATAAACAGGGCTGTGGGGTTATGCAGCTTTCCTTGTACTCTGGTTCGGTTCCCTGGTCAGACAGGCTGAAGGCTGTATCTAGTGATGAACAGCCCTACACATCAGATTCCCTGCCTGGGCTCAGCAGGAGAAGTATCTCTTTGGTATTCTGACACAAGCCCACCTACACCCCAAGTTCTGTAACCAAACAGGGCCACTGGCTTTGCTTTGCAAACTGTTAGTTCTGCCCGCCTCTTGGCTAAAGTGGCACTAAAATGCACAGCATCCAGTAGTCGTCACCAGCCCTTCTGGTCAGATGGTGCTTGAAGGCACTCTCTACAGTAGTTGGGGCTGTGACTCAGCTCCTTGCTTGGGTGTGGGCAATCCAGGCTGCAGGGTGGGCAATCCAGGCTGCAGGGTGGGCAAAACTCATTTGAGTATCCAAATCAGGCAGATCTACACCCTGCCAAGTCCCCGGGTCAGAGCATACCCTTCATTTGGTTGTGCAGAGAAGCAAAGCCACTGGTTGGGATTACTACTTGGGCACTGCAGGTATGAATTCAGTCTGCCGAGATCCATGTGCTCGTTGTTGCAAGCTCCACCCTCTGTCGAAGATTCCCCTGTAATCCTCACAGTACAAGATGAGGTAGGGGCTTCTGGAAAGCCACCATGCTTGGGGGAAGCTTGTCCACTAGAAGAATCAGAAGCTCAGGGGAGACCTCTCCACATGGTGCTGCAGTGGCCTGGAGACAGTGCAGTCAACATGTCGCTGCTTCTCTTATCCTTCTAATGCAGTCTGTCTGTGGTGCAGGAGGGTGCTTCTTCCTCACCCCCATGTTTGGGATTTTCTCAGTGCTGTCCTCTTCTGGAATAGCTATTAGTTGTCCTTGTGAACGGGAGCAAAGCAGGAGGAACCTTTGTTGCCATCTTGGTGACACCATTCCCTTTTTAAAGTCTTTAAAGTAGAATTGGAGAATGGGAAGTTTTGTTAATACAAAAACTTTGTTTTATTAAAGATTAATGGAAAGTGGAGTGGCCAGAGTGCTGGAGGATGTGGAAATTTCCAAGAAACTCACAAAAATAACCCTATCTACCAATTCCATATAGAAAAGACCGGGCCATTACTGATTGAGCTACGAGGACCAAGGTTTGTGATTAAGTCACTTTCTTAATATCGTATTAAAAATGAGTTTAATGGAACAGAATAGGGTTTTGAAACAGAGCTGTGCATATACAGGCACTTGATTAATGAAAAAGATGGCACTGTAGAGGAGCGGGGAAAGGATAGTCTGCTGAATAAATGTGCTGGAGTAATTGAGTATCCATGTGCCAAAAAGGTAATTAGACCACTTTCTCACATCACGTCTAAAAATCTATTGCAGTTTGGTTACTAATAAAGGAAATATCTGAAGAAATTTCTCTTTATCCTGAAAAGTCATTAAGACACGAAGAGCGCATAGGAAGATTTGTAAATATGGTACATTAGTTATAAAAAAGAGTCCACAGTTTAAAAAATAAAAGCTTGGATAGGCATGTCATAAGAGGAGCAATCCACAATGACTAAGAAACCGTCGTAAGAGCCAAACATTTGTAACAACCCAAGTGTTCATCAGTGGCATTGAAGATTATAAATAGTCATATAGAGTCCTGCATAACAATGGAAACGAATTACAGTGACCCACTACGTGATGGATAAATCTTAAAAACATTGCTGAGCAGAAGCCACACACAACAGAACATTAGCTCTGTGATTCCACTTACATGAAGTGAGGAGCAGGCAAAAGGAAACTGATTTAAAGATGCCTGCTAAGGTTGTCTGACTATATAAAAGCCAGAAAGTAAGGGAGGGGGTCGGGAAGTGGGGGAAATAGTTGAAGGGGTTTAAGAGGTGCAAACTTCCAGTTAGAAGTCAGAAGGATGAAAAATACAACAGAATATCGTCAATATTGTTGCAACATACGGTGACTGCACTCACTGGTGAGCGTAACGTAGAGAACTGTCGTATCGCTGTTGTACATCTGAAACTAACAGAACATCGTATGTCAATATACTTTTTTAAAGAAAGGCAAGAAGGTGTTAAATGTTAGCTCTGCGGGGACGGGAGCTGTAACGAGAAAGGCATTTGCGCGCAGGGACTTGCGGCGCCGAGAGCTGTGTTGATCTCGGCAGTGACAACCCGTGTGTTCACTTTACAGGTTGTTTAGGCTGTAGTTGTGTGCACGTTGTGTTCTGTTCCTCAACTTAAAAAGGTTTTAAAAACAGAATAAAAATAGTACTTCTAAATAAAACTAGGCTTAATTTTGCCTCTTTACAAACTATTTCAAAAACTAATTCTTTAGATACGGTTAAGCTATTTTTCTACAGTTTGATAGGTGAAATAGGTATCTGGTTGCTCTTTTGTATTTAATTCGTAGATTGAAATAAAAGTATTTGACGTATAAGTGTTTGACAATGTGTATCTTTTGCTTTGCCTATTCATGTCCTTTGCCCATTTTTCTCTTGGAAATTGTCATGGTTTTCTAAACTGTAAGCATGAATAAGGATCTGTATCACATATTTGCAAGTATTTTTCCCAGATTTTTTTTTTTTTACAGAGAAAAATTTTCATTTAAAGTAATCAAATCTGTCTTCTCAGGTTTATTTTGCTATGGGCGGGAAATCTCACCCCAATATCGAATTTGTACCATATTTTTTTCTAGTTCTTTTGCGGTTTACTTTTTACATGTATATGGAATGTATTTTTATATTTGGTGTGAATACAGTGTAAGTTCTTTTTCCTAAATTTGTCAGCTTATCACCATCTAGTCCTTCCTTTCCCTACTGATTTGGAATGTCATGTCTACCATATGCTAATTACTTCTGTAAATTCAGATTTTATTTCAGCGCTTTCTCTCTCCTTCCACTTTTTCTGCAAATACAGTATCTTATTTAAATTTAACAGTATTCTCTGAGAGCCTGTGGCAAAAATAGTTTCTTCTAAAGTAAGTTTATAGCTTCAGTTTAAAAATATAAATGGTATCTTGTATAATTAAGAGTAAAAATAGTATATGCGTGTGTTTCAGAGTGGTTTCCTCTTCCTAAAGCTTTAGAAAGCACATACTTGATTTAATAGTATATCTGCACTTTAGTTATTTTTAGGTATGTATTGGAGACTACTTAATAACAGTAATTGTTTCTTTTTATTGCTAGGCAATATAGCGTTGGATTTGAGGTTGTAACAGTGTCCATGGTGGGAGATCCCGGTCCCCACGGCTTTCAGAGGAAATCTAGTGGTGACTATAGGTAATGTTGGCATTTTGACTGCATCTAATATATACTTTTTGTGGCATCGTCTTCTGTAAACTTTGTTCTCATTTTCCCTGCATGTAGGTGTGGGTTTTGCTACCTGGAATTAGAAAATATACCTGCGGGGATCTACAATATCATTCCTAGTACTTTTTTGCCTAAACAAGAAGGACCTTTTTTCTTGGACTTCAACAGTATTATCCCCATCAAGACAACACAACTTCAGTGATGCAGCTTTCAGCATTTACTGGATTTTATACTTCCCAAACATCAGCTCTTCAAATGGGGACAGAAGTACTCGGGACACTAAACAACCAGAACAGAATTAAATCTCTAAAAATGTTACAGTGGGATCTGGTGCTCAAGTCACAGTGTTTAGAATTGTATATAGTCAGAATTACCTTGAATCACTCAGAAGTACTATTTACACGGTTGTGTGTGTATAAGGAGTTGGTCTGCATCGAGGGGCCACATTGAATAATGGATCGTGGAGGACTGATTGAAGGCTAGGCTCAGGCAGCGCTTGTACGATGCCTTTGCTGAAAGAGACTAGAGACTAGATAAGGGACATGACTTATCCCCTCGCTGGGTGGAACAGTAGGCTGGTATAATAGTCTGAGATGTTTATATTCGTCTTTTGGCAGAGCATGTTGTAAGTTAAACCTGCTTGTGTTGTGACTCTCCTGTACATCTCGGGCAGCTAATTACCAAATGAATCATGTCACCATAACAGATGTTAATTGTGTTATGATTTTTAATGTTTGTTGCCCAGGTGTTACGAAAGAATAAAGCTTTAAGAAGTATTTTAACCTAGTTAACAATGAAGGTTGTTGAACTTAGGTACCTGTCTCCCATTAACTCATGTAAAGAGAACTGAGATATAGTCACTATTGCAATTCTTATTTTTTATCAGGCTGAATGAAGGCAGTAATCTGAGACACTGAAGACAGACATTACAATTTAGTTTGTATAGTCTTAAAAATGGTAACACTGAACAAAATACAGTTGAAAATTTAATATATGATAATTGGGGTTGTATTTGGAGGAAGTGCCAAGATACTACGGCCGTGTATAAATTCCCAGTTTACATAGAAATCCAGGAGAGCAGAATGATGCTCGGGACTTTAAACCTCTGAGAACAAGGTGGAATTTTTCATCGTCTCTACTTTATAATTATCACAACTTATTTTGTATTTCTACTACCTTTATTTGAAATAAAATCTTTATACTTACGGAAACTGCATAGTTTAACCTAGAGAGATTATTAAAGGACTTCATCTAGTATGTTCCATCTAAAAGAACTCATTATTTACATGACCATTCAGGCTTCAGCAAATCTGTTTCATATTCAGGATGGTGGTTCCACTTTGGTAAATATTTAGTGCTTTCAATTTTGGTGGATTAATTTTCTGTGGCCCTTTAAAGAAAAATTTAGATACGATTGGAACCTTTTCTGTTAAAGATATTGTACAGGATGCAAACAAGACAGACCTAATTCCCGCCCTCAAAAACCTAATGGAGACCTACAGTTTAATACTGAATTCTCTTACAATAGAGCCACGGATATGGTGCTACAGATAGAAAAACAGTCTGAATGTCAACTCGATGCACATTAGAATCACCTGGGAGAGCTTTTTAAAAGTTCAGTACCTCAGGTGTACCCCAAATTCTGTGGGGCTCTAAGACCAGAGAAGAGCCGGCTTCTTGAAGCGCCCCCGGACAGTGCGGTACAGCAGAGACTGGGCAGCACTCCCGCACAGTCACCTTGTCTTCGTCCCCCTAACGCCGTGTCTCCTCACTGCTCAGCTTCGGTAGCAGCGGCAGAGTTCTAACCCAAACCGTGGTGACTGGGGCTTAAATTATTAGGATCCAGGACCTTAACTGGAAATTAGGGCAGATGACCACTGCGTTCCATGCTCTTCCTGGTGCCTAGAATGGAAGATTTAGGCAACATCAGAGTTTATTTGAAGACACAAAAAGGTAAACATTGTCTTCAGCCATTTTTATTACACTCAAGGAATTAAGACAAGTACAAAATAACCTAGTAATTAGGATACTGGTCATTAAAAAAGGAGAAAACACTACAGTATGAAGAGATTTACAAATGACTAAAATATACAAGCTGTGTCAGGATTAACAGACAACTTGAAATGGGGTTGCTTTTCTTTTAGAAATGCTAAGTTTTCTTAACAAAAAAGGACAAATAAAATACAGTGCTCTAAATATGTGTAACCATGAAAACATTAAAGAAAAGCAGTCTTAACACGTACTACTATTAGCATAACAGACTTCTTTGCTTCTATTTAACAGCCTGTGCCAACACATGCCTACTCCCTTTCCTAGCTTTAAGGAACAATTCCCTCTAAGAAATACTAATGCAGCATAACCCTTAAATAATTTATTTTTAAAGTCACAACCTACAGAGAAATTGACACCTTGTCAGTCTAGATATAACAATGGCAACCATTCTTCACATGCACTTCTCTTAAGTCCCCTGGCTGGTAGGATAAGGTTTATGCTACAGACCGTCCTCCCCCACAGCCACAAATCATCTTCTATGGTATGTCCCTCCCATCCCCACGTTGGCATTCACCTTTCCCACCCCAAAAAGTGCAGTTCATGGTAACCTTTATAGAAAATGGTTCTAATGGGTATCCCAGCACATAGGCTTTTTTAAGAAGCCTCTTCTGAATACCAGAGGTGATTAATTGTGTTCTTGGATTTTTTTTTTTTTAAGCCTTCGCTGGGTCAAAAAGGTATGTTCTGAATATTTGAGTTTTTGTGTTTTTTCATTTCGGTCCCCTGGGATATAAAGGAGACACCATCTCCGTCTTCCCAAATTGAGGGTAAGAGAAGGAAAAGAGAAGCAAGCTGTCGACCCCAGTCTGGCTCCGCTTCCCAGCCCCTTTCCTGGCTCGGCTTCTTTCACAGGAACTAGTTATTGCTTCCATAACATTGTTACGGGTAATATTCCACAAAGGCTGTGACCCTGGCCACAGTCCACCGCAACAACGCCTCCGCTCTGAAAAACAAACCAGCCCAAGAGCTCTCTCCCAGAAGAGCACTCTTCAGCCCTCAAGGTCGCAACTTCATCAGTGCAGTTGAGAGTAAACGCTTCAGATTTGGCATATAGTAAATGATTATTGGCACAATGTTCTCCATACAGCTTCGTGTATAAATACTGCTCTGCACTTGGGCCGGGGCTCTGGACGGATCAGCCGATCTGCACCATCTTTCTGTCGGCACTGAGCCCGTCTCTCCCCTTGGAGCACTGGAGGGAGAGCTGCTTCATCCTGCTCTCCAGGGCCTGGCCCTCGCGGGCGGCGCCACTTCGGCTCTTGCCGCCGCCGCCGTTGCTGAGACCGCGGTTGTTGTTGGCTTTGTCACTTGTTTTATTCTCTGCCCCTTCTGCCCTGTCTCCTGGAGAAACGGAAAGATCATTAAGTGAGTATTGGCCGTTCCGAGAGCCACGTGGGCCCAAGCCAACGCGACCCTCCAGAATCTGCCAGGGTTGCCCGACTGCCCCTCGCAGAGCGTCCTCCGGCACCTGGTGACAGACTGCTTTTGTTGCTCCAGGCATTTGATATATTCCTTATCTTTAGAGGGGGCTGGTTCCACCCTGACAGCCGGAAACAATCTCTAGCTCGTGCTCGTCAGGAGGACTGCTGGTGATGAAGGACGCAGAGCCCAAGCCGCCCTGTGCAGCAGCGGTCAGGAGCAGAGCCAGAAAGCCCCAGAACAGCAGCCGGCGTCTCCGTGATCAACACTGACTGCACGTGCGCAGCCCAGTGACGCAGCGCTGCGGGCGCCGAGACCTGGCGAGGGTCTAGAACAGTGCGGAGATCTGGCTGCCGAGGCAGGGAGTCCTCTGGCCCGGGCACTACTGGGGAGAGGGCTGTGACTCACCTCGTTCCACCTCACACTCGGGGGAGGAGGCTCCACTGCACTCGCTGCGAGGGCCCAACACCGGGAACATGATCCCAAACTCCGACAGAGACACGGGGCTGGGCAGGTCCAGGCTGCCGGGCCGCACGACTGCGGGGAACTGGTCAGGCATCTCTGATGGGCTCGTCGGCCCCGAACTAAAGCTGGATACCGACTGGGTTTCCGAGTCGTCTTCAGACACGAAGTTGCTGCAGTTGTCATCTTCAAAGGCCTCAGAGGCCACTAGGGGGAGAGAGAGAGCGGTCAGAGGTTCCTTAAACCCTCCAGAAGCGAGCGCTGCTGGCCAGCAGCCGGACACGGCCCGGGAACTGCAGAGTCCTTGCCACCGTGGGGACCTGATAAAAGGACTGACCCTCCCAAGTCTGCATGGCCAGACTGTCCAGCAACTTGAAGGGAAGCAGTTGGGTCCCACGGATATTCAGTGTCCTTCCGATAACCTTAGAACTCCCGCCCCAGAAGTCCGTGTCGACTACCTAAAGACACTGCCTAAAGGTGGGGGATGAGTCAGCCCCAGATCGCGGGCTTTTCTGCACCCCAAAACCCCAGGCAGATCCACACGTACAAAGGAAGAGAGTGGCCCTTTGTGATGCACCCCGAACTGAGCCAGTCAGACGTAACAGCTGCTTCCATGCAGTAGAAGGAGCTGCTGGAAGCATCAGTCCTGTGCGGAGGATCTGTGGGGACTGTGTGACCTCCGGGTAACTTCCGATCGCATAAAAGACACACCATTCGCTGCAAAAGGACAAAATTCCTTTACAGTGCTCTTACCTTGTGCCTCACTCGTTTTGTGGATCAGAATAACAAAGGCCCAGAGGACAGGTCATTCTTGTGGTTTGAAAGCCACTTCCACCTTTAACTATTTTCCCCTCAGCCTGTACACAGACCTGCTTATTAGACCTTTCCTATTCTCTCCTTCCCTCCTCCCTCATCTTTAAAAACAGCCTTGGTAGCGTCCCCTGGAGGACTACCATAAATGAAAAGTACTGTAATGCTGAGGACAGAAAACGGGCTCGAATCTGAATTCAGATCCTGTCTCCACTTCTTTCTGTGTAGGCTTGGTCAGGTTACTCACCTCTCTGAGCTTCATGTTCCTCTCCATATGAGAGGATGGATATTAAGAGTACCTCACACATACTGACAATCAAATTTTAGTTTCCTTTCCTTTCCTTTGGTCCTGGAACATTTGTTGAGTGAATTTAAAAACTCCGGAGGAAGGACCTTGGGAGAGCACCAACAGGGACTATTCCACAGAAAAGGGAAGAAAGGAAGTGTGCAAACAGTGCTGGAAAGGTTTTCTTGATCAACCTCAAGGGAAAACTGGACCATTTTCTTTCATCATACACCAAGAAAAACTCAAAATGGATTAAAGACCTAAATGTGAGACCTGAAACCATAAAAGTCCAGAAGAGAGAACAAGTAGTAATTCTCGGACATCAGTTACAGCAGCATTTTCCGAGATAGGTCTCCTGAGGCAAAGAAAACCAAAGCAATAAACTATTGGGACTACATCAAAATAAAAAGCTTCTGCCCAGTGAAGGAAACAATCAACAAAACTGAAAGGCAACCTACAGAATGGGAGAAGATATTTGCAAGTGAAATATCCAATTAAGGGTTAGTATCCAAAAAATATAAAGACATTTATACAAGTCAACACAAAAACAAATAATCCAATTAAAAATGGGTCAAAGACATGTACAGACATTTCTCCAAAGAAGACATCCAGATGGCCAACAGACATGGGAAAAGATGCCCAACATCACATATTATGAGGGAAATGCAAATCAAAACCACAATGAGATATCGCCTCACCCCTGTCAGAATGGCTAAAATAAAAACAAGTATTGGCAAGGATGTGGAGAAAAAGGAACTCTTGTGCGTTATTGGTGGGAATGCAAACTGGTGCAGCCAATGTGGAAAACAGTATGGAAGTTCCTCAAAAAATTAAAAATAGAACTACCCTACGATCCAGGAATCGTACTACTGGGTATTTACCCACAAAAATACGAAAACACTAATTCAAAGGGATCCATGCACCCTTACGTTTATTGCAGCATTATTTACAGTAGCCAAGATATGGAAGCAGCCCAGTGTCCATCAATGGATGAACTGGTAAAGAAGATGTGAGATAGATACATACATATCTAATATATATATATTAGATACATATAATGGAATATTATTCAGCCACCGAAAAGAATGAAATCTTGCCACTGGCAATGAGGTGGATGGAGCTAGAGAGAGTATTATGCTAAACGAAATAAGTCAGAGAAAGACAAATACTGTATAATTTCACTCATATGGAATTTAAGAAACAAATGAGCAAAGGAGAAAAAAAAAAAAAGAAACCCAAGAAACAGACTTAACTACAGAGAACTGTACCAGAGGGGAGGGGGGTGGGGGATGGAGGAAATAAGGGATGGAAATTGAAGAGTATACTTATCATAATGAAAAAAATAAAATGATAAAGGAGGGAACACAGCAAATGTATATCGGTTTCCCAAGGGGTGGCCCTGGGAAAAAAGGTCTCCACGGTTAGACACCAATGAGAGCCACCATTTTCGGACTTTCTGGGTGCCTGCCATTATTTCATTTAACCCCAACCTCCCCTCTACACAGTGGGCACTAGGTGCTCATACTCCCCACTTTACAGGTGAACAGTTGAGCCTTTGCCCGCATCGTGTACTACGGGGGAGCCAGGATTTGAATCAAATCTGCGTGCGCAGCCCCTATTCTTCAGCAACTCTCTCCCTCCCGGCGGTACTTCTCAGAGGCCTGAAGGTTCTCATACGTACTCTGAATGTCAGAGAGGGTGAAATTGTAACATTTCCCAAACTCATCCACCACAGAATCCTGACTCTGAGGAACACTCAGTGGCACCTTGATGAATACAGTGTTCCACAAAACGTGGGATGCCACGAGAAACGGCCACCTCTCTGGCCTGCCCAACTCTGACACCCTTCCATGATGGCGAGAGCCCTGGAAGCAGACCACACAGGCTGCGTCATCTCCCACTTGCACACGAGCCCCAGAACTCACCAGAAACGGCATCTGGCTCAGGCTTGCTCCCTGACAGGTCCTCCACAGACGTGCTGCTGCCCTCAGCCCCCACGCCGCAGCCCCGAGGCCCCATGGCGCTGGAGCGCCGCCGCTCGTGGATCTCGTCTGAGATCATCTCCAGGTTCTTCAGGGCCGTCTTGTACTCGCCTTTCGCCAGGGCCAGTTTGGCCTGCAGGTCATCCACAGTCTTCTTCAGTTGCTGGTCAGGAGAACAGGAGGCCCAGTAAGTGCAGGCAACCCTACTGGCCTTGCGAGGCTTCTGGACGACAGGTTCAAGCACAGTTTCTGCCCATCACTCCACTCCAAAGATGTCCCCAAGACATGACTGATGGCCGATTTCTCTTACCCGGCTATCCGCACACCCGATAAAAAAGCCACCACCAGCCCCAACTCCCATCCAGGCGACAAAGTCAAGCTAATAGCCAGAAACTACCACTGGCAGAACGAACCCCATCAGAGAAACAAGAATGGTGACAAACTCACACACAAGTCCCCCTTTCTAGCCATCTGGTCCCTTGCACTGTGGTTCTCTAACTTGAGCTTGCATCAGAATCCCCTGGAGGCCTCTTGAAAACACAGGTGGCTGGGCTCGCACCTGCAGTTTCTAATTCAGCAGGTCTGGGGTGGGCTTGGGAATCTGCACTTCCTAAGCGATGCTGATCGCAGGAACCACGGAGAACCACTACCCCAGTACAGTACAGAGAGCGGCCGAACGGCAGGCTGAGAGCACTTCAGGGACCACCGAGGCCCCAACCGAGACCATTTCGAGACCTGAAAACTCAGTCAAGAATGTGTTTCTCTCTCCGCTCTCCTCTTGTAGCAAATATGCCATGTGAAAGCCCGCCACGTCAGGTGGGACTTTGCGGAAAAATCCCATCAACAGCAAACCCAAAGGCGGCCACACGTACCTCAAGCTGCACGTAGTACTTTGCCTTGAGTTCAAAATAAGGCCTGTGGAAGATACAAGGAAAAACGCTAAGGCCGAGAGAACACAGTGAGCCCAGTGGACAGCACAGGGCGTACCAGGGGCACCAGCTCTGGCTGGCAGGCCATCCGTCCAGGACGTAGTGAACTCTGACAAGGCCATGAGATGAAGAGGATACTCGTAGCTCTGGAGCCTGATGGATACACGTGCCAGTCAGAGCTGAGCTGACCAAAGCCCCGTCTCAAGACCCGGGAACCCACACACGTGAACACTTATCTCCTTGCACCCTGGTTCACCTTCCTCTCTGGGAGGCGGTTCAAGGCCACACAGGGCGTGCCCAGCAGCCACGGCAGCCCGGATCCCCTTCTCCTAAGGAGGAGATTGCCTCCCTCACGAAGGAAAAATAGATGAGGCTGGAGGGGAGGCTGCCTCAACACACGGGTCACCCGGGGAAGGGAGAAGCACCATTCCTCCCACACCGAAAGGATGGGGGCTCAGACCCCTCCTCCTGGATTCCGTCCGGGACCACACGGATCAGTCTGCAGACGCAGCCAGGTCGTGGGCAAGAGAGAGGACAAATACCAACGTTCTACTAGACCCCCTGTTCTGGGCCGTCAAAAGAACCTGGCTCTTCGTAGCGGCTTTGGTGGCGAGCGCTGAGAGTAGATCAGTGCTTTGTTCTCAAGCTGTTCACCCCCGGTGAAGCTCTTTGAAAGCCTGGAGGCCCAGCAACTGTGAGTGAAGCAGGGGCTTGTCCCCAAGATCATTACTGTATACAAATATACGGCAGTCGTGAGAGAAGCGTGCAAAAACCTCCGCTAAAAGCAGTCTTGCACACATTCATCACACAGAGAACGTGTCTGTGCGCACAGCTCATCCCCATTATGCTGACAGCCAAACTGAAGGACAGGCTTGTCCACACTGTCCACCACAGAGCCAAGGGCACAGAGTTTCCCAGAGCCCAGCCCCAGGCCCCCGCCAATGAGCCATGCAATGGTTTGCTTCTAAATTCCTTTTTCTGTCTCCTGGGTCGGTCACAGCTGGAGCAGCACTTCCAGCATCTGGGGGTTACAGAGAACTTGGGGGGCTCTGAGGAGGCGGGTGCATGGCACATAAAGGGTGGAGAAGATGTCCAAGAGGAGGACAATCACACACGGGCCCGGGAACCCACACGCGCAGACTCACTTGGACTTGTTGATGGCCCTCTTGAGTTTCTTCTCCAGCTGCCGCATGCGGCCCATGGCCGCGTTGTACCTGGCCGCCGTCTCCTTGTGCACCAGCTCGCTCCTCGTCTTGGTCTGCTCCGCCTCCATGACCTTCAAAACACAGCAGGTGTCAGCCTGGCCAGACAGTCCCTTGATGGGCTATTTCCTGTACCATTTTTAATAATACTCTTTGAGGAAACTGTGGACAGACTAAGATTAAACTAAATTCCAAATAGAAGAGGAGTGCTTTTCTCTGTTAACCTGTTTTGGAAAAGTCTGGTCAGGTGAGAGGAAGCAAACTGGCTGTGGCAAAGCCTGGGAAAGAAAACAAGGAAAAGCAAAAATCAGAGAAAAGTGAAACATTCTCTGATTCCAATCGATGTCCACTTCCTCCTGCTCAGCCCTCCTGGCACGAAGTAGCCACTGTGGACTCCTTGGCTCCTGCCTTGGCGCAGGGGCTGACAGGCACGCAGATGGGCCAACAGCACTAGCAGGGACATCGAGGAATGGGGAGACCTCGCACAACCAGGCCTGTCCACGTCGGAGTGGCAAGGCAGTCCCCGTGTCAGCTTGTTGGCCTGTTCCCAAACATCGTGCATTAGCCGGGGCACACAACTGAATTCAGGATCCAGAAGGGGCAAACTTTCCATTTAAACACATGAATATCAAGTCATTCAGATCAGATTCTGAGGTTCACAGACACACGTGACCAGAGACCAGTCAATGTTCTGGCAGGAAATTCTGGTGGGGACATTTCATTGAGCCTGTTGATAAAAATGAGTTTATAACCAACAACCAGGGCCCATCGATGGCCAAAACCAAAGCGGCTGAGACGCGCATTCCCAGACACCTGGTCCTTTCCTCCCTTACATAAGCAAGCAGGACGAGGCCTGCCTTGAGGAGAGAGGAGGAAGGAGACACACGGCAATTTAGGCCACGTAACCAGCCTGCCAGTTCTTTCCCGTCTTCTAGATACAGCTCACACCTGTGTTAGCGGATGAACTGCAGAGGCCGGAGCGAGGCCAGAGGGCTCCCAGGAGCTCAGATGCCAGCAGGACGATTTTGGGGAGGCACCGCCACGCCTTTAGCTTGGGGCTGCTGATGCTCTCCCAAACCCCTCCCGTCAAGAGCCAGTCGGCCCTGAGAGAGCTTAGTTATGCACTTGCTCGTGAGGAGGATTTTTTAAAAGTGTCAGGGAAAATGGGGAAAGACTCAAAGGCGCATCACACACTGCTGGGTGTCCCGGCTCGTGTGCCCTCCCCGGTCCCCTCGGCCTTTCACTGTCTTGGGGCCGTTTCACAGCCCCGTCCCTGCTAGCACTCAGGCTGTACTGCAGGCGACTCTTATGCGAGAAGCGAAGGCGGACCGCGTCCCGGAGGAGCCCCTGCCTGCCCCGCACGCTGCACGCTTGCCAAGTCCCGTCAGCACTGCCGGTTCTCGACGGGCGCGTTAGCATTCTGTTACGTCTTACCAGTTTCCTCCTAAGTTAGGGAGTTAAACATATAAACAAATATAAATATAAAACATTCAAAATGTTATTTATCAGTTATGCTTTTTCCTGTTTAAGAATATACGGATCTTAGCAAAGGCTTTGATGCTTGAGACACTTTGAAACAACAGAATCAGAACCACGTCAGAGAAGGGAAGTACGACGGGCCTGATCTGAGCGGGCGGGAGGTTTCGCGCTTGCTGAAATGACTTCTCCGCCAAGCCCAAGGGGCTAAGAAGCTCTCTCCCTCTGCTTCAACACCAAAGATTTCACAGTTTTGAAATGAAGTACACAAAAACCGTCCCATACTTGGACGCTTAGCGGAGCAGCGGTAACTCTTCAGTCGTGACTTGAATCTTAAGCATTAAGGATTTGCCGGTGTGACCTTCCTGAAAACTCAAAACCCTAAGTCAGTGAGACTGTGGAGAACTGTGGCATTACGATCGGATGTGACACAGGGCTCCTCTTTAAGGAGTGGCGTGAAAGCATTTTAACTAGACCGATTCATAAAAAGCTGTGATTCGTGGCGACGGCACAGGAAGAGCCCCCACAAGCAGCAGGAGCCACACCAGCTGCACACAGGCCCTCGTCTCTCTCAGTGCCTAGTCTGCAAAACGCAGCCAAGTCTGTCTGAAATTAAACGCTCAGGAAGCTCCGAGCACTTGGCAATATTGCCAGTGAAGACCCAGGAGGCGGCGCGGCGTGCGTCACTGTCCCCTGCTTCACCCCCTCAGGCCACGTCGGCCGTCTCCCATCCCAACCTGGACCCCCACATACAACCCCCAGCTCTCAAAAGAGACCCCCTCCAACCCCCAACTCCTCTTTCCACCTCCAGGGAGAAAGTCAGTGAGCCTGCCGCCGTGGTTGCATGGTAACCAAGGAGCAACCCCTAACTGCAGCCCAGCATCAGGCACGAGCGATGGTGGGGGAAGGGAAGGGCAGGGCGGCCCAGGACCAGGGGCTTTGCTAGGAGGCCGGAGCCCCAGAGAACACCAGCAAGCCACAGAAGAAAGCAACCAGGAGGTCCCTTAGCGCCTCACGGTAGCCACAGGTTGGGCTGAGCGACCAGACGGGCAACTCAGAACTGGGGTACACACTGCCATTGCCCTGGGCCTCCCGGGGCCACCCTTGCTCTCCTCCAAGCCTGGCTTGACAGCTGTCTGGTCCAGACTCTCATCTCTGCAATGGGCTTTTCTTTTTACTCACCATCATCACCACCTACGGTGCGCACCCACAGTGTGCACAGAGACGCTGGCGACCAAGCCGTGGGCGGCCGGCCTCACCGGTATAGATGTATCCAGCAGCCGTGGCCGCCACTCCAGGCAGCATGGGATCCGGGCTGTGGGGAGGGCCGCAGCAGCTCAGGGGGCTCGACAGCAGGGGCGGCACGTGAGCGGGCTCTTCGGGATGGGCAGCCGGGGTAAAGGACGTGAAGGGCGGAAGGACGGCTGGCTGCAAGGGGCTTTATCAGCAGAGGATGCGTCCTTCCCGGTGTCCACACGTCCCAGAGCCCCATCTGCCACCCCCGGTGGGATGAGCAGGCAGGACTCAACAACGGAAGACAAGCAGGGCTCAGCTTCCCACCCCCTCTCCTGCATCGGGAGGGCTCCTGAGGGAGATAACTGTCCAATGGGAACAGAGTCTCACACTCCCGCAGGATGGCTGAGAACCTTCTCCCCAGAGAGGGCCCTGTCCTGGAGATGACCTGCCGGCCGTGTTCGCTTCTGGGCGCTCCCACCTCCTGGGCTGTCCCGAGTGCCCAAGAACTGACCACCAGCTGGGGCCCAATGGCAAGGTTTGAGGCTTGCCTGCCCTGAGGGGTCTGCTACTGGACAGCCACAGCTTCGAGACCCGGGCAGGCGAGTGGGCAGCGGGACCTGGAGGGGACATGCAGGCCAGCAGCTGCCTGTGCTCAGGACCCGGGGAAAGACCCAGGTCTCTGCCTCTCCTCCTGGGTCAGCAGCACAGAGAGAAATGTGGCTCCGGGGGTGCCAGCCTGGCCACATCCTGAAAGCCCAGGGCAGGCAGGCAGCTGGGTCCCGAAGGCCGTAGGGACCCTGCTCGCAGCAACCCACAGTGGATGCTGCCCCAGCTGGGCCGTCCTGCCTCAGTAGCGCCGGCACTGAACGGGCCTGCCGGGCCCCAGGCCGGCGGACATCCCCCGGCATGGCTCCTCACACCTGCGGGTCTGGCCTCCCCGACCCCCTGCAAACCCCAAGGCACTCCCCGCTTACTCCACCACCCTCGACGTCCCAGGGCCGAGACTGGGGCCCTCCTGTCCCCAGGGAAGGCGGTTTCGTGGTCTCCTCAGCCAGCCGGTTCGGGCTGTTTTCGGGTTCTGCGGCATCCCCGGGCGCGGGGGCCCACGGAGGTGGTTTCTCCCCGCGGAGCGGGAGGCGCGTACCCAGCGATGGCTGTGCACGTGCCTGTGCGTGTGCCCCGCTGCAGGCCTGGAGCCCCGCCCCCGAACCTAGGACGTGCGACTGGCTCCGTGCCCTCTGCTCTCCAGAGGCCGCCTGCAGCCTGTCCGTGAGCAGGTAAATGCCTCCCCATTCCCAAGTCATAGTTCCTTCTTCCTCTCTCTGCTCGCCTTTGACAGGTGGCAGAAGAGCCGATTCCCCTCCCCTCAGAGGCCACGTCTCCTCTCCCATCTGGTGACAAGCGCTCACCTTCCCACAAAGGCTGCTTCAAGGCCAAAATGGCCAAAGCTGGAGGGGCCTCTGCTGCCCAAGCCCCCAGGCAGTGAGCAGCAGGAACCCCAGGCCCTGTGTCCCCTGCAGGCAACTCAAGCGCAGGCCCAGCCCACTCGGCCACTCTGCCTCACCTCCTACGGCTTCTAAGGCCCTCCTTGAGCCCAGCACCGAGAGGAGAACTGTCCCTTTGTCCCGGTCTGTGGCATTACATGGGCCTAACAGAGGACGCTGGGACTCCTGGCATTGCTCACGGTTTCCTAGAATGCTGGCGTCAGCCATGGCTTTAGGGTGTGGCTGCCCAACGTCACCATACGTCTGAAGGGAACGAAGGGGACACACGGATGGACTTGGACAAGGAACAAGGGTACCCACTGCAGTATTCCTCCATGGTGCCCAGAGTCACCCAGCCCAAACACAGCCCAAACCACTGCCCCTTACTCAGGACAGCCTGGACGTTCCTGAGCTCTGGATCTCTGACCAGACCATTAAGCAGTACTTTTGGGGGGGGGGGGGGGGGGGGCGGGGAGAAGAGGGTGAGATGAAACTAGCTCCCTTCTTCTGAAGAAACAGGCTTCCTGGAGTAACCAGGAGTCAGACAAGGCAGGAGACATAGTCGGTACCTCCTTGTCAGAGATCAACCTGCATTCAGCAGGCGGAGTGTGGTGGCCCCATGGGGTTCGGGGAGCAGGCAACACGACCCCCATTTGGGGAAATGCTAAATCCAGAGGGAGATCCACAGCCAAGCCCAGAAGAAGGGTCTGCACCATCCATCCGATTCAGCGCGCCCCCTTCTGGGCTAAGTTCCTCAGTAACGCGGGCACGTGGTTGGGGAAGGCTCCGCCACCAGCTCTGGCTCTTGCTGGTGTGTGTTTCCAACTTTCCTTCCCCCTCAGCAGTTCAAACCTATGCAACCATGAAGGAATCTGGGGGAGAGAGCAGCAGCCCAGGCTGGAAATCCTGGCCTGTGACCCAGAACACAGGGGTTATCCCCACGACCAAGAAACCTCCAGTGGCCTCAGGGAGGCCCTCCCCAGGCCCTTAGGAGACCACGCGACCTCGGGAGGCCCAGGTACAGCCCCACAAGTCATGCACTGCACAACCCCAAAAGGCACCACTCTCAAAGATGACAGCATGAATGGGGCTCCCAGGAGCTGTGCAGCGTGGAGGTCCTGGGGCCACCTCTCCTTGACCAACTACTCACCATCCACACTAGGGCCCGGGGACTTACAAAAGAGGTTAAAAAAAAAAAAAAAGGCACGGACATATTTTGTTCCTTTTTCAAGAACAGATTAAATAGTTTCTGAAATAATTTTGTAAGGCTGATTTAGATCTTCAGTTGAGGTGGAGGGAGGACAAAAAGGAAAAGCAGGCCTTTACCTAATTTCTTGGAAGGAGCTACTCCCCGCCCCCCTTTTTCTGGTCCTTTCCACAACTATCAGACCGTGGCTTATAAATTTCTAACTTCTACTTTGGTTTTTCACTGGCTGACCCAGAAAAGCTATTCCAGCCTGTGTGTGACTCTCTGAGCATCACGTCCACTAGGGGGCAGGAGGCGCAAAGCCACACAGAGCCAGGCCGGGTGTCTCGGGCTTCAGGGGAGGTGGCACGAAGATTTGACTTGAAGTCATTTGTGTGTCAGGCTTTCTATTTAGGGAAGCACAAGGCCATCTTTAATTATCAGATCCCCTAGGACTTGAGCCACTGTGGCAGATGACACTGAAGAGGGAGAGGCTGCTGGCGTTAACTCCTGACTTTTCTATTCTAGCCCCACAGGTGGCAAGACCAGGGGGGTTGCAGCCCCCCACCCCCTCTATATCACCCCTCCATCTAAGGCCTTCGTCAGAGCTGCTGAAGCCACATGTCAGCTCTCTCACTCACCCTGCAGCAAATCAGCCCGGAGAAGGGGATAGGTATCAAGAATATTCTGTGTGACTCCTAGAAAACCCAATGGAGTTAGGTAGAGATAACTCCAACTAAGCCAAGCAGCTGTCTTGACTCTGAATAATGTGGTCAGAGAGCAGGTCATGGGAGCTGGTAAAAAGCCAAAGATAATGGCATAAAACCTAAGAGTCAAATTAGGGTAAAGATCATACACGGCCCACTTTCTGTTCCCATGCTGGCTGCTCGAATCCCAGCCCAGCCTGAAGGCCAAACTTGAGTGCCCACTGGATTCTGGTCTCATCTGTCAGGGCCCCCACCCTCCTACCAACAGCACACATACCCTGAGTCCAGGCCCTACATGGTGTGGGGCTGTTAATCAAGGTCTTCCACTTGGGATTCTAAACTCAGCCATTCCCCCTGGAACTCAGTGGGAATAGGCCCTGGAAAATAACCTGGTCCCTCTGGGAAGCCCAATCCACAGTCAAGACCTTCAGGGATGATGTGAACCAGACAGACCTCGAGTGACACAGGGAAGGAAGAGCTATACCCATTACTGGAGGACTGCACTCTGAGTAGGGCTTAGTGCCAGGCCAGCAGAGACCATGCGGAGAGACAACCTGTGACTTTCAGAGAGCGTTTCCAGGCAACAAGCCTGGGAGTCTGTCTCCTCTGCTTGGGGAAACCCCCGCACCCAGAGCTCAGCAGGACCGGGGGGGTAGTCTGATCACACGGACCAGGGGAAGTGTGAAGGATGCTCCCTACCGCACCCACAAAGGGGAGGCCCCCACTGCAGAAGCCCACACGCGCACAGACACCTGCAGACACAGACGCATGCTCGAGAACCAGGCACTCCCCCCCCCCGCCCCGCGCACCCGGCAGTGACTCATACCCTCTGGGTGGCATGATTCAGCATCTCCTGCCAGGCGGAGTCGAACTGCCGCTTGTCATCCTCCAGCAGCCGCTGCTCGGCCAGGGAGATGGTTTCCTTGGCGGCACGGAGCACCTCTGTGGCCCTCTGGAAGTCCTGCGTGGCTTTCTGAGCTTCCAGCTGAGCCTGTGCAAGGAAGAACCCTCGTGAGGCCTCAGGAAATGGCAGGGGCCCCCTCTGGCCCAACACACCCTACAAAAGATGATCTTCCTGAGGGCTGGGACCTGCTCTGTCCATCTCTGCCCTTCCAAGTGGGAACAGGCCTGGTACCAGCAGGGCCTTGTAAAAGCTGGACACGGGGACAGGTGCCAGGTAGGTGAGTAGATGATTTTACAGTCCAGGGCCCAAGAGACCAGATAAACATACCGGCTCTCGGTCAGAGCTGGAGATGGCAAACCCGTGGCCTTTCATTGAAAAGCTCTCATTTGCTAATGAGGCCACGGTGGACAGATACAGTGCTCCCCAATACCATCCCTGCCTGGAACCATGGCTCAGTGCAAGCATTCAGAACCAGAAGGGCCCCTGAGATCACAGTCCAATGGCGTCATTCGACAGGTGGCTCCGAGAGACCCGGCCAGACCACACAAAGCTGGCAAGAAGCCGAGCTGTGACTGGACACTAGGCGCTGCAAGTCCCACTAAGTGCCATCATTCTGCCAGCCAGGCCCTCACCCAATTCACACTCACCAACGGTCACGGGGAAGGACTGAATGGTCACGACACAGCCTGCCTTTCAAGGAACATCGGGTGGGAGCAGGCACATAAATCGTAGCAGACCGTACATTACACCGCCACCAGCCACATGTGGCTAGCAAGCATTTGAAATGTCCTTAATCCACACTGAGTATAAAGCACCCCAAATTTTAAAGGCTTAGTACCAAAAAAAGAATTATTAACAATCTCAATTTTCATAGTGATTACGTGAGGAAATGATAGGATTTTGGATGTACTTAAATAGATGATCTTATTAAAATTAATTTCACCTGTGTCTTTTTTTTTTTTTTTTTTTTTTTTTTTACTGTAACTACCAGAAAATTTAAAATTACATAGTTGGCTCACATTCTATTTCTTCTGGACAGTAAACACATCTCCTCCAAGAGTGGCCCATGAGATTGCATCAGGAATCAGCAACAAAACCCCCTCAGGCCCCCACTCTGAATTTCCCAGCAGAGCACAAGCAAGCCACTGCCCAACGCTGGGCCGCAGCAGCATCTGACCCACCCACCCTCCGTTACCCAGATCGGTTACACAAGCCCGCGGACATCCACGGGGTAGCCCCTGGCACTCAGGAGAGGGGAACAGGGGCCCTATCCATCCCCAGAATGAGTCTCACATGACTTAGAGGAAGTCTTGGAGAACCACAAGACAAAGATGGTTAAGGAGAACAAAACAGACTTGGAAAACACCAGCCCCCAAGGCAAGGAACAGTGCTGTCACCCCATGGGTGCCACTCTCCACCCTTCAGGCAACAGTGGACACGTGCTGTGTACCACACCCAACCCAACCCTCCAGGACAATGATCTAGTCAGGGAACAGACAGGCATGGAGGGGACATCCAGAATCTGTCCCACAGAGCTGAGCACTGGAGCGCCCTGGGAGGGAGATACAGAAAGTAGGAGGGTGTGTAGGACAAATTACTTCCAGGAGAGGGAATCCAGGGCTACTTCTGAAAAGACAATGATCCCGGAGGACTAAAGAACATGACGACCTGAAAAATGCAGGGTTGGTGGGGGGCCAGGAGGAAGCAGCCTCGTGAACCACAGTATCTGCAGGAGACCTTGACAAAGGCGAGGATCAAAGTTTCAAAAGGTAGAGGAAGAGCACTGAGTAATGCATGGAATTGCTGAATTGTTATGTTGTACACCTGAAACTAAAATAACACTGCAGGTTAACTACACTGGAGTTAAAAATAAACATAGAATAAAACAAAATAAGAAATAAAAGTATGTATACTGCCATCAAAAAAAAAAGTTCCAAAAGGAATCAAGAGTGGGGGCCTGAATGAACACCAGACTAATGCTTCAACCAGCAGCCCCGGGGCCTGCCTGCTGGCGGAGGGCCGCTGTGTGGCCCTGGGCCGCATGGCCAGGCAAGGGCGCCTCCGAGACACAGTGGGGACAAGGGGCCCGGCCCTACAGAACTGACCAACCCGCCGCGCGGTAACAAGACAGCACGGCGTGCTACTCCAGCCTGCAGGCCAGTCTGTGGATGTCCCGTGAGAGGACAGCCCGGGTGGGGCCCTCCCTTGGCCTAGCTGTGCTCCGGGGCAAGTGGGGTGGCACGGGCGCCCGCCCCACAGACCACCCACCGGCTTCGAACCGACACCAGCAGACAATAATTAATCCCACAGGATTCTCACATTTCTGAAGATGGGATTCGTATTTGTGTTTTTCAGGAAATTTTAGTATTTCAATTCAGCAACACTTAAGGGTAAACTCTCTTCCCCCAGGTCTCCCTGCTTGATTTAGGAAGCTTTCCTTTCTTCAAATGAAAGAAAGAGCTGAAATGTGGCTGCTGTACCACAGACCCAGAAGCCCTTCGCCTGCTGTCTTGCATCTGATGAATTCAAATAAGGAAGCCAGCTCTGTACACAGAGGGGGCGAAAGGAAGCCCATCCGAAGGGGCCTTTAGAAGAACACGCTGTCAGGTCGCTGTCAGGTCTGTTGAGTTTCTGAATTTTCCACAAGGCTCCTTCGCTCCTGTATGGTAGGATCAGAAATGTGCCTGCCTTGTCCTATCAAAGATCTAATATGAGGCTTCAGTCCACCCTTGACCTATGGAGACCGGATGGCACGTCTCCATCACCTATGTGCCTGCTCACTCATTCAAGAAAGCGTGGGGCGGCTGTTCAGCAGCACTGTCTGTAGTAGTCACCTCTCCTGGGAAGAGAGCCTGTATGTCTCGGGGCGAGGCAACGTGCCAGCTGGAGACCCTACTTCCCAGCCTCGAAGACAGCTAGTGCCCTTCCAACTTCGAGCTAAGGAGATGTAAATGGACATTGAGTGAGCCTTCCAAGACGGCTCCTTTGTCTTTCCATTTGTGATATTAACACAATGACCGGTACTTCAACAGCCGTTTTGGGTCATGAGGCCACCCTCCTAAGGATAGAGGAAAAGTAAGTTAGGTCCCTGCCCTGGATTGCCTACCTCCTGACTTTTTAAATGACAGAAAAAATAAAGGCTCATGTTTAAACCAGTTTTCTGTGACATTCAGTCAAATCCGAACCTGAATGATAACACGTGTTCCCTCTCTACAGCTGAGCTACTTTGCCAACCTGACGGAAGTGACTACAGCGACTAGCAGAGACTGGTCAACTCTCCCTCGGCTTCTTTCTGGCTGCTCCCGGCCCATTTTACTACTAACAAGCCCAAGGAACCAACCTTCTGGGGATTCCTAAAGGATCCCAAAGCTCACGGCCTCTTTGTAAGGCATTTCATCAAACATTTTCTAAAACCACATTCACAAGGAAGGACGGGGCAGGGGAGGGGAGGGAGCAGTCTATCGTCCCCTTGCTAGCAGGATGCAGTCCATTCAGCACTGCCGAGGAACCTCCTGGAGACTCGTCTCTGGAGGGGAGGGGCCCAACCCCAAAATAGGGGTTCCAATTCAGTCGGGAAAACAGACACATTCAAAACAAGACAGACTGCAACAGTAACAGAGGTGTAAAATGCTGTGGGAAGAGAGAAAGATTTGTCAAAGGTTTCCCACCCAGGGAAGACCCAGCAAAGGAGACGGTGTTGGCACCAGGCTAGGTCATGGTAATACAGGAGGCATCCATGAGTTTACACACACATCTAACTGGGGAGGGTTAACTTCAAGATTGCTTCCCAGTGTCCTAATGGGACACGTGACCTCAAAATCAGAAGCTGACTTAGCAAGCCCAACAGGGGCTGGCTAGCCAGTTCTCACTGGTGTATGAGGGAGGACACCCAGAAATCTTGGGCACAACCAATGGCAGCAAGTTTTATCTTCAAACTCTAAAAAAGGACCTAAGCCCTAGTATTCATATATTGCTCCTGGTGTGCACAAATCAGGCTGTGGTTCTCCCAGCAGAGAACCCAGTTAGCAAACTGAAGGGCTGAGGCTCTGCCTAGAAGAGTACTGACGAGGAAAATGGTGGGGGAGCTGGGTTTTCGCTGTAAGATGCAACACAGGAAAACTTTGAACATCTTTATGACTCATGGATACTAAAGACTTTCATGGAAACATCTCTCTGGAAAGAATTTTAAAAGGCTGCTCATGAATGAATTTGCTAAGTGACCTTCATTAGACTCTGGCCTGGGGCCAGCTGTGACTGTGAAGGCCTCACATGCGTGAGTGTTCCACGGTGTCATCAATAAGGCGGTGGAGGGGAGCGTGAGCGGAGAGGTCCGCCATTGTCCAGGCTGCCAGGAGAAGGGAAAGGCCACAATCCTGGCCATCTACTAGCCTTCCACCCCATGCCATATTTGGGCTCAGGAAGGAACGAGAGTATCTGGACGTTTGCGCTGGTTGCAACAAAGGGTCAGGGTAGAAGGAAGTTTACAGACCATCCAGTTCAAGGCCTTCATTTTTCAAAAGATGACCCAGCAATGCAAGACAACTTGCTGAATGTCACACAGCTATTCAGTGCCTGGCCACAGCCAGGAAACCAGAGCTGCTGACCCCTAAACGTGGCTAGTTCTGCTCTACCTCTAATATGAGGCTTCAGTCTACCTTTGACCCATGAAAACTGGATGGTATCTCTCCATCGTTTACCATCACTCATCTCCAACCTGCATAACTTTGGCAAGGACATAAGCACCGCACGACTGGACGGTCTCCCTGTAACTAATACATACCAAGAAGAGCTGCTCAGGGGACCAAGGATGAGATGAGAATTCAAGGTGTGCGTGGGACTGCTGCCTGCCACCTGTGGCTCATGCGGGGGCCACTAACAGACAGCTAGTCGGCTAAGGAAATTGGAAAGGAATCTCATCACACACGGCTTCCCAAAGCCAAGCTTCAGCTGGGGGTGGCTCCAAGTCACGGACAGCGCCCCCACGATGAGACCAGTCTCGTACCTGAGTGCTAGCAAAGCCCTAAGGATGGAGACAGGTGGTTATAAGACAGTAATGATAGCAGTTACTGTTTGAGCATTTATCCGGAGTCAGATAATGTGTGAGAGGTGCTCTGAATACAGTACCTCATTTCAATCTCAAAATTCCACTATGAACGCAGTCCAATTATTATCCCTCCTTTATAAAGGAGACCAACACTCAGAAAGGTTAAATAAATTGCCCCAAATCACACAGTTAACAAGGGTGAGGTCAAGACTCAAAGCCTGAGCCTATGTTCTAAATTTCTATTAAATACCACCTGCTGGGGCTACAGACTCCTCACAAAGAGGTCAAGCTCACTTCCGTCTTACCCCTGCACCTGAAACAAGGCCATGCTGGCCATTGCTACGTAGATCCAAGTAGGTAGGGGCGTGCCGGGAGAAAAGAAGTCAACCACAAGGACAGCACGCTGCTGCCCCAGAGTGCACGCAAGGAGCAGGCCGCTGCTGTCCGAGCGGAGCACGCACAGTGAGGAGCCAGCGTGCAGACAGTAGGGTCCAGAAGCTGATCCTGAATGCCCTCCAAGCTTAACCGCTCCTACAGCCCCTAATGCTACTTCCTTATCTGCTCTCGGGAACAACTTGCATCCCACTCACAGAGGAGAGCACGGAGGATGGAAGAGACAGGGAAGCATCTGTCAAAAATCACACTCCCATTCCGGGTCCAGGTCCTCCTGGGAGTGGAAGCAATTACAGAGCAACCAGTCTTCCAGAAAGCCCTGGATGCTGGGACATGTAAAGGAAGATGGGGGTGCCCCCCTTTCTTCTAAAGAGGGTGGGGAAGACACCTGCCTGGGCGGAAGCAGAGGCTGCCCGGAGTAGGAGGTCAGCGACAACCCTCCAGCGAACATGGGGCTGCAGGGCACTGAGGAAAGGGAGGCCCGGCTTCTCCTGCTGGGTCAGTGCTCCAGCTGGGCTGGCCCCAAAGCCCACAGGCATCAGGACACAGTTGCTGCACTGAGCAGCCACTGGCAGGGGACCCTCTGTCCTTGTTTTGCTTTTCTCTTTTTAAACTGGATACAGTTTTGTTCTTGCCTCTATAGTGAATGTTGTCTGTGCTGCTGGAAAGAACCCATCTTCCAGCTAGAAGCTCATGAAGAAAAGTCCCAGATTCCTCTCGAGGCCTCTGAGGAAACCAAAATTTTTGAAAGCAGGATCCAAACCCCTGCTGGCCTCAGTGAGGGAGGCATGTCCGGGATAAACATCAAAGGGGACAACAGACAGGGGCATCCGTTCTCCGTGCGATTCAAGCTCTCGTTTTTTGCGTGTATTCTGAGCAATCCTAGTCATCAGCAGCTGCCAGACAGTCTGAGCCTCTCAATTCTGAACACTTTCAATCCTTCCACACCCCCTTCAAACTTCTGTCTGAGGTTAACCGAAGGGTGGCCGGAGATAGGAGCCGGCCATTTTGACGAGGCTGTTTGGCTCCCAAGGACATTTTGGATACAAACATTTTAATCAGAATTACCCCAGGGTAGATACATTTTCATTTGAAAGCATTTTCTACAGAAAATTCCACTACAGTCCATTCAGTTCCTTGATCATTTTTCATCCCCAGTGTTTCTAATTTTTCATTTTTCTTTAGTCAAAGTTATTTTTATAAAAATCAGTTCTTTTCTGCTTCAAATCAATAGATTTGATTCACTGAACGGTTTCATCCATATCACACTTTACTAATTACAGCTTGTGCCACGGAGCTTTTCATTATTTTTCTCAAACTCGGTTTTCCTGGATCAATTTTGGATAGCCCTAAAAACCTGCTGAGCACATGGGACAATTTCCACTCAGTCCCAGCTGTCACCGTGCACAGGCTGAGCCATTATCAGTTAATAGTCAACGGCATAATACAGGATATAATAAATGATAGAGTCGAAATTAAAGGTCCATGGTGTGTATCTGTGAAAATCATGAGAAGACTGTGTGCGCTTCTGAGACAGAATGTAGGGCCTGCAGCGGTTTCAGAGGACAGGCCACAAAGCTCTTTAAGGGATCCCCGTGTCAAAGGGGCCGCGCGGGATTAGAAAAATCAAGGTCAGATCAAGCTCTGTTCTGAGGTTAAATATGAGCTACTTAAAAATAAAAAATTAAAAAGTTTGGGTGACTGGGTGGCTCCGTCGTTAAGCGTCTGCCTTCGGCTCAGGTCATGATCCCAGGGTCCTGGGATCAAGGCCCGCATCCGGCTCCCTGCTCGGTGGGAAGCCTGCTTCTCCCTCTCCCACTCCCCCTGTTTGTGTCCCCTCTCTCACTGTCTCTGTCAAATAAATAAATAAAATCTTTAAAAAAATTATAAAGTTATTATCTATGTTCGAAACAACACAGCTAGAAGGGAGAGCTGGGGGCTGGGAGGGGTTAGATTGGCCAAGGCTTAAACACCGTAGAAGCCGGACGAAGAATAATACGGGGCTCTATTACACTATTCACTACTTTGTATTTGAAATCTTCTATAATAAAAAGTAAAAAAGAAAACAAATGCTATCATTTGCAATTACCCACTTAGGGTTTTCTAGAAATGCACTAATACAGGAGGTGCTAGCCACATGTGGCTATTTACAATGAAATAAATTAAAATGTCAGTTTCTCTAGCCACATTTCAAGTGCTCCACGGCCACATGTGGCTAGTGGCTCCCATACTGGACAGTGCAGATACGGAACGTTTCCAACGTCACGGAAAGTCCTACTGGACAGCGCTGGCCTAGATACTGTGCAACCCTGAAAGGAAGGGCGACAAAAGATCTCGGCTAACATCCATAGTCTTGAATTTGCTGTGCTCCTTAAAACAGCTGCATTCCTGCCTTAGGTGATTCATAACCAGACATTTAAAAACCCATCCTAAAGGAACCTGGAGGATACACTGTGGCAAGACTTGGATGTGGGGAAGGCCTGGCCACCCAATATGGTGTTGTGACCCTGTTTCTGGCAGGACCACTCCCCGTGGCCACCCAGGGCCTCACACTGACCAGGGCAGGGTCTAACTCAAGGGTTTCAGTTGGGGTCTTTGGGGAGGTTCTTCCAGGATTGAGTCCACCTTGGCGGGTCTCCCGTGAGGGGCATTAGCCCGCAGCTAACCTCTGGACGCAGGCATACACACCCGCATCAGACCCCAGGGCTTCCCGATCCACTCAAGGGCCACTCGTCCCTCTGCGTTAGGTTGGCACCACTTGTCACCCTACCAAACCTCCCCAATTTGGCCAAAATCTTCTGGCAGGAGGAAGGCACAGGCCTTGGACTTCCCCAGGGCACCGGGGGCCACTTAGTCCAAATCAGCATGTCAGAGCCTGTCCACCGGCGCAGGTCTCCGACCCCCCCCACACTCCTACCCCATTCAACTATCAGCGGCTTACACGGTCTGCCAGCCACGCACGGCACACCCCGGCAGGCCCCCCGATCAAATCCTTTCTGTTGTTGCAAGGACACGACAGGTGTCCGGCCCTCCCCACCCACCCCAGCTAGAAGGACGACACCTACTTCCTCCTCAGGCTTCCTCTTGCTCTCACATACACCCTGGCTGGGCACGGCATCTGTGGGCTACAGAACGACCAGCTGGCACGAATTTGGGGCCGGGCTTGAGGCAGAGGCATGAGGCAGAGGACAGCAGCTATGCCCAGTGTCAAGGCCCGCGTGACCCAACAGCATCCCAGAAGCCACCACCACACCTGGATCCCTGCTCCACAGAGTCAAGTCACCGAGTCTTCGGGCTCAAGGCGATGGAAAAAACGTGAACCAATCGTTTTCTTTTATGGAATAAAATCCAAGAGCCTAACAAAGTAAGATGGCCAGCTCCAGGGCACAAGTCACATACCCCATCTCTTAAATTCTTCAAACGTGTGCAAACGCAGAGTTCCCCTGCTGTGGCGGTTTCCCCAAATTCAGCACGGGCTGTACCTTCGTCTCCACAAGCCCATTCCAACGTATCTCCCTCTCTGCCTTGGCCCCCCACACTGTCACGCCCAGGACACACAAAGCATCAGCATCGCCCAGTGCGAAGGCCACAGAGACACACACACCAACCAGGGAAGCCATCCCATCCTTTCCAGGGAAATGCAAGGTGGACCCAGGGCCACGACACAGGCCTGATCACCGCCCCGCATCCTGGGGGGGTGGAGAGCGCGGCTCTATGCTGCAGGGCAGTGGGGAGGCGAGGGGGCCAGACCACCACACCGGGGGCGAATCCACAGACTCTGTAACCATGCAACACTTCTCTGTGCTAGTCAGGAGCCCCCGTTTCCTGTGAGGAGGATAGAGAAGCCGAGAAGTGGGCGTAGGAGGAACTGGGACGCTGGAGCCGGGAACAGCATCTCCCTCCCCTCAGCCACAGCCAGGGAGTCAAAGGCTAGCAGCCATGAGGCGCCCCTGGAGCAAAGCTCTGATCCCCGATTCTCCCCTTCCTCTCCAGGGGAGGAGCAGGTGGCCCACTGGCCCCCGCGCCGGGCTCGGCCCCTGCAGACACGCCCTCTCTGCTGTCAACTCTGCACAGGGCCCCCCGCAATTCCAGGGACTGCTCCCCGGAAAGATGTGCCTTCCAACACCAGGGGGACAACCAGGTCCCCCTTGCAGCCCTCCAACCCCCAGGGACCCCAGCTCTTAACAGACCACAGTGGCAACAAAAGAAACCCTCCAAAGCCCCGCACAGACCGGAGCGGACTGAACAGCACAGCTGGGCCACTCTGAGGCAGCACGCTTCGTCCGGAGAACGGGGAGCAACAGGGGCTATTCCCGGCACCCACGATGGCCATTGTCTTGGGTCTACAACCTTGAACAAGTCATTAGACTTCTCGGACTGGAATGCCAAGGCCTCTGCTAGTTCCCAGGGAGCCTCGTTTTCAGCACTGAGGATGCATAATGACAGCAGGGCTCACAAGGTCATTCTGGAATGAGGTGTCCGGCTTCAACAGGTGGAAACACTCAGTCGGCAAGGAAGTTAGGCACTGAGCTATTTCGCTTCTGCCGTCAGCATTTTTATTGTGTGTGTTTGCAAATCTTCCAAAATACAAAGTTAATAAAATTGCTTCTTGAGGCGCTTCTCAGTCAGCTATCATTTTGCTCTTTATCTACGACAGAGTTCTTTCTGTAAACTCAAAACTATGTCCCTGGGTTGGGCAACAGCGTAATGCAAGGGCAAAGGGGAGGCCCGCACTGTCAAGTCAACATAGAACAGCTGTGTCAGGTCAAACGGTTTAAACCAATAGTAAGAAACACATTTTTAATACAGCTGGGGAAATCTGAAGAAGGACTGGGTACTGGAGGATATTATAAGAACTTTAATTTTCTTAGGTGTGAAAACGTGATCTCTTAGAGGTTTTTATCTATGAGAGATAAAATACATAAGTATTTATGGTTGAAGGTATATGATCTCAGAATAGTTTTAAAATAAGAAAACAGGAGAAGAGAGAAGATGTGATTGGCAAGATGCTAGTTGCTGCTGGTGGTGATGGGTACAGAGAGGTCGCTGATTATTCTCTCTGCCTTGCTATATACTTGCAATATTCCATCATAAAAAGCGGTCAAGAAATGTTTTTTGAGGGGCGCCTGGGTGGCACAGCAGTTAAGCATCTGCCTTCAGCTCAGGGCATGATCCCGGCGTTATGGGATCGAGCCCCACATCAGGCTCCTCCGCTGGGAGCCTGCTTCTTCCTCTCCCACTCCCCCTGCTTGTGTTCCCTCTCTCGCTGGCTGTCTCTCTGTCAAATAAATAAATAAAATCTTTAAAAAAAAATGTTTTTTTGAAGACCTGGCTGTTAACCTGCCACATAATCACAAAACTCAGAAAATGTTACTCACTGAAAAGACAGAGAAACCAAAGCTATCTGTCAAAAGTTGTCCTCACTAAAGGCAAAATTTAAGTGGAATAATAAATAAAACCAAGGAAACACCAGTAGGATTGCCAAGGAGGGAAAGTTAGGCATCAGCATGTTGTCCGAGCAAGAACAGGTCTCTAAGACTGGAAGGGCACCCAAGCTCTCAAAGCCTACCCTGCCCATATCTGAGATGCATCAAAACATGGGGGTCCAACACTGGCCTCCCAACACCCTGTTAGTGGCCAAACCACTCCAGCTGTCAGCTCTGCGTCTCTTCTGCTATGACTTAAAGCCCTCGGCTCTTTCTCAGTCTCTGGCAAAAACAGAGAAGAAACAAATACATATACTCACGTGCCACAGAGCACTTGCAAGGCAGGCTGAAACCCAGTTGCCGGGACCTGGCTAAGTCCTGCCCTTCCCTGCACCCCACTTTTATTGCCCTGAGAGAGGAAGGACGAAGGAACTGGGGCAGGCGTGTTTATGAAATCCTACTATGTGCCAGGTGCTCCTGCACCCGGGACCCTAGCCTACAGCCCTGCTGGTGAAGTTATTATTGTACCCATTCTACATCCAAAGAAATGGAGGTTAAGGAACTGGTCCACGGTCACACGCTAGAAAGAAAGGACAGACTTCGAACCCCAGCCCTCCGACTCAGGGACCTGGGGAGGAAAAGCACACACACAGCCCCGTATTGTTCCACTTCCCCAGGGGTAAAGCTGACAAAACGGATTCCCTAGATCTGGATGAGAAGTCACAGGACCCTCTGGGCCACCCGGGGTTTGGTAAACAATCTCCACCACACCGTTTGCACACCCACTCTGCCGAGCCCCGGGGCCAAGAGCTTTTGTCTGTAGAGCACCCAAAGGCTTGACAAGCCCTGCCCAAGCTCCCCCCCCCCCCAGTTCTGTACGAGGAACAAATGTGCCCTAAGGAAACCTCGGCAGATGTTTCCAGCTTCAGTTCTTAACCGGATTGTTTTACAAACTTTCCAACTCGTCTCCAAGATTCCAATCTCACAGAGCCAACTGAAACTCCGCATGGTACGGATTTAATCCCTCACAATTCCACTTAGGACACCTGGTAATCTTTCTGAAGTGCACATCTGATGACGTCACTCCCTAACACTCTCCCCACCCCCAACACACTCAGGCCACAGACCAGGTTCTCATTTCCCACCCATCCAGTGAGGCCCAACCCCTCACCATTCCTTCAACATTCCTCGCTCTTTATGCCCCATTCCCTCCGCCAGCAACACATGCCCTTCCTCCTTGTCTCCACCTAGGGAACTCCTACTCACCCCTTAAAACCCATCTCAAACCCCCATCTTCTGTGAATTCCTTTTTCACAGCAGTATACTGGACTCATTTGTTTAACAATCATACCTTCTTTCTTAAGACACTTCATAGGCAAAGAAAAAAAAAAAGTTGTCATGCCTCAGCCTCTTCCTTGAAGTGAACAGTCCTATTCTCCTAGGACTTACAGGTTCCCCCCCTTTTCTCAACTCTCATTGATAAGTTTCCCAACACTTGATGGAGAACTCATTCAGACTGACCTGCACTGCCCGACAGCGGCGGCGCACATGACAGTTTGCGGAACACAGCTTCTCGAGGCCGGGAACTGTGGTTTGTACCTTACCACTCACAAAGACCAGCACAGAGATGACACACATCCCCGCCCAAAGCCACTCGCCCAGGTACTTGGGTGATACTGCCCACCATGGGCTCCTGCAGCCCATTCTGCCGAGGAAGGCCATGATCACCGTCTGCCGACATGGGTGAGGAGACTAATGAGCAGTCTCTGGTTGATTGGTTCAGGAAATCCCCACCGTCCCCAAAACAGTAATGACTCTGACTCCTGAAAATCACATTCAGAAGCGAATCTAAGGTGACATGCACAACCTATGACAGAGAGAGACACCATTAGCTCACCACAGGGAGGTGAACTCTGGATTCCAGAGCTGGCCAGAGCTCTGCCCGACCTCCTCACCACCTGCCCGCCTGTCGCACATGCCACAGGCCAAACTTCCATGGGCCACCTGTGCTCCTCCTGTCTCCGTTTGGAGGCTGCTTTCTAAAACGACTAAGATAAATGGGCTAAAGTCCTTAACATCGCTCTTGCCCCTGAGACACGACATAGAAGAAATAATGGGAGCATCTGTTGATGGTCCCTTCCCCCCCAGCTGGGATCCATCAAAAGAAGTTCTCAATTGAAGCTTCCTTCTATCAGCCAGCACTGGTCTCCCGCCAGCCAGCACCCCACAGCCACTTGGCTTCACTCCCATGAGGCTGCCATTAACACAGGCAGAGGACACGCCCATTCTAGACAAAGTGACTTCCGTTAACACTAACTCACTCGGCAACCTGGAATGGATGGTCAGGAAAAAGGTTCTCGGAGTTCTATTCTTGGTATGGAAGCCTGGGAGAAACCCACCAAGGGGTCCTGAAGGGAAATGAGGGAGGAGACGAAACAGTAGGACAGTTCAACACCAGAGTCATTACCAAGTGCTAAGTGATGAGAGACACCTGGCCAATCCCCCAGACCCAGGACCCTTGGAGTTGGTGCGACAGCAGAAAACAGCCAGAAACCGCAGTGTCCCCTTTCTGCATAGTGCATGGAATTTCTATGACCTCAACAGCAGCATCGCCAGTGACCCAGGAAGCCTTAGAAGAGCAGGGACTGTGTTACTGAACTTTTTAATTCCCAAAACCTAGCCTAGTGGCCCATGACTGCAGTTGTTTAAGAAATATGTATTTAATTAAGGTACCAAGCTAGGGTACAAATGATAAGCCACAAACAACTCCCTTGTGGTCAATCTTTTAATGCTCCATGTGATGTTTTTTCTTCTGTGGCTCACACAATCAGATTAATGTCTCTCTGGGCACAATTATCCTTGGAAATGCCCATTTACGTGATGTGAAAACTCACTTGAATAATGACCTGTCTACACAAAATTGTGTGGTGTGAATCCCATTCTCTCAAGATCTAAATAACCCCTCTTCCAGGAACTCCACCGTGCCTCCTTCCGGCTAAAAGATCCATAACCCAGGTCCCAGTGGGTCTTCAGAAAATGTGTTCCTGGGTGAAATTTTACTCCCTCTGAATTCACAGGACCAAGTTTCTATACTTTTTTCACCCCTCTGCCACATTATAAGATAGTGGATGTGGAAAAACACTGAAAACTGCCCGACATTTGAACATTGTCTCCTGACATGTCTCTTGAATCATTCTGCTCTTCACTTGGTCTTCTTGACAAGATTACAAACTCCCTGAAGACAGCGGCCACGATCTGTACATCTGGGTGTCACTACCACCAGGACAGTGAAGAATGCGCACTTAGAAACAGGGACAATTCCAAGCCCTCCATGAGCCAAAGACCTTGGCTGGCCCTTGCCACCTTCCCTGAGTTCCAGGCTTCCCTGGGTCACAGGGTACAGCCAGAGGAACAGCCGAGACACTGAAATGTCAAACCCCCTCCTCCAGCCCATCTTCTGCCTCTGGGGCGGCATGACTTGGCTTAACTTCTACCTGCAATAAGATCTCCCAAGGAATTCAAGGTCAGGGGGATGCAGACGAAAAGCAGGGCTTCGCATAAATAAGAGTTAGCACAACATAGCTCCCTGCTTAGCTCAGGATATGTACAAGCTGGGGGGTCAGCTGCGAGACAAGGCAAAGCTGTCCACGCGGCCACGGCCGGCAGACCCCGCAGGAGCAGGCTGTCCGGAAGAGTAGCCCCTCTGGCCACTGGAGCCCGTGCCACTTCAAGTCACCTAGGAATCTCTGGAAAAGACAGGAATGGCCTTGTGACAGGGCCTCAGCAGCAGCTGGGCGCCCGGCTCAGGGAGGCAAGGGCAGCACCCGCCGGCATGGCAGGGGCGCTCCGAGGGAGCCAGGGCTCTGCAAACCCCCTCTTTCCCACCCGGTATTGCCAAGCAAAGCTGCTCGGAGGACTCAGGACCTCTCCCAGCTCTAACGGGTCAGGAACAAATTGCAGCCAATAAAACTAAGAAAGAAAAAGGATAAGACACCCAATGGAAGGATCCAAACGTCCCAGAGCCAAGACGATTATGCCTTAAGCCTGTGTAACTCAGTCCCAAGCATCCCTCCTTCCATCAAGCATTCATTTCACCTTTACTGCGGCCCGTGAAGATCTGCAAAAGGATAAGGAGCAATTTCTGTCCTCAAGGAGCTCGGGTTTCCAGGGCAGGGTTCTTAGCCCTTGGTGTAGCGGTTAGGAGCACAAACTTGGAACTCAGAGGGCCTGGGTCAAATCTTGGCCAGGCTACTCCCTGGCTGGGTCACCCCAAGCACTTTAATTCTCTGTGCCTCAGTTTCCTCATCTGCTAAACGCAGACAACACAGAAGCGACCTCGTGGGGTTGCTCTGAGGAGCGAGCTAACACATGCAAAGTGCTTAACCAGGCACACAGTAGGCACACAGAAGTGCCAGCTCTTCCACGAGCAAGCAGTAACGAGCATTATTCGCTCATAGTTATTTACCCACGGGACATGGGTGACCTTGAAGGGAAGCTGATGAATACCTTGGGATTATGCTACGATTTATGCACCCACTCGCCCAGGTTTTCGGAGGATGATGTCTGTAGCTTTCATCAAATTCTCCAAGAGGCAAAGCTGAAGGAAAGCTCGGTGAGGCGGGGGGACCGCAGGGCAAGAGCAGGAGTTACACTGACCCGTGCCCTCGCTTTAACCAGGCAGAGGGTGAGAGCCAAGTAGCGCTGCCCAAGAGAACTCTCTGCAATGACAGAAATGTTCTCTACGTGCGCTGTCCCAAAATAGTAGCCATCAGCCACGTGTGGCTACTGGGCATTTGACACTGTGGCTAGGGAGACTGAAGAATTGAACTTTTAGTTTTATTGATTTTAGGACTTGGTCCTCAAGTAGCCACATGTGGCTAATGGCTGCCATTTTGAACATCACAGAGCTAGTCAGGGCGGGGAGGGAAACATCGCAGGCAGAGAACAGAATGGGCAACAATGCAAAAACACTCCATGATGTACCCAGCACGTGGGAGGGGGTGGCAGTGGGGCGAGGGAGGGGGCGCACAGGGGCGCAGCACAGAGAACACAGGGGCCAGAGGATGAGCGCCAGGCCAGACGGAAAAGCCCTGTGCGCTGCGCTCAGATCTGGGCCTGACGCTGGACACAGATGTGTGGTATGGGTCAGCGTTCTCCAGAGAAACAAGAGCCAAAAGGACGCACACTCAGGTGTACCTCATTCAAGAGTGCTTCACTTTACTGCACGTCAAAGATACTGCATTTTTTACAAACTGAAGGTTTGTGCCAACCATGCATGAAGCAAGTCTATGGGCGCCATTTTCCCACAGCATCTCCTCACTCCATGACTTTGTCACATTTTGGTAATTTTCACCAATATTTCAAACATTTTCATAATTATTATATTGAATTGCTACAATCTCATGATCAAACTTGAATGGGTGAGGAGTTGCTTCTTAGGGATGAGCAAAGAAAGTGGTTTCTTGAGATGGAATCTACTCCTGGTGAGGATGCTGGGAACATGGCTGAAATGACGACAAAGGATTTGGAGTATCTCATAAACTTAGTTGATAAAACAGCGGCAGGGTTTGAGAGAATCCACTCCAATTTAGAAACAAGTTCTCCTGTGGGTAAAATGCTATCAAACAGCATCGCATGCTGCAGAGAAACTGTTCATGAAAGAAACTGTCAATCAATGTGGCAGACTTCACTGTTGTCTTATTTTAAGAAATTGCCCCAGCCACCCCAGCCTTCAGCAACCACCACCCTGATCAGTCAGCAGCCACCAGCATCGAGGCAAGACCCTCGCCGAGCAAAAAGATGACGACTCACTGAAAGCTCAGATGATAGTGAGCACTGTTTTGTTTTGTTTTTAGCAATAACGTATTTTTAAATTACAGCACATACCTTCTCAGACATAATGCTATTGCACACTTAACAGACTACGATATACGGCAAGCAGTTTTTATCTGCAGCGGGAAACAAAAACTTTCATTTGACTTGCGTTATTGCAACATTCGCTTTATTGCAATGGTCTGGAACCAAATCTGCAATATCTCCAAGGTATGTCTGTTTATAGAGAAAGAGATTTCTGTTAAGGAATCAGCTCATGTCATCAGGGCTGGCAAGTCCAAAATCTGCAAAGGTGGGCCAATAGGCCAGACTCAGAGAACTGCTGATACTTCAAGTCCAAAGGCCATGTGCTACAGAATTCTCTCTTGGGGGCACCTGGGGGCTCAGTCAGTTGAGTGTCCAGCTCTTGGTTTCGGTTTAGGCAGGTCATGATCTCAGGGTCCTGACTTCGAGCCCCATGTCAAGCTCTACGCTCACCAGGGAGTCTGCTTAAGATTCTCTCTCTCTCTCCCTCTACCCCTCCTCCCACTCACTTGCTCTCTCTCAGATAAAGAAAGAAATCTTACATTGGGGCGCCTGGGTGGCACAGCGGTTAAGCGTCTGCCTTCGGCTCAGGGCGTGATCCCGGCGTTCTGGGATCGAGCCCCACATCGGGCTCCTCGGCTATGAGCCTGCTTCTTCCTCTCCCACTCCCCCTGCTTGTGTTCCCTCTCTCGCTGGCTGTCTCTGTCAAATAAATAGGTAAAATCTTTAAAAAAAAAAAAAAATGCTCTCTTGTTCAGAGGAGGTCAGTCTTTTGTTCCATTCAGGCCTTCAAATGACTGTGGGCAATCTGCGTTACTCAGATCCCACGGTTTAAATGTAAGTCTCATCCGATAAATGCCCTCACCGAAACAGTCAGAATAACGTCTGACCACGCACCCGGGCACTGTGCGACCCAGCTACGTTAACACACAAAATTAACCATCACGTGCCTTAAAGTTTCTGGAGAACTATCAGCAGAACTGATTCTGGCAAGATTCAGTTGGGAGGCGGGGGGGGGGGGCCAGGTGGGGGAAAGGCACTAGAAGGCAGGAATGTCAATGGAAAGGCTATTCAATCATCCAGGTCAGACGTCAGGGCCTCTACAGAGAGGGTGGAAGTGGGAAATGAGTCATTTAATTAGCATTTGTTAAAAGAAAATATGAATGGATTCTGTGACTTGACAAAACACACACAACACAATTACACCTTCATGGGAAGCTACGATTTCCTCCTAGGTCTCCCACACAATATAAAGGACAGGAAGTTTCTCCACACACCATAAAGGGAGGGAAGTGACATAGCAGAGAGAAATAGGGTTTACTACACTTCCCTACTCTGAGGAGTCCTTGGCCTACTCTGTGGGTCACACCTGCCCACTCCTAACTCCTTCCAACCCAGAGCCTTTCTAGAAGGTAGGTAAACCACAGCCCAGACATGGCACAGTTATCTGCCTCCCAATATCTACCCTCCCCTCCATCCTTAGAAACAACCCTGCTAGTGAAAAAAAACTCTAAGCCAAGCCACCCGTGCAGCTACCCATGACTATGTGACTAGGTTCTAGCAATGAAATGGAAGCAGAGTGTTGTCTGAGAATTCCAAGTAGACTCTTCAAAACAGAAGGGGCCTATGTTCCTTCCACATTCCTCTTTCATCCCTTCTGTTTGGAAATGCAGATGTGATGGCTGGAGCTCCTGGAGCTATCTTGGACCATGAGGTGGCTTTGAGGCTGGAGCTCATAGGACTGAGCAATACATAGGTCATTGGGTCTCAGATGACCATGGAGTCACAGCACCAGCCTACACTAGACTGCCTACTTCAGGTCTTCTTCCAGGTGAGAGAACGTATCTTAGTGTGTGTAGGCCACTGTTTTTGAGTCCTTGGTTGCTTGCAACCAAATGCAATTCCTGGTTGATATAAGAGGAAGCCATTATTTTATGCATAAGGCAATGTAAATTTTGGAATTTCAGGCTGTAGAACTTAGGTGCTGGGATGAGGCTAGACAGAGGAAGAATGGACAGACCTCAATATAGCGCCTTCATCTTATGATTTCTTTCCAACTGCTCTTCAAGAACCCACTACAGATGCCTTCAACCACCTTGACTGAGTGCCCAGGTTGGTATAAAAACAGACCTCCCCATCTCCTCTGTGTAAAGAGAATCTTCACTTAGTTGGCCTGACGCTGAGATCAACAGACTTAAATTCAAAGAATGAGAGAACCTCAGGAGATTGATACACCATGACTTTTAGAAATAAAAAAAGGCCCAGCATCTTTTCTACACTATGGAGCTTTGCCAAAGGGCTGGGGAATGCGCTTGAGGCTGGTAATGAACTGATGAACAAATGGTATCCTCATTTTACTTCCATTCAACCCCCTTCTTCAAAGTGAAGTATACAAAGCGAGGCTTCCTAAAAATAGCTGATCATTGCCCTAAGTGCAGGCAAGAGGCCCTCTTTCCCCCGGGAGCATGTAAGCTCCCTGGTGCCTGGCGAAGTCTGAAATTGAAAACTAAATAAACAAACCTGAGTAAATGATCAAAGTAACTCATAAAGACACTCAAGAATGGGGGGAAGGGGAGAAGTTCAAGGGAGGCAGATGCCAGGTGGTGCCCGGATAAGTCAGGGCAAAGAGTGGCCGAGGGACCCACATTCGGGAAGATCCTTCAGAAGAGACCTTGTTCATGCGGCCTGTCCACAGAGCCCTTCAGAGTTCTCTCTGGAGCCGACTGGCTCTTAGCCACCAAGATGGTAAGGCTGGGGGGCAGTGATCATAGACTCAACCATTTCAGGGCATCAGTTGAGGGTCTGATCTTAGGCGTCACGAGATCAAGCCCGGCATCAGGCTCCACACTCAGTGTAGAGTCTGCTTGAGATTCTCTCCCCTCCCCTCTGCTCCTCCCCTGCTTGTGCTCTCTAAAATAAATAAATAAAATCTTTTAAAAAAAAAACAAAACAAAACATTTCTTCCTTGAAACACTAGGCTTCGGAGCGTAGAACTGTAGCGTGAGATGCTGAACCTGCTCAGCTGTACTGAGTACTCCTACAGACTCACTCGCTTGCACCTGCCCAAGGCTGCAGGCTAAGGAACGGCACCGCGGGCCCAGAATCCTTCCCTCCACAACAGCACATGCTATGGATTCGGGAACCTGAGAGGGGGTGGCTGACTCCAAAACAACGTTGTCCATCTGGCTGATGACTCAACACAGCTCCCCTCCTTTGTAGGGCTGCTAGATTTGACAAATAAAAATATAGGACTCCCAGTTAAATTTGAATTTCAGGTGCACGGCAATTGTTTTTGTTTTACGTAAGTCCCAAATATCACGAGAGATCTTAAAAAAAAAAAAGAAAAGATCGGAAATTCAAATTTCACTGAACATCCTGTATTCCATCTGCTGTCTCTGCTTCTGCTTTACACCCCACAGGACATCCCACCACACAGACAGGAACACCTGGCTACCGCCTGAACTTCCCTGTACTTCCCTCTGGAGAATGGGTGTGGTTCCTTCACACACCTTTGAGCAGCTACTGCTGGGCCACAAACACGGAGCTGGGAATCCACATTCCATTATGGGAAGCAGAGTATCCCAAGACAGGGGAAGGTTTCTAAAGCAGAACTGCTCAAAGGTCCAGAGTCCGTAAATATCTAAGCCTTATCACACATCTACTGCTTAGTGTGAATAAGGCCATCCGATTCTTCAGGGTAGATGTGCGCAGAAGGAAAGGGGGAGAATATGAAGTCACCCTGGGACGGCAGGGAAGGGGGAAACGGAAGAGAAAAGAAGGAAAGCAGGGTGGGCAGAGGGTGGATCCCCAAGGTGAGGAAAGGGAACAGAAAGGTAAGCCAAAAGTGCTCAAGAGAAATACCACCACCTGTCTGGGACCAAACCTGGCTACCGACAGCATGAAAAGGCCAACCCGTGTTGACAACACTCATGGCAAAAATACATCCCACACTTGGATTTTCTTCAGCTGAGAAATCGGTCACCCTGCCACTCCTTCCAGGAAACATGGGTGGTTTCCAGAGGGGGAAGGAGGGGACGATCCTTAATAACACAATCATTTTATAAAGAAGACGGAAGGAGAGAAAAGAGACACATCCGAGGAGCCTCATGGTTTCAGACACAGTACAAAACTCCACATGCCCCACTAACTGCTAAACTGCCGTGACAAACCGCCTCCGTGGGCTTCAGGCAGCACGCTGCCCCCCAGGCGGCACTTTCCGGGCATCAGCCATGCCCCACTGAAAGGCAAAGGGGACAAGGGACAGGGAACCACCCCTGACAAAACCCCCACTTACAAGTTAATGGGGGGTAATACCTCCAGCTTCACACTGCTTGGCTGACACCCTGTTGCAACCAGTCTCCACTGCTGGCCAGGCAGGAAAGGGTCAAAGCAAGTGGCCCACTGCACCGCCGAAGAGAAAACCTCAAGATCAGCAACACTCGTGCTCCAGCCCCAGCGGAGGGTGCCTATTGCGGAGCCAGCCAAGCAGGGGTGCGGAGACTCCAGCAAGGCCAGCCCTGCCAACTTCAGCCTCAAGACCTCCCCTGGGGCAGGAGCCTTTGACCTGGGTCAGAAGCTGCCACAGACCCTCCCCCCTCCACTGAGCCCATCTTGGTCAAGCAGCTAGGCTTCCAAAATGCAGCTGCTTCTTTGCCAGGACCTCCAAGCAAGACCGCAAGGCAGGATACAGTCTTACAGGCGAGGAAGAGTTAACAGCCTGGTCCCCTCTCTTGCTGTAAATCAGCAGGGCCTCTGCTCTGGGACAGGTGCCCCATCACTCACCGCCTGCCCTTACCATGGGCTGTGGGGATGACGCGGTTCCCAGGAACTGGCCTGGGGCCACCCAGTGGGAACACGATCAGGGCCGTGGGGAAGGACGTCACTGACCCAGACCTCCTCACCCGAGTCCCAAGTGAGAGCTGCCACCCAGGGAGGCCGGGGGCCCATTGGAAATGAAAGTGACCGGGAAGAAGGGAGGCACGATGAAGTTGCGCTCGAGTCCCAGGAGAGCCAGGAGGGTGTGCCACGAGGGGAAGGAGTTTCAAAGGGCCCCAGAATGCTTGCAACAAGAGCCTCACTGTTACCCCAGGGCAGAAGAGGCAGGGAAACAACGGCACAGATGAGCTCATCTTCCTTTGAACCCTCCACATCCGTTACTGCTCCAACCTGCCCCTACGATGTGTCCGTGTGCAGTTCAGGCTTTCCGATAGTCAGGCAACGCCTCGGAAGGGGTAAGCACCGGGCGGCAGCCAGAACCAGGTAGACGGGGGTTCAAATCTCTGCTCGGCTCCGCTCCTCACGAGGTGGGTGCTCTGGGGTGCCGCTTCGCCTCCCCGAGCCTCACTCAGTACCCCTCCGTCTGACCACGACAGTAATGCCACCTTCAAGTTTGCTGAGCGGACACAAGAGAATGTACATGAGGGACCTACGACTCTACAGGCCAGGGACCTAGTAGATCCTCGGTACGTAAGGATGTGGAGCCCCCTGAATAACTCAACCTCTCCAAACGTCACTCTCCAGCCCTGCAGAACTTTAAAAAAGTACCTCCCTCCTGCATGTGAAGCATTTAGAAAAGTGCCTGGTACACAAAGACTGCTCAAATTCCTCTCCTCTCCCTCCTTCCCTCCATCCTGAGTCTCTGACTCCGTTCTCGCCACACACACACTCCCAGCAAACTGTCACCTCCATGTTGACTCCCAGCTCCCCACCTCCAACCGGCCCTGCGTCCTGGCCGGTGACATTCCCACTGCAGCCCTCACCATCACAGCTTTAACATTCAGGGGGGTGAGCTCACCGCCTTCTCCCAAAGCTGGGTCCCCACTGTCCACTTCCTCCTGGCATTCAGGCTCTTCAGGTCAAAACCCCGGAGTTCCCTGTGACTCATTCTTGACCGCTGGTTAACCACTAAGACTGTTAAAGCTTCCCTTCACACACTCTCAGATTAAGCCACGACACCAGAGGGTTTATGCAAAGGCCCAAGTAATGGGCTTTGGCCTCCCAGACCAGCTTCCTCATCTGTACTACGCGGACACACAGGAAAGATAAATGACACGCCCCCCCCCCCCCCACAGGGCAGTACACATGGTGCCCTAACACAGCTAGATCTCAAAAAATGGTGCCACCATTAATGTAAGACATGATATTTTGCGTCCATGTCTAGTTGCCATCTCAAACAGTGTAACTCCCCACACGTAAGAGCCCACGGTGGCTGCTGCAGCTGCTCGGCCCAGTCTGGAAGCCAGGCCGAGGCTGTTGGGTACTCCCTCAGCAGGCCACCATTCCTTCCCCACTCGGGCCTCCAGCTCCCATAAGGCTCCCTTTGCACAGCCCTCGAGCCGACACACTTACCCCAGGTTATGTCCACACGGCTTCTCCCTCAGATCTCAGCTCTTTCGTCTTTTCTACCCTGACTCTCTCTCGCACATGGGGGCTCCGGTGTGCCTTTCTGCCCAGACTTCCCCACACTCCCACCCCCTAGAGTGACCTCACCCCACTGGTTTCTTCCACACGAGGTCTACACCTGGGCCGTGTGGTTCAGTTCTCTAACAAATGAGCCTCCCCCATGGGTGAGTACAAATGGTCCCATTATTCACGGATTCTGTATTTGCAAATCTGCCTACTCGCTAAAACTGATTTATAACCCCCAAATCAATATTTACAGCACTTGCAGGGTCTGGACACACACAGAGTAGCCGAACAGTTCGGTCCCTCCGCATGCGCGTTCCCAGCTGCCCCCTAACGAGGCGACACTCTGCCTTCTTGCTGCAGCTCTCACGCTGTAAACAACTGTCCGCCCCGGTCTACTTCGTGCCATACTTCTCACATTTTTGTGTTTTGTCGGATTCAGCTGTTTAAATTGGCCCCCAAGCCTAGTGCTGAAGTGCTGGCTAGTGTTCGTAAGTGCAAGAAGGCTACGATGTATGTGCCTTCTGGAAAATATGTGTTTCACATAAGCTTCACTCAGGCGTGAGTCACGGCGCCGTTGGCCCTGAGTGTAATGTTAACGAATCAACAACGCGGTACCTCCAGAAAAAGGAAGAGGAAATCTGCAGATCCCTACAAGTGGCCGCTCCAGTAAGTGCTGAAGTCAAGTCCCTCGTGCGTGAGGAAGCTACAGAAAAGTGGCTAATCTGGGGACTCCGTTTGGTATCAAAGCACGGGAGATCATGACCAATTAAAACAGCACAGTGGGCAGCACTGTGTGATGCTGAGAGCCAAGTAAATTTACGATCACGTCCCTCAGGGTCAGGAAAATGCTCGGACCTCCTGGGCTAGTGAGTGTTTCATTATAAGGAAGTACTGTATATAATTAGTTACTTGTAAGAAATAAATATTAAATTAGGTGTCCTTGTATTTTTTTAAGATTTATTTATTTATTTGAGAGAGAGAAAGCATGCACACAGCAGGGACAGGGAGAGAGAATCTCAAGCAGGCTCCACGCTGGGAATGGAGCTTGACCCAGGGCTCGATCTCACGACCCTGAGATCACAACCTGAGCCGAAATCAAGAATCTGTCACTTAACCGACTGAGCCACCTAAATAAGGTGCCCCTAAATAAGGTGTCTTTAAAGACAAACATACATGAAAGAAGGTTAGGTATGGATCAGTTGATGAAAATGTGACCAGAGGCTCTCAGGACCCTGACCCTCTACTTCCCTCAGGAGCAATGCCTCAGGCGGATGTCTAATTCAGCATTGGTAGTGCCTGTGGCAAACATAACTGTCATGAATGATGACAACGGACCGTTTACCTATGCCTTAGAATCACCTCGCTCGTATGTGCCGACGGGGCTCCTGGAGGAGACTGACCACATTTCATGCTCCACAATGGCCAGCACAGACACAGGCGGATGCTGAGAAAACACTCTTTTATTCGCCCATCCACTAGCCCACTGTTATCCAGAGTTTCGCTCTAGTTCTCAAAAGGGCGGGGGATGGAACTCACACTTTAAGTCAGATCAGCAACAAAGATTCTACTTTTGCCCAAAACACCACACCCCACCCCATATACTTTATGAGACTGAGAGTGGAATGCCAGCTCCACAGTTAGGCCCTTTGTTCTGTTCTGTTCTTTTTTTTTTTTTTTTTTTTAAGATTTTTATTTATTTATTTGAGAGAGGCAGCGAGAGAGGGAACACAAGCAGGGGGAGTAGGAGAGGGAGAAGCAGGCTTCCCACTGAGCAGGGAGCCGGATGCAGGACTTCATCCCAGGACCCTGGGATCATGACCTAAGCCGAAGGCATACGCTTAAAGACTGAGCCACCCAGGCGCCCCCCTTTGTTCTGTTCTGTCCCTAAAACCAGGTCCTGACAATCGGTAGGAACCCAGTAAATATCTGTTGAGTCAAAGACAATGATAAATTCGAAGGAAAAAAAATACTCAACAAGAGAGTAATAACCCATCCCTGACATATACTTGAGTTTAAGTCCCAACTTTGTGGACACTAGCCCTCTCCTTCTCCACTTACGGAGGGTCTTCCGCAAAACAAAACAAAACAAAACCCAACATCCAGAATTTCCCAACAAAGAAAGACTACAACCCTCTCTGCTCCTCTGTGATTAACAGAAGAATTCAAGGGATTATCTGATGCACTTGACCTGCTTCATTTCATGGGAAACAGGACTCTCCATCATTCAAGGCCCTCCCCACATTGTCTGTTAGGGCTTAGAGCGCGTGCCCTCAGTGAAAAAGTCAATCAGATACACCCCTCCCCATCATTTTTGATCCTCTGGCACACTTTACCCCCACAAGCGACTCGACTCGGTAGTTACTCAGGTGCCCGGGTCACCCTCCTGTCCTCAAATTCTTGACATTTTACATATCTCCTCTCGGCCAGCACAGGACTGCTTCTGCCATCCCGCGGTTTCTAGCATGGTGGTCTTTTGTTTTTAAGGCCCCAGATTCACCATAGAGACACAATATTTGAGAGCAAGCTACATCTGGAATAATAACGTAGATTCTTTTTCTTTGATCCAGATGCTTTACATGTACTGGTTTCATCTCCGTGGTTAAGCTGCGAAAATGACTAGAATACTTTGCGGGTGCTTTGCGGTAGAGTTTCTTTCCCCCCCACCTCTTCAGTTTGGACTGACGTACTCTACCCAACAATACGTTAGTCAATGTGATGCAGGCAGAGGCTTGAAAAGGGCTTGTCCTTTTCGTTCCTGAAATCCCACACCGTGTGAAGAAGCCCTAGCTGGTCCAGTCACCCGGGACGCCTTCGCTGACCGCCAGCCAAGTGCCTGACAGATGAAGCCAGCCCAGATCAGCAAGCCCCCAGACAACCCACCAGCTGATTACATATGCATGACGTCAGCCACGCCTGAGATCAGAAAAGCTGCCCAACAAAATCATGAGCTAGGTAAGTGTTTCAGACCACTAAGTTTGGGGTGGTTTGTGTCCCCAGCAAAAGCTAACGTACACAGCTCCATCTTACAGATGAAGAAACTGAGGCACAGAGACTCAGCAACCCACCAAAGTCCCACGGCTATTAAATGGTAAGTTGGGGTTCAAAGCCAATAGGTCTGGCTCAGAGGCCAGGCTTTGCCAGGTGTCCTACAGCTAAGCTAGTCCACGAGCTCCAAATGTCTTCCCACTGGCCTCCTTCCTCAAAGGAGCTTACAGGTGTGGGCCACGGACTTACATGGCCCCGCAAACACACGACGGGCGACGTCCAGCACTGAATAACCCTCACAATTTTGCATTTCTGTTGCTCTTCAGGTTTGCAAAGTCTTCTGACGCATTGCAACCACGTAAAAACAAAGAGTTGCCCAATGTTCATTGATGGATGAATGAACAAAACGCAGTGTATCCATACAGCAGAATATTACTCAGTCTTAAAAAGGAATGAAATGTTAACACATGCTACAACACGGACGAACCCTGAAGAAGTCAGGCAAAGAGAAATAAGCCGGCCACAGAAGGACAAATACTGCATGATTCCATTTATATCGGGTACTTATTCATAGGGACATAAAGTAGAACCATCACGGGCAGGGGGCTGGAAGGAATGGGGTGCTGATGTCTAGTAAGGACGGAGCTGCAGTTTGGGAAGATGAAAAGTTCTGGAGATGGATGGTGGGGGGGCCCACAATATATGTGTACTTAATCCTGCTGGATTACATGCTTCCAAATGGCTCAAATGGTAAAATGTATGTTTTACTTTCCACACCTCTTTAAAAAATAAGCATGGGGAGTGGCGGGCTAAAAATGCAAGCCCAGGGTCACTGCTAGACGGGTTAGAGCCCAGGGAGCAAAGCAGCTGTTCCCCCCCCCCGGCGGATGTCCCCCGAGACACACTGAAGGCCACACGGGCTGACAGATATGTCAAAGCAGCCTTACAAACAAGCTCCAGCTCAAGGACAAAACCCCTCAAATCCATCAAAGCCAGTTCCCTGCCCCCACCCCAGCTGGGCATGGGGGGCTGGGTTCTACCTCCTCTTGTCAGAATTTGGGCTGGATTTTCACCACCACAGGACTGAATCTGACTCGGTCCTGATCTGCCATGACATCTGGAATAAAGTTAATGCAAATTTTTGATAAGCAAACAGAAGTTCTACAGGCCCAACAATTATAAACCTTTGTAAACTCTTTCTGGAAAACCAAGCTCTTTAAGTCTCCTCTCCATTGGGACTCTGGATGGATGGACAGGGGCATTCGGTCAGTATAAAGCCACCACTACAGGATAATCTCTTATACAAAAAATAATAATAGATACACATCAAATATTAACGGAATACAAGGGGACTTATTTTCTTCATTTCGTTTATTTTCCAAATTTTCTACAACAACAAGTTGTTTCATGGAGCTGAAACCTAAGCTCGTGCCGGGAGTCTGCAGACAGACACACGTGACCTCACTGAAATCCTACAGACAACCTCGCAAGAGAGCCAGGGCTGCTCCCGCAACCATCCCCGTCACATAGGCGAGGACGCGGAGGCTCCGGGACCGCAGCGCCTCATGATACAACTTGAAGCAGACGCTCTGAAGGCATCTCTCAGACACCGTCCCTGCTGTACGCAGCCAGAGGGTCCGTAAATACAGAAAGGAAGGGGGTGGGGATAAGAAAGAGGAAGAAAACAGGAAGCCCCACTTGGCAGCCGCTGGAGGGGCGCCCCACACCCTTCAGCATCGGGAAGGTCAGAGGATGTGGGGGCACAGACTCACCACCTGGCCCGAGCCCAGGCAGCCCACCATGTGCGCAGATGAAATGTGACATCCGCGCCTGGCCTCAGCCTTTGAGCGTCCTTCCAGTTCCTCGGCTACAGACCAACAAGGCCCCTTGGGGCTGAGGGGCAGGGGTCACTCGGGGCCATCCCTGCCCTTATTCTTCCTGCCCCACCTGCAAGAAGGCAGGGGTTCCCTTAACAATCATCTTGGCCTCTGCTAGCTGACAGTGAGTCAGTCACCCCCAGGGTCTGGGTATGATCTCGAGACCTGATGACTCAGGGGCTCACCCACAGAACTCCACAGCTGACACAATCACTGTCCTCACCAGCCAAGAGAAGGCATGAGAGGAAGGAGCAATGCCGTAGTTCGCAGGTGCCCAGCAGCGGGACCCTGCCAACCCAGCTCCTTCCCACCTCTTTCCCCATCAAAGAGGACTTGGGTACAGAAGAGAAGAGAGTGGTGTGAAATCTTTCCCAGATGTGTCACAGACAACTGGGGACCTACCCAGCATATGAGATTTAAATGAACCCAAACCAGACAAAGCTGGATTTGCCAGCCGTGTTCCTACCCCTCTGCTCACGTGGCCATGAGCAGATAAGTTGGTAGTCAAGGGGCAACAGAGGAAACGCTCAGAATGCCAAGGGCGGGCCAGGAGGAGCATGGACTCTGCTGGTGACCCGCCAACTCATCGTTCACGCTCCTGTTCAGGCATTCCTCGAGGAGCCGCACTACTACAAACAAGTCAACAAGAACCACTCAGCCGGACAGAGTGCCGCGGGGAAATGGCAAATCAAGGAACGAGGGATGGGGGTGCTGGAGATGGCGAGTGGCAGTTATACCAATGGTAGCCCAGGAAGGCCTTGTTGATACAGTGACATTGGAACAGAAACCCAAAGACAAGGGAGTGGACCATGCAAATTCTAGAGCTGAGACAATGAAAAGCAGAGGGACCAGGAAGTTCAAAGACTCTGAGGTAGGAGCACATGTGACATGAGTACAGCCAAGGTGGATGCCTCCCACCAGCGGGGGCCAGTACCTGATGGACCAACCTCCCCCAGCCCCTAAACCACAAACATCCCCTTAGCCATCTCTGTGCCGAAACCCAAGCTCTGAGGACCAGGGGGCGAAACGTCTGCCACAACTCCAAGGGCCTGTTTTAATAGACTACTCTTAATCGTCCCGAGGCACGGGCATGTGGATGGTTTTAACAGATATTTGTGGGTCCAAGAGAGACAGAGGGCAATAAATTCAAGCACTGAAGACTTTCAGAAAGAGATTTCACAACCTCCTCAGTATTCATCTGTGCTTACATTAAGTTATCAGAAATTTCCCCTCCAACCTAACCCGAACCCTTCATGCTGCAATTTTATGTCAAGAATACTACTCTGGGCTACCTGGCAGTGGTGGGGGGGTGGGGGGTGGTGGACAACAACACATCCCCAACTTGGGGTGCACCTGAAAGACTGCTGGGACACAAGCACTTTTGAGAGACAGTACCTCAGGGTTCTGGAGCTTCTGGAGACTGGCCAGCGCATTTTGAGAAGGGCTTCATCTCCCTGGAAAGCTAGAGGACTGGGCGGGGCCCAGAGGAAGGTAGAAAGCGGGGGTGGCTGCTCAGAGCTTGTCGCAGACCAATGAGTAATTGGCACTTTGATGCTGTACAACCCAGTTCAGCTGGCCACGGAGGGAGGCAGGGCTCAGGCAGCCATTCTGTCTAGGAATAAGGTGACTTATCTGGCAGGTTCCATACAGAAAGCTCAGCTCAGGGTTCACAGTGTGAAACCCAAAAACATAGCTTGGTTCTTGGTCGAACCACCAAAGCATCAAGGGGATCCCCTGAAGAGAAACTGGAGGGGTGCCTGGAGGCAGGGCAAAGGGGAAGAATGCCCAACTCTTGGCCCCTGACCCTCAAATGGGTCTGAGCTGTACACGTTCCTCCATTTCTGGGGACTCATCTCCCAAGGGTTCACCCGCCCACGATCTCCCCTTCCACGTCCAACGACCTGCCTGTGCACACAGTAGGTGCTCAAATACCTGTTGCTCACACTTTCTGGCCAGTAGAGACCACAGCTTCCATCACATAAACACACACCAGGGACAGGACCCACACTCTGGACTCACTGCTTAGGCCTGCTTCGGGGGGCGAGTCACACTGAAGAGACACGGGACTGGGGAGCCAGAGTGGGCGGCGGTATGTGAAAGTCCTCCCCCCCCCCGGGGGCCTGCTGAGTGTTGGGGGCTCTTTTCCTCCCCCCACCCCGGGACCTGGCTATCAGAGGCTGGGAGGGGCCACACCACATCTGTGAAGCCAGAACCAGGTCCCGCGCCGCACAAGACGGCCCAGCTGCCTGGGGAGTGGATCTGGGCACCACCTCGGCGTCCAGGCGGCACCCACTCACAGGGCCATCCAAACGCCAGCACCCATGCTCTGTTAGTAGCCTCGAGAGCTGGAATGGAGCAGCTTGTGGGGGGAGGGAAAAATAAGAGGCTGTCTTCAAATGCAGCTGTTTACAAAGTCACGGTCGTTCTGCCTCCCAGGGGACTCGGGCTTCTACCCTTCGGCGGAGTCACGCAAGTCAGAAGGTTTGGGGCAGCAGGCAGGGGCAGGGCAGCCGGTCTGCGGGGCTCCCTTACCTGCCTCGCCACCCTCCGCGCCTCCCAGTAGGGCTTCGAGTCCTCCACGGCTTTGCCAATTTTCTTCACCAATTCGTCCAGCTTCACCGTTGCTTCCACCAGAACAGAGCGGAACTTCTGACGGGCGTCCTGCACCAAGGAGAAAACAAGGAAATAGTTCAGGCTTGAGAAGGAATCCGTGAAAATCCACTTTCCCTAACCAAAAGCACCAAGGAGGGCCTGCACACAACCTACAGGCCCTGAAATTCATACTTTTACAAGACAGTATCTAAAGCAGCACCGTCTGAAACGTTCTGGAATACTGGGAATGTTCTATCACTTGTACTGTCCAGTATGGTAATCACTGGCCAAATGTGGCTATCGAGCACTTAAAATTGGCTAACGAGACTGAGGACATGTGTTTCTAAATTATTTAATTAACTATATTTAGATTTTAAAAATAAGTATGGCTAGTGACTACGAAGGTAGACAACTCAGGTTGTTTTTTTAAGATGTTTTTATTTATTTGACACAGAGAGAGAGCGTGCGCGCACAAGTTGGGGAGGGGCAGAGGGATGAGAATGGTACCGGTGCCACGGAACCCAGCGGCAGAGAACCTCGCCAGGCCAGGTAAGGCGGGGGAGTCTTGTGGAAAACAGCCAGAGGGGTAACATCTACACAGAAGCCAGAAGCGTGAATGGTCACTTGTGGTGGGGGGAGAGGAAACACCTAGCCCTGCGCAGAGGAGCACATTCAGCAGAAAGGGGAGAGAGAGGCTTGGGGTTTCCGAAAAAACCCAAACGAAACTAGAAGTCTGGAATGTGGAGAATGGCAAGAGATAAGGGTGGCTACCCACGCTGGAGACAGCCAGAGCAACCCGATAAGAGTCTGGAAGGGAGGAACAGGCAGGAGGGCTGTTCTAGGCTTAACCATACTGTGAAAGTCAACAAACCCAGATCCACGGACTTCACGGGGAAGAAATAAAATTAAAAAGAAAGATTTTAGTGCAATGTCTAGGAAGACCTATTGGAAGGTTGATCACAGACCCTACACCCCTCTACTCCTTTTCCCTCCAGCATTTGCGTGACACAGCCACAGGGCGCGGCTGGGGGGGGGGGG